>NW_027663759.1:0-351000 GCF_964034855.1 Anser brachyrhynchus | reverse complement strand
CCAACCGCGGCAGCCGCTCCAGCCGTGGCAGCCGCTCCACTCGGTAGCGGCTTTCGCGGCTGCCGCGGCTGGAGCGGCTGCCGCGGCTGCCGCGGCTGGACCGGATGCCGCGGCTCGAGCGGCTGCGGCGGCTGGAGCGTATAGAGCGTCTGCCGCGGCTGGAGGGGCTACCGCGGCTGGAGCGACTGAGGCGGCTGGAGCGGATGCCGCGGCTGGAGCAGTGCAGTGAGTCCAGAGAGTCAACTGGCACCACTGAGGATGCAGTACAGTGAGTCCAGAGAGTGCACTGGCACCATAGGGGATGCACTGCAGTTACTCCAGAGAGTGCACTGGAACCACTGGGGATGCAGTTCAGTGAGTCCAGAGAGTGCACTGGCACCACCGGGGATTCAGATACATTCTCACTTCAGTGAGATCCCCAGTAGTGCCAGTGCACTCTCTGGACTCACTGCACTGCATCCCCCATTGCTGACAGTGCCCTCTCTGGACTCAGTGCACTGCATCCCCAGTGGTGCCAGTTCACTCTATGGACTCACTGAAGTGCATCCCCAGAAGTGCCAGTGGCTCTCTGGACTAATTGCACTGCATCACCTGTGGTGCTAGTGCCCTCTCTGGACTCACTGCACTGCATCCCCAATGGTGCCACTGCACTCTGTGGACTCACTGCACTGCATCCCCAGTGGTGCCAGTGCACTCTCTGGACTCACTGCACTGCATCCCCAGTGGTGACATTGCACTCTCTGGACTCACTGCAGTGCATCCCCAGTGGTGACAGTGCACTCTCTGGACTCACTGCACTGCATCCCCAGTGGTGCCACTGCACTCTCTGAAAACACCGGGGTGCAACCGCATCGGTGCCAGTGCACTCTCTGCACTCACTGCAGTGCATCCCCAGTGGTGCCAGTGCAATCTCTGGACTCACTGCACTGCATCCCCAGTGGTGCCATTGCACTCTCTTAGCTCACTGCACTGCAACCCCAGTGGTGCCAGTGCACTTTCTGGACTCACTGCACTGCATCCCCAGTGGTGTCATTGCACTCTCTTGACTCACTGCACTGCATCCCCAAGGTGCCAGTGCACTCTCTGCACTCACTGCACTGCATCCCCAGTGGTGCCACTGCACTCTCTGGACTCACTGCAGTGCAACCCCAAGGTGCCAGAGCACTCTCTGCACTCACTGCACTGCATCCCCAGTGGTGCCAGTGCACTCTCTGGACTCACTGCAGTGCAACCCCAATGGTGCCAGTGCATTCTCTTTACTCACTGCAATGCATCTCCACTATTGCCAGTGCACTCTCTGGACTCACTGCAGTGCATCCGCCGTGGTGCCAGTGCACTCTTTCGAGTCACTGCAGTGCATCCCCAGTGGTGCCAGTGCACTCTCTGGACTCACTGCAGTGCATCCCCAGTGGTGCCAGGGCACTCTCTGCAGACAATGCAGTGCATCCCCAAAGGTGACAGTGCACTCTCTGGACTCACTGTACTGCTCGAGCCGCGGCAACCGCTCCAGACGCGGTAGCTACTCCAGCCTCGGCAGCCGCTCCAGCCGCTCCAGCCGCGGCAGCCGCGTCAGCCGGTCCAGCTGCAGCAGCCGCTCCATCCGCGGCATACGCGGCAGCCGCTCCAGCCGCTCCAGCCGCGGCAGCCGCTCCAACCGCGGCAGGCGCTCCAGCCGCGGCCGCCGCTCCAGCCGCGGCAGCCGCTCCAGCCGCGGCAGACGCGGCAGCCGCTCCAGCCGTGGCAGCCGCTCCACTCGGTAGCGGCTTTAGCGGCTGCCGCGGCTGGAGCGCCTGTCGCGGCTGCCGAGGCTGGAGCGGCTGCCGCGGCTGGAGCGACTGCGGCGGCTGGAGCGTCTAGAGCGTCTGCCGCGGCTGGAGGGGCTATCGCGGCTGGAGCGGCTGAGGCGGCTGGAGCGGATGCCGCGGCTGGAGCAGTGCAGTGAGTCCAGAGAGTCAACTGGCACCACTGGGGATGCAGTACAGTGAGTCCAGAGAGTGCACTGGCACCACAGGGGATGCACTGTAGTTACTCCAGAGAGTGCACTGGAACCACTGGGGATGCAGTTCAGTGAGTCCAGAGAGTGCACTGGCACTACCGGGGATTCAGATACATTCTCACGGCAGTGAGATCCCCTATAGTGCCAGTGCACTCTCTGGACTCACAGCAGTGCATCCCCAGTGGTGCCAGTGCACTCTCTGTAGTCACTGTGCTGCATCCCCAGTGGTGCCAGTGCACTCTCTGGACTCACTGTAGTGCAACCCCAGTGGTGCCAGTGCAGTCTCTTTACTCCCTGCACTGCATCCCTCGTGGAGCCAGTGCACTCTCTGGACTCACTGCACTGCATCCCCAGTGTTCCAGTGCACTCTCTGGACTCAGTGCAGTGCATCCCCAGAAGTGCCAGTGGCTCTCTGGACTCATTGCACTGCATCCCCATTGATGACAGTGCCCTCTCTGGACTCAGTGCACTGCATTCCCAGTGGTGCCAGTGCACTCTCTGGACTCACTGCACTGCATCCCCAATGGTGCCACTGCACTCTCTGGACTCACTGCACTGCATCCCCAGTGGTGCCAGTGCACTCTCTGGACTCACTGCAGTGCATCCCCAGTGGAGCCAGTGCTCTCTGTGGACACACTGCACTGCATCCCCAGTGGTGCCAGTGCACTCTCTGGACTCACTGCACTGCATCCCCAGTGGTGTCAGTGCACTCTCTGGACTCACTGCAGTGCATCCCCAGTGGTGACAGTGCACTCTCTGGACTCACTGCACTGCATCCCCAGTGGTGCCACTGCACTCTCTGAAAACACCGGGGTGCAACCACAGCGGTGCCAGTTTACTCTCTGGACTCACTGCAGTGCATCCCCAGTGGTGCCAGTGCAATCTCTGGACTCACTGCACTGCATCCCAGTGGTGCCAGTGCACTCTCTGAGCTCACTGCACTGCATCCCCAGTGGTGCCGGTGCACTCTCTGGACTCACTGCACTGCATCCCCAGTGGTGCCAGTGCACTCTCTGGACTCACTGCACTGCATCCCCAAGGTGCCAGTGCACTCTCTGGACTCACTGCAGTGCAACCCCAATGGTGCCAGTGCATTCTCTTTACTCACTGCACTGCATCTCCGCTATAGCCAGTGCACTCTCTGGACTCACTGCAGTGCATCCCAAGTGGTGCCAGTGCACTCTCTGGACTCACTGCAGTCCATCCGCAGTGGTGCCATTGCACTCTCTGGACTCACTGCACTGCATCCCCAGTGGTGCCAGGGCACTCTCTGCAGACAATGCAGTGCATCCCCAAAGGTGACAGTGCACTCTCTGGACTCACTGTACTGCTCGAGCCGCGGCAACCGCTCCAGCCGCGGTAGCCACTCCAGCCTCGGCAGCCGCTCCAGCCGCTCCAGGAGCGGCAGCCGCGGCAGCCGGTCCAGCCGCGGCAGCCGCTCCATCCGCGGCAGCCGCTCCATCCGCGGCAGCCGCTCCAGCCGCGACAGACGCGGCAGCCGCTCCAGCCGTGGCAGCCGCTCCACTCGGTAGCGGCTTTAGCGGCTGCCGCGGCTGGAGCGCCTGTCGCGGCTGCCGAGGCTGGAGCGGCTGCCGCGGCTGGAGCGACTGCGGCGGCTGGAGCGTCTAGAGCGTCTGCCGCGGCTGGAGGGGCTACCGCGGCTGGATCCGGCTGAGGCGGCTGGAGCGGATGCCGCGGCTGGAGCAGTGCAGTGAGTCCAGAGAGTCAACTGGCACCACTGGGGATGCAGTGCAGTGAGCTCAGAGAGTGCACTGGCACCACTGGGATGCAGTGCAGTGAGTCCAGAGATTGCACTGGCACCACTGGGGACGCACTGCAGTGAGTGCAGAGAGTAAACTGGCACCGCTGCGGTTGCACCCCGGTGTTGACAGAGAGTGCAGTGGCACCACTGGGGATGCAGTGAAGTGAGTTAAGAGACTACACTGGCACCACTGTGGATGCACTGCAGTGAGTCCAGAGAGTGCACTGGCACCACTGGTGATGCAGTGCAATGAGTCCACAGAGCCACTGGCACCACTGGGGATGCACTGCAGTGAGACCAGAGAGTGCACTGGCACCACTGGGGATGCAGTGCAGTGAGTCCTGAGAGTGCAATGGCACCACAGGGGATGCACTGCAGTGAGTCCAGAGAGTGCACTGGCACCTCTGGGGATGCAGTGCAGTGAGTCCAGAGAGTGCACTGGCACCACTGGGGATGCAGTGCAGTGAGTGCAGAGACTGCACTGGCACCAATGGGGATGCAGTACAGTGAGTCCAGAGAGTACACTGGCACCACAGGGGATGCACTGCAGTGAGTCCAGAGAGTGCACTGGCACCTCTGGGGATGCACTGCTGTGAGTCCTGAGATTACACTGGCACCACGGGGGATGCACTGCAGTGAGTACAGAGATTTCACAAGCACCAATGGGGATGCAGTACAGTGAGTCCAGAGAGTACACTGGCACTACTGGGGATTCAGTTCAGTGAGTCCAGAGAGTGAACTGGCACCATTGGGGAAGTAGTGCAGTGAGTCCAGAGTGCACTGGCACCACTGGGGATGCACCCCGGCAAGTCCAGAGAGTGCACTGTCACCACTTGGGCTGCACTGCAGTGAGTCCAGAGAGTGCACTGGCACCACTGGTGATGCAGTGCAGTGAGTCCAGAGAGTGCACTGGCACCACTGGGGATGCAGTGCAGTGAGTCCAGAGAGGGCACTGGTACGATTGGGGATGCACTGCAGTGAGTCCAGAGAGTGCACTGGCACCTCTGGGGATGCACTGCAGTGAGTCCAGAGAGTGCACTGGCACCACTGGGGATGCAGTGCAGTGAGTCCAGAGAGGGCACTGGCACCACTGGGGATGCACCCCGGCAAGTCCAGAGAGTGCACTGGCACCACTGTGGATGCACTGCAGTGAGTCCAGAGAGTGCACTGGCACCACTGGGGATGCAGTGCAGTGAGTCCAGAGAGTGCACTGGCACCACTGGGGATGCAATGCAGTGAGTCCAGAGAGTTCACTGGCACCACTGGGGATGCACTGCACTGAGTCCAGGGAGTGCACTGGCACCACTGGGGATGTACTGCAGTGAGTCCAGAGAGTGCATTGGCACCACTGGGGATGCACTGCAGTGACTCCAGAGAGTGCACTGGCACCACTGGGGATGCACTGCAGTGAGTCCAGATGTTAGCCTAGCAACCACATAATCACCAAGTGATTATATGAAGGTGCTTTATTCAGCGCTGGAAGCCGGGGCAGGTGTCTAAATCTGGCTTCAAGTCCCGTTACTTCCCAGCCGTTATTTATACATACAATATTGCGTCAGGTATACATATTCTTTACAGGTTGCAACAGCAGCCTCGCTTTTCATTCTAATTAGCTCCCCTCCCCTTTGCACATGCGTGGCGCACTCTGGTGGTCGTCCAGGTGGTCGTCCAGATGAAGTAAGGAGTCTTCCTCTCCGCTAAACCTTTCACCTTTCTTACTCGACGCATGCTCCCTCCGCTTCTTGGTTCTGCTTCAACTCATTTCATTATTTCCAGGCCCTTATCTAAGGTCAGGTTGTACCTGTTCCCTCCCAAGGTTCCCCTTCAATGACTCTTTTGATTGTTCAATGTACTCCCTAAGTATCCAGTATACATAGATTAATTGATAATGTAAGTACATTTGGCAATGCTTAATTATACTGTAGGTCCCATTACCTAAGAGACATTAGTAAAACATCCATTCGATTCTCCCCAACACCAACACAGAGACTGCACTGGCACCAATGGGGATGCACTGCAGTGAGTCCAGAGAGTGCACTGGCACCACTGGGGATGCACTGCCGTGAGTGCAGAGAGTGCACTGGCACCGCTGCGTTTGCACCCCGGTGTTTTCAGAGAGTGCAGTGGCTCCACTGGGGATGCAGTGCAGTGAGTCCAGAGAGTGCACTGGCACCACTGGGGATGCAATGCAGTGAGTCCAGAGAGTGCACTGGCAACACTGGGGATGCAGTGCAGTGAGTCCAGAGAGTGCTCTGGCACCACTGGGGATGCAGTGCAGTGAGTCCAGAGAGTGCACTGGCACCTTGGGGATGCAGTGCAGTGAGTCCAGAGAGTGCACTGGCACCACTGGGGATGCAGTGCAGTGAGTCCACGGAGTGCACTGGCTACCACTGGGGTTGCACTGCAGTCAGTCCAGAGACTGCACTGGCAACACTGGGGATGCAGTGCAGTGAGTCCAGAGAGTGCACTGGCACCACTGGAGATGCAGTGAAGTGAGTTAAGAGAGTACACTGGCACCACTGTGGATGCACTGCAGTGAGTCCAGAGAGTGCACTGGCACCACTGGTGATGCAGTGCAATGACTCCACAGAGCCACTGGCACCACTGGGGATGCACTGCAGTGAGTCCAGAGATTTCACAGACACCAATGGGGATGCAGTACAGTGAGTCCAGAGAGTACATTGGCACTACTGGGGATTCAGTTCAGTGAGTCCAGAGAGTGAACTGTCACCATTGGGGAAGTAGTGCAGTGAGTCCAGAGTGCACTGGCACCACTGGGGATGCACGCCGGCAAGTCCAGAGAGTGCACTGTCAACACTGGGGATGCAGTGCAGTGAGTCCAGAGAGTGCACTGGCACCACTGGGGATGCAGTGCAGTGAGTCCAGAGAGTGCACTGGCACCAAAGGGGATGCAGTGCAATGAGTCCAGAGTGCACTGGTACCACTGGGGATGCACTGCAGTGAGTCCAGAGAGTGCACTGGCACCACTGGGGATGCAGTGCAGTGAGACCAGAGGTTGCAGTGGCACCACTGGGGATGCAGTGCAGTGAGTCCAGAGAGTGCACTGGCACCTCTGGGGATGCACTGCAGTGAGTCCAGAGAGTGCACTGGCACCACTGGGGATGCAGTGCAGTGAGTCCAGAGAGGGCACAGGCACCACTGGCGATGCACCCCGGCAAGTCCAGAGAGTGCACTGGCACCACTGGGGATGCAGTGCAGTGAGTCCAGAGAGTGCACTGGCACCACTGGGGATGCACTGCAGTGAGTCCAGGGAGTGCACTGGCACCACTGGGGATGCACTGCAGTGAGTCCAGAGAGTACATTGGCACCACTGGGGATGCACTGCAGTGACTCCAGAGAGTGCACTGGCACCACTGGGGATGCACTGCAGTGAGTCCAGATGTTAGCCTAGCAACCACATAATCACCAAGTGATTATATGAAGGTGCTTTATTCAGCGCTGGAAGCCGGGGCAGGTGCCCAAATCTGGCTTCAAGTCCCGTTACTTCCCAGCCGTTATTTATACATACAATATTGCGTCAGGTATACATATTCTTTACAGGTTGCAACAGCAGCCTCGCTTTTCATTCTAATTAGCTCCCCTCCCCTTTGCACATGCGTGGCGCACTCTGGTGGTCGTCCAGGTGGTCGTCCAGATGAAGTAAGGAGTCTTCCTCTCCGCTAAACCTTTCACCTTTCTTACTCGACGCATGCTCCCTCCGCTTCTTGGTTCTGCTTCAACTCATTTCATTATTTCCAGGCCCTTATCTAAGGTCAGGTTGTACCTGTTCCCTCCCAAGGTTCCCCTTCAATGACTCTTTTGATTGTTCAATGTACTCCCTAAGTATCCAGTATACATAGATTAATTGATAAAGTAAGTACATTTGGCAATGCTTAATTATACTGTAGGTCCCATTACCTAAGAGACATTAGTAAAACATCCATTCGATTCTCCCCAACACTAACACAGAGACTGCACTGGCACCACTGGGGATGCAGAGCAGTGAGTCCAGAGAGGGCACTGGCACCACTGGGGATGCACTGCAGTGAGTCCAGAGAGTGCACTGGTACCACTGGCGATGCACTGCAGTGAGTCCAGAGAGTGCACTGGCACCACCTGGGATGCAGTGCAGTGAGTCCAGAGAATGCACTGGCACCACTGGGGATGCAGTGCAGTGAGTCCAGAGAGTGCACTGGCACCACTGGAGTTGAAGTGCAGTGAGTCCAGAGAGTGCACTGGCACCACTGGGGATGCACTGCAGTGAGTCCAGAGAGTGCACTGGCAGCACTGGGGATGCAGTGCAGTGACTCCAGGGAGTGCAGTGGCACCACTGTTTATGCAGTGCTGCGACTCCAGAGAGTGCACTGGCACCACTGGGATGCAGTGCACTGAGTCCACAGAGTGCACTGGCACCACAGGGGATACACTGCAGTGAGTCCAGAGAGTGCACTGGCACCACTGGGGATGCAGTGCAGTGAGTCCAGAGAGTGCACTGGCACCTTGGGGATGCAGTGCAGTGAGTCCAGAGAGTGCACTGGCACCACTGGGGATGCAGTGCAGTGAGTCCACAGAGTGCACTGGCACCACTGGGGTTGCACTGCAGTGAGTCCAGAGAGTGCACTGGCAACACTGGGGATGCAGTGCAGTGAGTCCAGAGAGTGCACTGGCACCACTGGGGTTGCAGTGCAGCGAGTCCAGAGAGTGCACTGGCACCACTGGGGATGCAGTGAAGTGAGTTAAGAGAGTACACTGGCACCACTGTGGATGCAGTGCAGTGAGTCCAGAGAGTGCACTGGCACCACTGGGGATGCAGTGCAGTGAGTCCACAGAGTGCACTGGCACCACTGGGGATGCACTGCAGTGAGTCCAGAGAGTGCACTGGCACCTTGGGGATGCAGTGCAGTGAGTCCAGAGAGTGCACTGGCACCACTGGGGATGCAGTGCAGTGAGTCCACAGAGTGCACTGGCACCACTGGGGATGCAGTGCAGTGAGTCCAGAGAGTGCACTGGCACCTTGGGGATGCAGTGCAGTGAGTCCAGAGAGTGCACTGGCACCACTGGGGATGCAGTGCAGTGAGTCCAGAGAGTGCACTGGCACCTTGGGGATGCAGTGCAGTGAGTCCAGAGAGTGCACTGGCACCACTGGGGATGCAGTGCAGTGAGTCCAGAGAGTGCACTGGCACCACTGGGGTTGCAGTGCAGTGAGTCCAGAGAGTGCACTGGCACCACTGGGGATGCAGTGAAGTGAGTCCAGAGAGTGCACTGGCACCACTGGGGATGCAGTGCAGTGAGTCCAGAGAGTGCACTGGCACCGCTGCCTTTGCACCCCGGTGTTTTCAGAGAGTGCAGTGGCTCCACTGGGGATGCAGTGCAGTGAGTCCAGAGAGTGCACTGGCACCACTGGGGATGCAGTGCAGTGAGTCCAGAGAGTGCACTGGCACCACTGGGGATGCAGTGCAGTGAGTCCAGAGAGTGCACTGGCACCGCTGCCTTTGCACCCCGGTGTTTTCAGAGAGTGCAGTGGCTCCACTGGGGATGCAGTGCAGTGAGTCCAGAGAGTGCACTGGCACCACTGGGGATGCAGTGCAGTGAGTCCAGAGAGTGCACTGGCACCTTGGGGATGCAGTGCAGTGAGTCCAGAGAGTGCACTGGCACCACTGGGGATGCAGTGCAGTGAGTCCACAGAGTGCACTGGCACCACTGGGGTTGCACTGCAGTGAGTCCAGAGAGTGCACTGGCAACACTGGGGATGCAGTGCAGTGAGTCCAGAGAGTGCACTGGCACCACTGGGGTTGCAGTGCAGTGAGTCCAGAGAGTGCACTGGCACCACTGGGGATGCAGTGAAGTGAGTTAAGAGAGTACACTGGCACCACTGTGGATGCAGTGCAGTGAGTCCAGAGAGTGCACAGGCACCACTGGGGATGCAGTGAAGTGAGTTAAGAGAGTACACTGGCACCACTGGGGATGCAGTGAAGTGAGTCCAGAGAGTGCACTGGCACCACTGGGGATGCAGTGCAGTGAGTCCAGAGAGTGCACTGGCACCGCTGCCTTTGCACCCCGGTGTTTTCAGAGAGTGCAGTGGCTCCACTGGGGATGCAGTGCAGTGAGTCCAGAGAGTGCACTGGCACCACTGGGGATGCAGTGAAGTGAGTCCAGAGAGTGCACTGGCACCACTGGGGATGCAGTGCAGTGAGTCCAGAGAGTGCACTGGCACCGCTGCCTTTGCACCCCGGTGTTTTCAGAGAGTGCAGTGGCTCCACTGGGGATGCAGTGCAGTGAGTCCAGAGAGTGCACTGGCACCACTGGGGATGCAGTGCAGTGAGTCCAGAGAGTGCACTGGCACCTTGGGGATGCAGTGCAGTGAGTCCAGAGAGTGCACTGGCACCACTGGGGATGCAGTGCAGTGAGTCCACAGAGTGCACTGGCACCACTGGGGTTGCACTGCAGTGAGTCCAGAGAGTGCACTGGCAACACTGGGGATGCAGTGCAGTGAGTCCAGAGAGTGCACTGGCACCACTGGGGTTGCAGTGCAGTGAGTCCAGAGAGTGCACTGGCACCACTGGGGATGCAGTGAAGTGAGTTAAGAGAGTACACTGGCACCACTGTGGATGCAGTGCAGTGAGTCCAGAGAGTGCACTGGCACCACTGGGGATGCAGTGCAGTGAGTCCACAGAGTGCACTGGCACCACTGGGGATGCACTGCAGTGAGTCCAGAGAGTGCACTGGCACCACTGGGGTTGCAGTGCAGTGAGTCCAGAGAGTGCACTGGCACCACTGGGGATGCAGTGAAGTGAGTTAAGAGAGTACACTGGCACCACTGGGGATGCAGTGCAGTGAGACCAGAGAGTGCACTGGCACCACTGGGGAAGCAGTGCAGTGAGTCCTGAGAGTGCAATGGCACCACTGGGGATGCACTGCAGTGAGTCCAGAGAGTGCTTTGGCACCACTGGGGATGCAGTGCAGTGAGTCCAGAGAGTGCACTGGCACCACTGGGGATGCAGTGCAGTGAGTGCAGAGAGTGGACTGGCACCAACTGGAGCTGCACTGCTGTGAGTCCCGAGATTGCACTGGCGCCACTGGGGATGCACTGCAGTGAGTCCAGAGATTTCACAGGCACCAAAGGGGATGCAGTGCAGTGAGTCCAGAGAGTGCACTGGCACCTTGGGGATGCAGTGCAGTGAGTCCAGAGAGTGCACTGGCACCACTGGGGATGCAGTGCAGTGAGTCCACAGAGTGCACTGGCACCACTGGGGTTGCACTGCAGTGAGTCCAGAGAGTGCACTGGCAACACTGGGGATGCAGTGCAGTGAGTCCAGAGAGTGCACTGGCACCACTGGGGTTGCAGTGCAGTGAGTCCAGAGAGTGCACTGGCACCACTGGGGATGCAGTGAAGTGAGTTAAGAGAGTACACTGGCACCACTGTGGATGCAGTGCAGTGAGTCCAGAGAGTGCACTGGCACCACTGGGGATGCAGTGAAGTGCGTTAAGAGAGTACACTGGCACCACTGGGGATGCAGTGAAGTGAGTCCAGAGAGTGCACTGGCACCACTGGGGATGCAGTGCAGTGAGTCCAGAGAGTGCATTGGCACCGCTGCCTTTGCACCCCGGTGTTTTCAGAGAGTGCAGTGGCTCCACTGGGGATGCAGTGCAGTGAGTCCAGAGAGTGCACTGGCACCACTGGGGATGCAGTGAAGTGAGTCCAGAGAGTGCACTGGCACCACTGGGGATGCAGTGCAGTGAGTCCAGAGAGTGCACTGGCACCGCTGCCTTTGCACCCCGGTGTTTTCAGAGAGTGCAGTGGCTCCACTGGGGATGCAGTGCAGTGAGTCCAGAGAGTGCACTGGCACCTTGGGGATGCAGTGCAGTGAGTCCAGAGAGTGCACTGGCACCACTGGGGATGCAGTGCAGTGAGTCCACAGAGTGCACTGGCACCACTGGGGTTGCACTGCAGTGAGTCCAGAGAGTGCACTGGCAACACTGGGGATGCAGTGCAGTGAGTCCAGAGAGTGCACTGGCACCACTGGGGTTGCAGTGCAGTGAGTCCAGAGAGTGCACTGGCACCACTGGGGATGCAGTGAAGTGAGTTAAGAGAGTACACTGGCACCACTGTGGATGCAGTGCAGTGAGTCCAGAGAGTGCACTGGCACCACTGGGGATGCAGTGCAGTGAGTCCACAGAGTGCACTGGCACCACTGGGGATGCACTGCAGTGAGTCCAGAGAGTGCACTGGCACCACTGGGGTTGCAGTGCAGTGAGTCCAGAGAGTGCACTGGCACCACTGGGGATGCAGTGAAGTGAGTTAAGAGAGTACACTGGCACCACTGGGGATGCACTGCAGTGAGACCAGAGAGTGCACTGGCACCACTGGGGAAGCAGTGCAGTGAGTCCTGAGAGTGCAATGGCACCACTGGGGATGCACTGCAGTGAGTCCAGAGAGTGCTTTGGCACCACTGGGGATGCAGTGCAGTGAGTCCAGAGAGTGCACTGGCACCACTGGGGATGCAGTGCAGTGAGTGCAGAGAGTGGACTGGCACCAACTGGAGCTGCACTGCTGTGAGTCCCGAGATTGCACTGGCGCCACTGGGGATGCACTGCAGTGAGTCCAGAGATTTCACAGGCACCAATGGGGATGCAGTACAGTGAGTCCAGAGAGTACATTGGCACTACTGGGGATTCCGTTCAGTGAGTCCAGAGAGTGAACTGGCACCATTGGGGAAGTAGTGCAGTGAGTCCAGAGTGCACTGGCACCACTGGGGATGCACCCCGGCAAGTCCAGAGAGTGCACTGTCACCACTGGGGATGCAGTGCAGTGAGTCCAGAGAGTGCACTGGCACCACTGGGGATGCAGTGCAGTGAGTCCAGAGAGTGCACTGGCACCAATGGGGATGCAGTGCAGTGAGTCCAGAGAGTGCACTGGTACCACTGGGGATGCACTGCAGTGAGTCCAGAGAGTGCACTGGCACCACTGGGGATGCAGTGCAGTGAGACCAGAGGTTGCAGTGGCACCACTGGGGATGCAGTGCAGTGAGTCCAGAGAGGGCACTGGAACGATTGGGGATGCACTACAGTGAGTCCAGAGAGTGCACTGACACCTCTGGGGATGCACTGCAGTGAGTCCAGAGAGTGCACTGGCACCACTGGGGATGCAGTGCAGTGAGTCCAGAGAGGGCACTGGCACCACTGGCGATGCACCCCGGCAAGTCCAGAGAGTGCACTGGCACCACTGGCGATGCACTGCAGTGAGTCCAGAGAGTGCACTGGCACCACTGGGGATGCAGTGCAGTGAGTCCAGAGAGTGCACTGGCACCACTGGGGATGCAATGCAGTGAGTCCAGAGAGTGCACTGGCACCACTGGGGATGCACTGCACTGAGTCCAGGGAGTGCACTGGCACCACTGGGGATGCACTGCAGTGAGTCCAGAGAGTGCATTGGCACCACTGGGGATGCACTGCAGTGACTCCAGAGAGTGCACTGGCACCACTGGGGATGCACTGCAGTGAGTCCAGATGTTAGCCTGGCAACCACATAATCACCAAGTGATTATATGAAGGTGCTTTATTCAGCGCTGGAAGCCGGGGCAGGTGCCCAAATCTGGCTTCAAGTCCCGTTACTTCCCAGCCGTTATTTATACATACAATATTGCGTCAGGTATACATATTCTTTACAGGTTGCAACAGCAGCCTCGCTTTTCATTCTAATTAGCTCCCCTCCCCTTTGCACATGCGTGGCGCACTCTGGTGGTCGTCCAGGTGGTCGTCCAGATGAAGTAAGGAGTCTTCCTCTCCGCTAAACCTTTCACCTTTCTTACTCGACGCATGCTCCCTCCGCTTCTTGGTTCTGCTTCAACTCATTTCATTATTTCCAGGCCCTTATCTAAGGTCAGGTTGTACCTGTTCCCTCCCAAGGTTCCCCTTCAATGACTCTTTTGATTGTTCAATGTACTCCCTAAGTATCCAGTATACATAGATTAATTGATAATGTAAGTACATTTGGCAATGCTTAATTATACTGTAGGTCCCATTACCTAAGAGACATTAGTAAAACATCCATTCGATTCTCCCCAACACTAACACAGAGACTGCACTGGCACCACTGGGGATGCAGTGCAGTGAGTCCAGAGAGGGCACTGGCACCACTGGGGATGCACTGCAGTGAGTCCAGAGAGTGCACTGGCACCACTGGCGATGCACTGCAGTGAGTCCAGAGAGTGCACTGGCACCACCTGGGATGCAGTGCAGTGAGTCCAGAGAATGCACTGGCACCACTGGGGATGCAGTGCAGTGAGTCCAGAGAGTGCACTGGCACCACTGGGGATGCACAGCAGTGAGTCCACAGAGTGCACTGGCACCACAGGGGATACACTGCAGTGAGTCCAGAGAGTGCACTGGCACCACTGGGGGTGCACTGCCGTGAGTGCAGAGAGTGCACTGGCACCGCTGCGTTTGCACCCCGGTGTTTTCAGAGAGTGCAGTGGCACCACTGGTGATGCAGTGCAGTGAGGCCAGAGAGTGCACTGGCACCACTGGGGATGCAGTGCAGTGAGTCCAGAGAGTGCACTGGCAACACTGGGGATGCAGTGCAGTGAGTCCAGAGAGTGCACTGGCACCACTGGGGATGCAGTGCAGTGAGTCCAGAGAGTGCACTGGCACCTTGGGGATGCAGTGCAGTGAGTCCAGAGAGTGCACTGGCACCACTGGGGATGCAGTGCAGTGAGTCCACAGAGTGCACTGGCACCTCTGGGGTTGCACTGCAGTCAGTCCAGAGAGTGCACTGGCAACACTGGGGATGCAGTGCAGTGAGTCCAGAGAGTGCACTGGCACCACTGGGGTTGCACTGCAGTGAGTCCAGAGAGTGCACTGGCACCACTGGGGATGCACTGAAGTGAGTTAAGAGAGTGCACTGGCACCACTGTGGATGCACTGCAGTGAGTCCAGAGAGTGCACTGGCACCACTGGTGATGCAGTGCAATGAGTCCACAGAGCCACTGGCACCACTGGGGATGCACTGCAGTGAGACCAGAGAGTGCACTGGCACCACTGGGGATGCACTGCAGTGAGTCCAGAGAGTGCACTGGCACCTCTGGGGATGCAGTGCAGTGAGTCCAGAGAGTGCACTGGCACCACTGGGGATGCAGTGCAGTGAGTGCAGAGAGTGCACTGGCACCAACTGGAGCTGCACTGCTGTGAGTCCTGAGATTGCACTCGCGCCACTGGGGATGCACTGCAGTGAGTCCAGAGATTTCACAGGCACCAATGGGGATGCAGTACAGTGAGTCCAGAGAGTACATTGGCACTACTGGGGATTCCGTTCAGTGAGTCCAGAGAGTGAACTGGCACCATTGGGGAAGTAGTGCAGTGAGTCCAGAGTGCACTGGCACCACTGGGGATGCACCCCGGCAAGTCCAGAGAGTGCACTGTCACCACTGGGGATGCAGTGCAGTGAGTCCAGAGAGTGCACTGGCACTACTGGGGATGCAGTGCAGTGAGTCCAGAGAGTGCACTGGCACCAATGGGGATGCAGTGCAGTGAGTCCAGAGAGTGCACTGGTACCACTGGGGATGCACTGCAGTGAGTCCAGAGAGTGCACTGGCACCACTGGGGATGCAGTGCAGTGAGACCAGAGGTTGCAGTGGCACCACTGGGGATGCAGTGCAGTGAGTCCAGAGAGGGCACTGGAACGATTGGTTATGCACTGCAGTGAGTCCAGAGAGTGCACTGGCACCTCTGGGAATGAACTGCAGTGAGTCCAGAGAGTGCACTGGCACCACTGGGGATGCAGTGCAGTGAGTCCAGAGAGGGCACTGGCACCACTGGCGATGCACCCCGGCAAGTCCAGAGAGTGCACTGGCACCACTGGGGATGCAGTGCAGTGAGTCCAGAGAGTGCACTGGCACCACTGGGGATGCAATGCAGTGAGTCCAGAGAGTGCACTGGCACCACTGGGGATGCACTGCACTGAGTCCAGGGAGTGCACTGGCACCACTGGGGATGCACTGCAGTGAGTCCAGAGAGTGCATTGGCACCACTGGGGATGCACTGCAGTGAGTCCAGAGAGTGCTTTGGCACCACTGGGGATGCACTGCAGTGAGTCCAGATGTTAGCCTAGCAACCACATAATCACCAAGTGATTATATGAAGGTGCTTTATTCAGCGCTGGAAGCCGGGGCAGGTGCCCAAATCTGGCTTCAAGTCCCGTTACTTCCCAGCCGTTATTTATACATACAATATTGCGTCAGGTATACATATTCTTTACAGGTTGCAACAGCAGCCTCGCTTTTCATTCTAATTAGCTCCCCTCCCCTTTGCACATGCGTGGCGCACTCTGGTGGTCGTCCAGGTGGTCGTCCAGATGAAGTAAGGAGTCTTCCTCTCTGCTAAACCTTTCACCTTTCTTACTCGACGCATGCTCCCTCCGCTTCTTGGTTCTGCTTCAACTCATTTCATTATTTCCAGGCCCTTATCTAAGGTCAGGTTGTACCTGTTCCCTCCCAAGGTTCCCCTTCAATGACTCTTTTGATTGTTCAATGTACTCCCTAAGTATCCAGTATACATAGATTAATTGATAATGTAAGTACATTTGGCAATGCTTAATTATACTGTAGGTCCCATTACCTAAGAGACATTAGTAAAACATCCATTCGATTCTCCCCAACACTAACACAGAGACTGCACTGGCACCACTGGGGATGCAGAGCAGTGAGTCCAGAGAGGGCACTGGCACCACTGGGGATGCACTGCAGTGAGTCCAGAGAGTGCACTGGTACCACTGGCGATGCACTGCAGTGAGTCCAGAGATTTCACAGGCACCAATGGGGATGCAGTACAGTGAGTCCAGAGAGTACATTGGCACTACTGGGGATTCCGTTCAGTGAGTCCAGAGAGTGAACTGGCACCATTGGGGAAGTAGTGCAGTGAGTCCAGAGTGCACTGGCACCACTGGGGATGCACCCCGGCAAGTCCAGAGAGTGCACTGTCACCACTGGGGATGCAGTGCAGTGAGTCCAGAGAGTGCACTGGCACTACTGGGGATGCAGTGCAGTGAGTCCAGAGAGTGCACTGGCACCAATGGGGATGCAGTGCAGTGAGTCCAGAGAGTGCACTGGTACCACTGGGGATGCAGTGCAGTGAGTCCAGAGAGTGCACTGGCACCACTGGGGATGCAGTGCAGTGAGACCAGAGGTTGCAGTGGCACCACTGGGGATGCAGTGCAGTGAGTCCAGAGAGGGCACTGGAACGATTGGTTATGCACTGCAGTGAGTCCAGAGAGTGCACTGGCACCTCTGGGAATGCACTGCAGTGAGTCCAGAGAGTGCACTGGCACCACTGGGGATGCAGTGCAGTGAGTCCAGAGAGGGCACTGGCACCACTGGCGATGCACCCCGGCAAGTCCAGAGAGTGCACTGGCACCACTGGGGATGCAGTGCAGTGAGTCCAGAGAGTGCACTGGCACCACTGGGGATGCAATGCAGTGAGTCCAGAGAGTGCACTGGCACCACTGGGGATGCACTGCACTGAGTCCAGGGAGTGCACTGGCACCACTGGGGATGCACTGCAGTGAGTCCAGATGTTAGCCTAGCAACCACATAATCACCAAGTGATTATATGAAGGTGCTTTATTCAGCGCTGGAAGCCGGGGCAGGTGCCCAAATCTGGCTTCAAGTCCCGTTACTTCCCAGCCGTTATTTATACATACAATATTGCGTCAGGTATACATATTCTTTACAGCTTGCAACAGCAGCCTCGCTTTTCATTCTAATTAGCTCCCCTCCCCTTTGCACATGCGTGGCGCACTCTGGTGGTCGTCCAGGTGGTCGTCCAGATGAAGTAAGGAGTCTTCCTCTCCGCTAAACCTTTCACCTTTCTTACTCGACGCATGCTCCCTCCGCTTCTTGGTTCTGCTTCAACTCATTTCATTATTTCCAGGCCCTTATCTAAGGTCAGGTTGTACCTGTTCCCTCCCAAGGTTCCCCTTCAATGACTCTTTTGATTGTTCAATGTACTCCCTAAGTATCCAGTATACATAGATTAATTGATAATGTAAGTACATTTGGCAATGCTTAATTATACTGTAGGTCCCATTACCTAAGAGACATTAGTAAAACATCCATTCGATTCTCCCCAACACTAACACAGAGACTGCACTGGCACCACTGGGGATGCAGTGCAGTGAGTCCAGAGAGGGCACTGGCACCACTGGCGATGCACTGCAGTGAGTCCAGAGAGTGCACTGGCACCACTGGCTATGCACTGCAGTGAGTCCAGAGAGTGCACTGGCACCACTGGGGATGCACTGCAGTGAGTCCAGAGAGTGCACTGGCACCACTAGAGTTGAAGTGCAGTGAGTCAAGAGAGTGCACTGGAACCACTGGGGATGCAGCGCAGTGACTCCTGAGAGTGCACTGGCACCACTGGGGATGCAGTGCAGTGAGTCCAGAGAGTGCACGGGCACCACTGGGGATGCAGTGCCGTGAGTCCAGAGAGTGCATTGGCACCACTGGGGATGCACTGCAATGAGTCCAGAGAGTGCACTGGCACCAATGGCAACGCAGAGCAGTGAGTCCAGAGAGTGCCTTGGCACCACAGGGGATGCAGTGCAGTGAGTCCAGAGAGTGCACTAGCACCACTGGGGATGCACTGCAGTGAGTCCAGAGAGTGCACTGGCACCACTGGGATGCATTGCAGTGAGTCCAGAGAGTTCACTGGCACCACTGGGGATGTAGTGCAGTGAGTCCAGAGAGTGCACTGGCACCAATGGGGATGCAGTGCAGTGAGTCCAGAGAGTACAGTGGCACCACTGGGGATGCACTGCAGTGAGTCCAGAGAGTGCACTGGTACCACTGGGGATGCAGTGCAGTGAGTCCAGAGAGTGCACTGGCACCACCTGGGATGCAGTGCAGTGAGTCCAGAGAATGCACTGGCACCAGTGGGGATGCAGTGCAGTGAGTCCAGAGAGTGCACTGGCACCACTGGAGTTGAAGTGCAGTGAGTCAAGAGAGTGCACTGGCAGCACTGGGGATGCAGTGCAGTGAGTCCAGAGAGTGCACTGGCACCACTGGGGATGCACTGCAGTGAGTCCAGAGAGTGCACTGGCACCACTGGGGATGCACTGCAGTGAGTCCAGAGAGTGCCCTGGCACCACTGGGATGCAGTGCACTGAGTCCACAGAGTGCACTGGCACCACAGGGGATACACTGCAGTGAGTCCAGAGAGTGCACTGGCACCACTGGGGATGCACTGCCGTGAGTGCAGAGAGTGCACTGGCACCGCTGCGGTTGCACCCCGGTGTTTTCAGAGAGTGCAGTGGCACCACTGGTGATGCAGTGCAGTGAGTCCAGAGAGTGCACTGGCACCACTGGGGATGCAGTGCAGTGAGTCCAGAGAGTGCACTGGCAACACTGGGGATGCAGTGCAGTGAGTCCAGAGAGTGCACTGGCACCACTGGGGATGCAGTGCAGTGAGTCCAGAGAGTGCACTGGCACCTTGGGGATGCAGTGCAGTGAGTCCAGAGAGTGCACTGGCACCACTGGGGATGCAGTGCAGTGAGTCCACAGAGTGCACTGGCACCACTGGGGTTGCACTGCAGTCAGTCCAGAGAGTGCACTGGCAACACTGGGGATGCAGTGCAGTGAGTCCAGAGAGTGAACTGGCACCACTGGGGTTGCAGTGCAGTGAGTCCAGAGAGTGAACTGGCACCACTGGGGTTGCAGTGCAGTGAGTCCAGAGAGTACACTGGCACCACTGTGGATGCAGTGCATTTAGTCCAGAGAGTGCACTGGCACCACTGGTGATGCAGTGCAATGAGTCCACAGAGCCACTGGCACCACTGGGGATGCACTGCAGTGAGACCAGAGAGTGCACTGGCACCACTGGGGATGCAGTGCAGTGAGTTCTGAGAGTGCAATGGCACCACTGGGGATGCACTGCAGTGAGTCCAGAGAGTGCACTGGCACCTCTGGGGATGCAGTGCAGTGAGTCCAGAGAGTGCACTGGCACCACCTGGGATGCAGTGCAGTGAGTGCAGAGAGTGCACTGGCACCAACTGGAGCTGCACTGCTGTGAGTCCTGAGATTGCACTGGCGCCACTGGGGATGCACTGCAGTGAGTCCAGAGATTTCACAGGCACCAATGTGGATGCAGTACAGTAAGTCCAGAGAGTACATTGGCACTACTGGGGATTCAGTTCAGTGAGTCCAGAGAGTGAACTGGCACCATTGGGGAAGTAGTGCAGTGAGTCCAGAGTGCACTGGCACCACTGGGGATGCACCCCGGCAAGTCCAGAGAGTGCACTGTCACCACTGGGGATGCAGTGCAGTGAGTCCAGAGAGTGCACTGGCACCACTGGGGATGCAGTGCAGTGAGTCCAGAGAGTGCACTGGCACCAATGGGGATGCAGTGCAGTGAGTCCAGAGAGTGCACTGGTACCACTGGGGATGCACTGCAGTGAGTCCAGAGAGTGCACTGGCACCACTGGGGATGCACTGCAGTGAGACCAGAGGTTGCAGTGATACCACTGGGGATGCAGTGCAGTGAGTCCAGAGAGGGCACTGGAACGATTGGGGATGCACTGCAGTGAGTCCAGAGAGTGCACTGGCACCTCTGGGGATGCACTGCAGTGAGTCCAGAGAGTGCACTGGCACCACTGGGGATGCAGTGCAGTGAGTCCAGAGAGGGCACTGGCACCACTGGCGATGCACCCCGGCAAGTCCAGAGAGTGCACTGGCACCACTGTGGATGCACTGCAGTGAGTCCAGAGAGTGCACTGGCACCACTGGGGATGCAGTGCAGTGAGTCCAGTGAGTGCACTGGCACCACTGGGGATGCAATGCAGTGAGTCCAGAGAGTGCACTGGCACCACTGGGGATGCACTGCAGTGAGTCCAGGGAGTGCACTGGCACCACTGGGGATGCACTGCAGTGAGTCCAGAGAGTGCACTGGCACCACTGGGGATGCACTGCAGTGACTCCAGAGAGTGGACTGGCACCACTGGGGATGCACTGCAGTGAGTCCAGATGTTAGCCTAGCAACCACATAATCACCAAGTGATTATATGAAGGTGCTTTATTCAGTGCTGGAAGCCGGGGCAGGTGCCCAAATCTGGCTTCAAGTCCCGTTACTTCCCAGCCGTTATTTATACATACAATATTGCGTCAGGTATACATATTCATTACAGGTTGCAACATCAGCCTCGCTTTTCATTCTAATTAGCTCCCCTCCCCTTTGCACATGCGTGGCGCACTCTGGTGGTCGTCCAGATGAAGTAAGGAGTCTTCCTCTCCGCTAAACTTTTCGCCTTTCTTACTCGACGCGTGCTCCCTCCGCTTCTTGGTTCTGCTTCAACTCATTTCATCATTTCCAGGCCCTTATCCAAGGTCAGGTTGTACCTGTTCCCTCCAAAGGTTCCCCTTCAATGACTCTTTTGATTGTTCAATGTACTCCCTAAGTATCCAGTATACATAGATTAATTGATAATGTAAGTACATTTGGCAGTGCTTAATTATACTGTAGGTCCCATTACGTAAGAGACATTACATCCATTCGATTCTCCCCAACACTAACACAGAGACTGCACTGGCACCACTGGGGATGCAGTGCAGTGAGTCCAGAGAGGGCACTGGCACCACTGGGGATGCACTGCAGTGAGTCCAGAGAGTGCACTGGCACCACTGGCGATGCAGTGCAGTGAGTCCAGAGAGTGCACTGGCACCACCTGGGATGCAGTGCAGTGAGTCCAGAGAGTGCACTGGCACCACTGGGGATGCAGTGCAGTGACTCCAGAGAGTGCACTGGCACCACTGGAGTTGCAGTGCAGTGAGTCCAGAGAGTGCACTGGCACCTTGGGGATGCAGTTCAGTGAGTCCAGAGAGTGCACTGGCACAACTGGGGATGCAGTGCAGTGAGTCCAGAGACTACGCTGGCACCACTGGAAATGCACTGCAGTGAGTCCAGAGAGTGCACTGGCACCACTGGGGATGCAGTGTAGTGAGTCCAGAGAGTGCACTGGCACCATTGGGGATGCAGTGCAGTGAGTCCAGAGAGTGCACTGGCACCACTGGGGATGCACTGCAGTGAGTCCAGAGAGTGCACTGGCACCATTGGGATGCAGTGCAGTGAGTCCAGAGAGTACACTGGCGCCACTGTGGATGCACTGCAGTGAGTCCAGAGAGTGCACTGGCACCACTGGTGATGCAGTGCAATGAGTCCAGAGAGCCACTGGCACCACTGGGGATGCAGTGCATTTAGTCCAGAGAGTGAACTGGCACCACAAGGGATTCAGTGCACTGAGTCCAGAGAGGGCACTGTCATCAATGGGGATGCAGTGCAGTGAGTCCAGAGAGTGCAATGGCACCACTGGGGATGCACTGCAGTGAGTCCAGAGAGTGCACTGGCACCACTGGGGATGCACTGCAGTGAGTCCAGAGAGTGCACTGGCACCATTGGGATGCAGTGCAGTGAGTCCAGAGAGTGCACTGGCACCACTGGGGATGCAGTAACGTGAGTGCAGAGAGTGCACTGGCACCGCTGCGGTTGCACCCCGGTGTTTTCAGAGAGTGCAGTGGCACCACTGGGGATGCAGTGCAGTGAGTCCAGAGAGTGCACTGGCACCACGGGGGATGCAGTGCAGTGAGTCCAGAGAGTGCACTGTCAGCACTGGGGATGCACTGCAGTGAGTCCAGAGAGTGCACTGGCACCACTGGGGATGCAGTGCAGTGAGTCCAGAGAGTGCACTGGCACCACTGCGGATGCAATGCAGTGAGTCCAGAGAGTGCACTGGCACCACTGGGGATGCAGTGAAGTGAGTCCACAGAGTGCACTGGCACCACTGGGGATGCAGTGCAGTGAGTCCAGAGAGTGCACTGGCACCACTGGGGATGCAGTGCAGTGAGTCCAGAGAGTGCACTGGCACCACTGGGGATGCACTGCAGTGAGTCCAGAGAGTGCACTGGCACCACTGGGGATGCAGTGCAGTGAGTCCAGAGAGCGCACTGGCACCACTGGGGATGCAGTGCAGTGAGTCCAGAGAGTGCACTGGCACCACTGGGGATGCAGTACAGTGAGTCCAGAGAGTGCACTGGCACCACTGGGGATGCAGTGCAGTGAGTAAAGAGAGTGCACTGGCACCACTGTGGATGCAGTGCAGTGAGTCCAGAGAGTGCACTGGCACCACTGGGGATGGACTGCAGTGAGTCCAGAGAGTGCACTGGCACCACTGGGGATGCAGTGCAGTGAGTCCAGAGAGTGCACTGGCACCACTGGGGATGCACTGCAGTGAGTCCAGAGAGTGCACTGGCACCACTGGGGATGCAGTGCAGTGAGTCCAGAGAGTGCACTGGCACCACTGGGGATGCAGTGCAGTGAGTCCAGAGAGTGCACTGGCACCACTGGGGATGCACTGCAGTGAGTCCAGAGAGTGCACTGGCACCACTGGGATGCAGTGCACTGAGTCCACAGAGTGCACTGGCACCACAGGGGATACACTGCAGTGAGTCCAGAGAGTGCACTGGCACCACTGGGGATGCAGTGCCGTGAGTGCAGAGAGTGCACTGGCACCGCTGCGGTTGCACCCCGGTGTTTTCAGAGAGTGCAGTGGCACCACCGGGGATGCAGTGCAGTGAGTCAAGAGAGTGCACTGGCACCACGGGGGATGCAGTGCAGTGAGTCCAGAGAGTGCACTGTCACCACTGGGGATGCAGTGCAGTGAGTCCAGAGAGTGCACTGGCACCACTGGGGATGCAGTGCAGTGAGTCCAGAGAGTGCACTGGCACCTTGGGGATGCAGTTCAGTGAGTCCAGAGAGTGCACTGGCACAACTGGGGATGCAGTGCAGTGAGTCCAGAGACTACACTGGCACCACTGGAAATGCACTGCAGTGAGTCCAGAGAGTGCACTGGCACCACTGGGGATGCAGTGTAGTGAGTCCAGAGAGTGCAGTGGCACCATTGGGGATGCAGTGCAGTGAGTCCAGAGAGTGCACTGGCACCACTGGGGATGCACTGCAGTGAGTCCAGAGAGTGCACTGGCACCATTGGGATGCAGTGCAGTGAGTCCAGAGAGTACACTGGCGCCACTGTGGATGCACTGCAGTGAGTCCAGAGAGTGCACTGGCACCACTGGTGATGCAGTGCAATGAGTCCAGAGAGCCACTGGCACCACTGGGGATGCAGTGCATTTAGTCCAGAGAGTGAACTGGCACCACAAGGGATTCAGTGCACTGAGTCCAGAGAGGGCACTGTCATCAATGGGGATGCAGTGCAGTGAGTCCAGATAGTGCAATGGCACCACTGGGGATGCACTGCAGTGAGTCCAGAGAGTGCACTGGCACCACTGGGGATGCACTGCAGTGAGTCCAGAGAGTGCACTGGCACCATTGGGATGCAGTGCAGTGAGTCCAGAGAGTGCACTGGCACCACTGGGGATGCAGTGCCGTGAGTGCAGAGAGTGCACTGGCACCGCTGCGGTTGCACCCCGGTGTTTTCAGAGAGTGCAGTGGCACCACTGGGGATGCAGTGCAGTGAGTCCAGAGAGTGCACTGGCACCACGGGGGATGCAGTGCAGTGAGTCCAGAGAGTGCACTGTCAGCACTGGGGATGCAGTGCAGTGAGTCCAGAGAGTGCACTGGCACCACTGGGGATGCAGTGCAGTGAGTCCAGAGAGTGCACTGGCACCTTGGGGATGCAGTTCAGTGAGTCCAGAGAGTGCACTGGCACCACTGTGGATGCAGTGAAGTGAGTCCACAGAGTGCACTGGCACCACTGGGGATGCAGTGCAGTGAGTCCAGAGAGTGCACTGGCACCACTGGGGATGCAGTGCAGTGAGTCCAGAGAGTGCAGTGGCACCATTGGGGATGCAGTGCAGTGAGTCCAGAGAGTGCACTGGCACCTTGGTGATGCAGTGCAGTGAGTTAAGAGAGTACACTGGCGCCACTTATGATGCACTGCAGTGAGTCCAGAGAGTGCACTGGCACCACTGGTGATGCAGTGCAATGAGTCCAGAGAGCCACTGGCACCACTGGGGATGCAGTGCATTTAGTCCAGAGAGTGAACTGGCACCACAAGGGATTCAGTGCACTGAGTCCAGAGAGGGCACTGTCATCAATGGGGATGCAGTGCAGTGAGTCCAGAGAGTGCACTGGCACCACTGGGGATGCACTGCAGTGAGACCAGAGACTTCACAGGCACCACTGGGGATGCAGTGCAGTGAGTCCAGAGAGTGCACTGGCACCACTGGGGATGCACTGCAGTGAGTCCAGAGAGTGCTCTGGCACCACTGGGGATGTAGTGCACTGAGTCCACAGAGGGCACTGGCACCACTGGGGATGCAGTGTAGTGAGTCCAGAGAGTACAGTGGCACCACTGGTGATGCAGTGCACTGAGTCCAAAGAGTGCACTGGCACCATTGGGGATGCAGTGCAGTGAGTCCAGAGACTTCACAGGCACCACTGGGGATGCAGTGCAGTGAGTCCAGAGAGTGCCCTGGCACCACTGGGAATGCAGTGAGTCCAGACAGTGCACTGGCACCACTGGGGATGCACTGCAGTGAGTCCAGAGAGTGCACTGGCACCACTGGGGATGCACCCCGGCAAGTCCAGAGAGTGCACTGGCACCACTGGGGATGCAGTGCAGTGATTCCAGAGAGTGCACTGGCACCACTGGGGATGCAGTGCAGTGAGTCCAGAGAGTGCACTGTCACCACTGGGGATGCAGTGCAGTGAGTCCAGAGAGTGCACTGGCACCACTGGGGATGCAGTGCAGTGAGTCCAGAGAGTGCACTGGCACCACTGGGGATGCAGGGCAGTGAGTCCAGAGAGTGCACTGGCACCACTGGGGATGCAGTGCAGTGAGTCCAGAGAGTGCACTGGCACCACTGGGGATGCACTACAGTGAGTCCAGAGAGTGCACTGGCACCACGGGGGATGCAGTGCAGTGAGTCCAGAGAGTGCACTGGCACCACTGGGGATGGACTGCAGTGAGTCCAGAGAGTGCACTGGCACCACTGGGGATGCAGTGCAGTGAGTCCAGAGAGTGCACTGGCACCACTGGGGATGCACTGCAGTGAGTCCAGAGAGTGCACTGGCACCAATGGGGATGCACTGCAGTGAGTCCAGAGAGTGCACTGGCACCATTGGGATGCAGTGCAGTGAGTCCAGAGAGTGCACTGGCACCACTGGGGATGCACTGCAGTGAGTCCAGAGAGTGCACTGGCACCACTGGGATGCAGTGCACTGAGTCCACAGAGTGCACTGGCACCACAGGGGATACACTGCAGTGAGTCCAGAGAGTGCACTGGCACCACTGGGGATGCAGTGCCGTGAGTGCACAGAGTGCACTGGCACCACTGCGGTTGCACCCCGGTGTTTTCAGAGAGTGCAGTGGCACCACTGGGGATGCAGTGCAGTGAGTCCAGAGAGTGCACTGGCACCACGGGGGATGCAGTGCAGTGAGTCCAGAGAGTGCACTGGCACCACTGGGGATGCAGTGCAGTGAGTCCAGAGAGTGCACTGGCACCTTGGGGATGCAGTTCAGTGAGTCCAGAGAGTGCACTGGCACCACTGTGGATGCAGTGAAGTGAGTCCACAGAGTGCACTGGCACCACTGGGGATGCAGTGCAGTGAGTCCAGAGAGTGCACTGGCACCACTGGGGATGCAGTGCAGTGAGTCCAGAGAGTGCAGTGGCACCGCTGCGGTTGCACCCCGGTGTTTTCAGAGAGTGCACTGGCACCACTGGTGATGCAGTGCAGTGAGTTAAGAGAGTACACTGGCGCCACTGTGGATGCACTGCAGTGAGTCCAGAGAGTGCAATGGCACCACTGGTGATGCAGTGCAGTGAGTCCAGAGAGTGCACTGGCACCACTGGGGATGCACTGCAGTGAGTCCAGAGAGTGCAGTGGCACCACTGGGGATGCAGTCCACTGAGTCCAGAGAGTACACTGGCACCACTGGGGATGGACTGCAGTGAGTCCAGAGAGTGCACTGTCAGCACTGGGGATGCAGTGCAGTGAGTCCAGAGAGTGCACTGGCACCAACTGGAGCTGCACTGCTGTGAGTCCTGAGATTGCACTGGCACCACTGGGGATGCACTGCAGAGAGTCCAGAGACTTCACAGGCACCACTAAGGATGCAGTCCATTGAGTCCAGAGAGTGCACTGGCACCACTGGGGATGCAGTGCCGTGAGTCCAGAGAGTGCACTGGCACCACTGGGGATGCACTGCAGTGAGTGCAGAGAGTGCACTGGCACCATTGGGGATGCACTGCAGTGAGTCCAGAGAGTGCACTGGCACCACTGGGGATGCAGTGCAGTGAGTCCAGAGAGTGCACTGGCACCACTGGGGATGCAGTGCAGTGAGTCCAGAGAGTGCACTGGCACCACTGGGGATGGACTGCAGTGAGTCCAGAGAGTGCCTTGGCACCACTGGGGATGCAGTGCAGTGAGTCCAGAGAGTGCACTGGCACCACTGGGGATGCGGTACAGTGAGTCCAGAGAGTGCACTGGCACCACTGGGGATGCACTGCAGTGAGTCCAGAGAGTGCACTGGCACCACTGGGATGCACTGCAGTGAGTCCAGAGAGTGCACTGGCACCACTGGGATGCAGTGCACTGAGTCCACAGAGTGCACTGGCACCACAGGGGATACACTGCAGTGAGTCCAGAGAGTGCACTGGCACCACTGGGGATGCAGTGCCGTGAGTGCAGAGAGTGCACTGGCACCGCTGCGGTTGCACCCCGGTGTTTTCAGAGAGTGCAGTGGCACCACTGGGGATGCAGTGCAGTGAGTCCAGAGAGTGCACTGGCACCACGGGGGATGCAGTGCAGTGAGTCCAGAGAGTGCACTGTCACCACTGGGGATGCAGTGCAGTGAGTCCAGAGAGTGCACTGGCACCACTGGGGATGCAGTGCAGTGAGTCCAGAGAGTGCACTGGCACCTTGGGGATGCAGTTCATTGAGTCCAGAGAGTGCACTGGCACCACTGTTGATGCAGTGCAGTGAGTCCAGAGACTACACTGGCACCACTGGAAATGCACTGCAGTGAGTCCAGAGAGTGCACTGGCACCACTGGGGATGCACTGCAGTGAGTCCAGAGAGTGCAGTGGCACCATTGGGGATGCAGTGCAGTGAGTCCAGAGAGTGCACTGGCACCACTGGGGATGCAGTGCAGTGAGTAAAGAGAGTGCAGTGGCACCATTGGGGATGCAGTGCAGTGAGTCCAGAGAGTGCACTGGCACCACTGGTGATGCAGTGCAGTGAGTTAAGAGAGTACACTGGCGCCACTGTGGATGCACTACAGTGAGTCCAGAGAGTGCACTGGCACCACTGGTGATGCAGTGCAATGAGTCCAGAGAGCCACTGGCACCACTGGGGATGCAGTGCATTTAGTCCAGAGAGTGAACTGGCACCACTGGGGATGCAGTGCACTGAGTCCAGAGAGGGCACTGTCAGCAATGGGGATGCAGTGCAGTGAGTCCAGAGAGTGCACTGGCACCACTGGGGATGCAGTGCACTGAGTCCACAGAGGGCACTGGCACCACTGGGGATGCAGTGTAGTGAGTCCAGAGAGTACAGTGGCACCACTGGGGATGCAGTGCAGTGAGTCCAAAGAGTGCACTGGCACCATTGGGGATGCACTGCAGTGAGTCCAGAGACTTCACAGGCACCACTGGGGATGCAGTGCAGTGAGTCCAGAGAGTGCACTGGCACCACTGGGAATGCAGTGAGTCCAGAGAGTGCACTGGCACCACTGGGGATGCACCCCGGCAAGTCCAGAGAGTGCACTGGCACCACTGGGGATGCAGTGCAGTGAGTCCAGAGAGTGCACTGGCACCACTGGGGATGCACTGCAGTGAGTCCAGAGAGTGCACTGTCACCACTGGGGATGCAGTGCAGTGAGTCCAGAGAGTGCACTGGCACCACTGGGGATGCAGTGCAGTGAGTCCAGAGAGTGCACTGGCAACACTGGGGATGCAGTGCAGTGAGTAAAGCGAGTGCACTGGCACCACTGTGGATGCAGTGCAGTGAGTCCAGAGAGTGCACTGGCACCACTGGGGATGGACTGCAGTGAGTCCAGAGAGTGCACAGGCACCACTGGGGATGCAGTGCAGTGAGTCCAGAGAGTGCACTGGCACCACTGGGGATGCACTGCAGTGAGTCCAGAGAGTGCACTGGCACCACTGGGGATGCAGTGCAGTGAGTGCAGAGAGTGCACTGGCACCATTGGGATGCAGTGCAGTGAGTCCAGAGAGTGCACTGGCACCACTGGGGATGCACTGCAGTGAGTCCAGAGAGTGCACTGGCACGACTGGTGATGCAGTGCACTGAGTCCACAGAGTGCACTGGCACCACAGGGGATACACTGCAGTGAGTCCAGAGAGTGCACTGGCACCACTGGGGATGCAGTGCCGTGAGTGCAGAGAGTGCACTGGCACCGCTGCGGTTGCACCCCGGTGTTTTCAGAGAGTGCAGTGGCACCACTGGGGATGCAGTGCAGTGAGTCCAGAGAGTGCACTGGCACCACGGGGGATGCAGTGCAGTGAGTCCAGAGAGTGCACTGTCACCACTGGGTATGCAGTGCAGTGAGTCCAGAGAGTGCACTGGCACCACTGGGGATGCAGTGCAGTGAGTCCAGAGAGTGCACTGGCACCTTGGGGATGCAGTTCAGTGAGTCCAGAGAGTGCACTGGCACCACTGGGGATGCAGTGCAGTGAGTCCACAGAGTACACTGGCACCACTGGTGATGCAGTGCAGTGAGTCCAGAGAGTGCACTGGCACCACTGGGGATGCAGTGCAGTGAGTCCAGAGAGTGCAGTGGCACCATTGGGGATGCAGTGCAGTGAGTCCAGAGAGTGCACTGGCACCACTGGTGATGCAGTGCAGTGAGTTAAGAGAGTACACTGGCGCCACTCTGGATGCACTGCAGTGAGTCCAGAGAGTGCACTGGCACCACTGGTGATGCAGTGCAATGAGTCCAGAGAGCCACTGGCACCACTGGGGATGCAGTGCATTTAGTCCAGAGAGTGAACTGGCACCACTGGGGATGCAGTGCAGTGAGTCCAGAGAGGGCACTGTCCGCAATGGGGATGCAGTGCAGTGAGTCCAGAGAGTGCACTGGCACCACTGGGGATGCAGTGCAGTGAGACCAGAGACTTCACAGGCACCACTGGGGATGCAGTTCAGTGAGTCCAGAGAGTACACTGGCACCACTGGGGATGCAGTGCAGTGAGTGCAGAGAGTGCACTGGCACAAAAGGGAATGCACTGCAGTGAGTCCAGAGAGTGCACTGGCACCACTGGGGATGCACTGCAGTGAGTCCAGAGAGTGCAGTGGCACCACTGGGGATGCAGTCCACTGAGTCCGGAGAGTACACTGGCACCACTGGGGATGCAGTGCAGTGAGTCCAGAGAGTGCACTGGCACCACTGGGGATGCAGTGCAGTGAGTCCAGAGAGTGCACTGGCACCAACTGGAGCTGCACTGCTCTGAGTCCTGAGATTGCACTGGCACCACTGGGGATGCACTGCAGTGAGTCCAGAGACTTCACAGGCACCACTGGGGATGCAGTACATGAGTCCAGAGAGTGCACTGGCACCACTGGGGATGCAGTGCAGTGAGTCCAGAGAGTGCACTGGCACCACTGGGGATGCACCCCGGCAAGTCCAGAGAGTGCACTGTCACCACTGGGGATGCAGTGCAGTGAGTCCAGAGTGTGCACTGGCACCACTGGGGATGCAGTGCAGTGAGTCCACAGAGGGCACTGGCACCACAGGGGATGCAGTGTAGTGAGTCCAGAGAGTACAGTGGCACCACTGGGGATGCAGTGCAGTGAGTCCAGAGAGTGCCCTGGCACCACTGGGAATGCAGTGAGTCCAGAGAGTGCACTGGCACCACTGGGGATGCACTGCAGTGAGTCCAGAGAGTGCACTGGCACCACTGGGGATGCACTGCAGTGAGTCCAGAGAGTGCACTGGCACCACTGGGTATGCAGTGCAGTGAGTCCAGAGAGTGCACTGGCACCACTGGGGATGCACTGCAGTGAGTGCAGAGAGTGCACTGGCACCACTGGGGATGCAGTGCAGTGAGTCCAGAGAGTGCAATGGCACCACTGGGGATGCAGTGCAGTGAGTCCAGAGAGTGCACTGGCACCACTGGGGATGCAGTGCAGTGAGTCCAGAGAGTGCACTGGCACCACTGGGGATGCAGTACAGTGAGTCCAGAGAGTGCACTGGCACCACTGGGGATGCAGTGCAGTGAGTAAAGAGAGTACAGTGGCACCACTGGGGATGCAGTGCAGTGAGTCCAGAGAGTGCCCTGGCACCACTGGGAATGCAGTGAGTCCAGAGAGTGCACTGGCACCACTGGGGATGCACTGCAGTGAGTCCAGAGAGTGCACTGGCACCACTGGGGATGCACCCCGGCAAGTCCAGAGAGTGCACTGGCACCACTGGGGATGCAGTGCAGTGAGTCCAGAGAGTGCACTGGCACCACTGGGGATGCACTGCAGTGAGTGCAGAGAGTGCACTGGCACCACTGGGGATGCACTGCAGTGAGTCCAGAGAGTGCACTGGCACCACTGGGTATGCAGTGCAGTGAGTCCAGAGAGTGCACTGGCACCACTGGGGATGCAGTGCAGAAGTCCAGAGAGTGCACTGGCACCACTGGGGATGCAGTGCAGTGAGTCCAGAGAGTGCACTGGCACCACTGGGGATGGACTGCAGTGAGTCCAGAGAGTGCACTGGCACCACTGGGGATGCAGTGCAGTGAGTCCAGAGAGTGCACTGGCACCACTGGGGATGCACTGCAGTGAGTCCAGAGACTTCACAGGCACCACTGGGGATGCAGTGCAGTGAGTCCAGAGAGTGCACTGGCACCACTGGGAATGCAGTGAGTCCAGAGAGTGCACTGGCACCACTGGGGATGCACTGCAGTGAGTCCAGAGAGTGCACTGGCACCACTGGGGATGCACCCCGGCAAGTCCAGAGAGTGCACTGGCACCACTGGGGATGCAGTGCAGTGAGTCCAGAGAGTGCACTGGCACCTCTGGAGATGCACTGCAGTGAGTCCAGAGAGTGCACTGGAACCACTGGGGATGCACTGCCATGAATCCAGATAGTGCACTGGCACCACTGGGGATGCAGTGCAGTGAGTCAGAGAGTGCACTGGCACCACTGGGGATGCAGTACAGTGAGTCCAGAGAGTGCACTGGCACCAATGGGGATGCAGTGCAGTGAGTAAAGAGAGTGCACTGGCACCACTGGGGATGCAGTGCAGTGAGCTCAGAGAGTGCACTGGCACCACTGGGGATGCAGTGCGGTGTGTCCAGAGAGTGCACTGGCACCACTGGGGATGCAGTGCAGTGAGTCCACAGAGGGCACTGGCACCACTGGGGATGCACTGCACTGAGTCCAGAGAGTGCACTGGCACCACTGGGGATGCACTGCAGTGAGTCCAGAGAGTGCACTGGCACCACTGGGGATGCACTGCAGTGAGTCCAGAGAGTGCACTGGCACCACTGGGGATGCACTGCAGTGAGTCCAGATGTTAGCCTAGCAACCACATAATCACCAAGTGATTATATGAAGGTGCTTTATTCAGCGCTGGAAGCCGGGGCAGGTGCCCAAATCTGGCTTCAAGTCCCGTTACTTCCCAGCCGTTATTTATACATACAATATTGCGTCAGGTATACATATTCATTACAGGTTGCAACAGCAGCCTCGCTTTTCATTCTAATTAGCTCCCCTCCCCTTTGCACATGCGTGGCGCACTCTGGTGGTTGTCCAGGTGGTCGTCCAGATGAAGTAAGAAGTCTTCCTCTCCGCTAAACTTTTCACCTTTCTTACTCGATGCATGCTCCCTCCGCTTCTTGGTTCTGCTTCAACTCATTTCATCATTTCCAGGCCCTTATCCAAGGTCAGGTTGTACCTGTTCCCTCCCAAGGTTCCCCTTCAATGACTCTTTTGATTGTTCAATGTACTCCCTAAGTATCCAGTATACATAGATTAATTGATAATGTAAGTACATTTGGCAATGCTTAATTATACTGTAGGTCCCATTACGTAAGAGACATTACATCCATTCGATTCTCCCCAACACTAACACAGAGAATGCACTGGCACCACTGGGGATGCAGTGCAGTGAGTCCAGAGAGGGCACTGGCACCACTGGGGATGCACTGCAGTGAGTCCAGAGAGTGCACTGGCACCACTGGCGATGCACTGCAGTGAGTCCAGAGAGTGCACTGGCACCACCTGGGATGCAGTGCAGTGAGTCCAGAGAGTGCATTGGCACCACTGGTGATGCAGTGCAGTGACTCCAGAGAGTGCACTGGCACCACTAGAGTTGCAGTGCAGTGAGTCCAGAGAGTGCACTGGAACCACTGGGGATGCAGCGCAGTGACTCCTGAGAGTGCACTGGCACCACTGGGGATGCAGTGCAGTGAGTCCAGAGAGTGCACTGGCACCACTGGGGATGCAGTGCCGTGAGTCCAGAGAGTGCATTGGCACCACTGGGGATGAACTGCAATGAGTCCAGAGAGTGCACTGGCACCAATGGCAACGCAGAGCAGTGAGTCGAGAGAGTGCACTGGCACCACAGGGGATGCAGTGCAGTGAGTCCAGAGAGTGCACTAGCACCACTGGGGATGCACTGCAGTGAGTCCAGAGTGTGCACTGGCACCACTGGGGATGCAGTGCAGTGAGTCCAGAGAGTGCACTGTCACCACTGGGGATGCAGTGCAGTGAGTCCAGAGAGTGCACTGGCACCACTGGGGATGTAGTGCAGTGAGTCCACAGAGGGTACTGGCACCACAGGGGATGCAGTGTAGTGAGTCCAGAGAGTGCACTGTCACCACTGGGGATGCAGTGCAGTGAGTCCAGAGAGTGCACTGGCACCATTGGGGATGCCCTGCAGTGAGTCCAGAGACTTCACAGGCACCACTGGGGATGCAGTGCAGTGAGTCCAGAGAGTGCCCTGGCACCACTGGGAATGCAGTGAGTCCAGAGAGTGCACTGGCACCACTGGGGATGCACTGCAGTGAGTCCAGAGAGTGCACTGGCACCACTGGGGATGCAGTACAGTGAGTCCAGAGAGTGCACTGGCACCACTGGGGATGCAGTGTAGTGAGTAAAGAGAGTACAGTGGCACCACTGGGGATGCAGTGCAGTGAGTCCAGAGAGTGCCCTGGCACCACTGGAAATGCAGTGAGTCCAGAGAGTTCACTGGCACCACTGGGGATGCACTGCAGTGAGTCCAGAGAGTGCACTGGCACCACTGGGGATGCACCCCGGCAAGTCCAGAGAGTGCACTGGCACCACTGGGGATGCAGTGCAGTGAGTCCAGAGAGTGCACTGGCACCACTGGGGATGCACTGCAGTGAGTGCAGAGAGTGCACTGGCACCACTGGGGATGCAGTGCAGTGAGTCCAGAGAGTGCACTGGCACCACTGGGTATGCAGTGCAGTGAGTCCAGAGAGTGCACTGGCACCACTGGGGATGCAGTGCAGTGAGTCCAGAGAGTGCACTGGCACCACTGGGGATGCACTGCACTGAGTCCAGGGAGTGCACTGGCACCACTGGGGATGCACTGCAGTGAGTCCAGAGAGTGCATTGGCACCACTGGGGATGCACTGCAGTGAGTCCAGAGAGTGCACTGGCACCACTGGGGATGCACTGCAGTGAGTCCAGATGTTAGCCTAGCAACCACATAATCACCAAGTGATTATATGAAGGTGCTTTATTCAGCGCTGGAAGCCGGGGCAGGTGCCCAAATCTGGCTTCAAGTCCCGTTACTTCCCAGCCGTTATTTATACATACAATATTGCGTCAGGTATACATATTCTTTACAGGTTGCAACAGCAGCCTCGCTTTTCATTCTAATTAGCTCCCCTCCCCTTTGCACATGCGTGGCGCACTCTGGTGGTCGTCCAGGTGGTCGTCCAGATGAAGTAAGGAGTCTTCCTCTCCGCTAAACCTTTCACCTTTCTTACTCGACGCATGCTCCCTCCGCTTCTTGGTTCTGCTTCAACTCATTTCATTATTTCCAGGCCCTTATCTAAGGTCAGGTTGTACCTGTTCCCTCCCAAGGTTCCCCTTCAATGACTCTTTTGATTGTTCAATGTACTCCCTAAGTATCCAGTATACATAGATTAATTGATAATGTAAGTACATTTGGCAATGCTTAATTATACTGTAGGTCCCATTACCTAAGAGACATTAGTAAAACATCCATTCGATTCTCCCCAACACTAACACAGAGACTGCACTGGCACCACTGGGGATGCAGAGCAGTGAGTCCAGAGAGGGCACTGGCACCACTGGGGATGCACTGCAGTGAGTCCAGAGAGTGCACTGGTACCACTGGCGATGCACTGCAGTGAGTCCAGAGATTTCACAGGCACCAATGGGGATGCAGTACAGTGAGTCCAGAGAGTACATTGGCACTACTGGGGATTCCGTTCAGTGAGTCCAGAGAGTGAACTGGCACCATTGGGGAAGTAGTGCAGTGAGTCCAGAGTGCACTGGCACCACTGGGGATGCACCCCGGCAAGTCCAGAGAGTGCACTGTCACCACTGGGGATGCAGTGCAGTGAGTCCAGAGAGTGCACTGGCACTACTGGGGATGCAGTGCAGTGAGTCCAGAGAGTGCACTGGCACCAATGGGGATGCAGTGCAGTGAGTCCAGAGAGTGCACTGGTACCACTGGGGATGCAGTGCAGTGAGTCCAGAGAGTGCACTGGCACCACTGGGGATGCAGTGCAGTGAGACCAGAGGTTGCAGTGGCACCACTGGGGATGCAGTGCAGTGAGTCCAGAGAGGGCACTGGAACGATTGGTTATGCACTGCAGTGAGTCCAGAGAGTGCACTGGCACCTCTGGGAATGCACTGCAGTGAGTCCAGAGAGTGCACTGGCACCACTGGGGATGCAGTGCAGTGAGTCCAGAGAGGGCACTGGCACCACTGGCGATGCACCCCGGCAAGTCCAGAGAGTGCACTGGCACCACTGGGGATGCAGTGCAGTGAGTCCAGAGAGTGCACTGGCACCACTGGGGATGCAATGCAGTGAGTCCAGAGAGTGCACTGGCACCACCTGGGATGCAGTGCAGTGAGTCCAGAGAATGCACTGGCACCACTGGGGATGCAGTGCAGTGAGTCCAGAGAGTGCACTGGCACCACTGGGGATGCACAGCAGTGACTCCAGAGAGTGCACTGGCACCACTGGGGATGCACTGCAGTGAGTCCAGATGTTAGCCTAGCAACCACATAATCACCAAGTGATTATATGAAGGTGCTTTATTCAGCGCTGGAAGCCGGGGCAGGTGCCCAAATCTGGCTTCAAGTCCCGTTACTTCCCAGCCGTTATTTATACATACAATATTGCGTCAGGTATACATATTCTTTACAGCTTGCAACAGCAGCCTCGCTTTTCATTCTAATTAGCTCCCCTCCCCTTTGCACATGCGTGGCGCACTCTGGTGGTCGTCCAGGTGGTCGTCCAGATGAAGTAAGGAGTCTTCCTCTCCGCTAAACCTTTCACCTTTCTTACTCGACGCATGCTCCCTCCGCTTCTTGGTTCTGCTTCAACTCATTTCATTATTTCCAGGCCCTTATCTAAGGTCAGGTTGTACCTGTTCCCTCCCAAGGTTCCCCTTCAATGACTCTTTTGATTGTTCAATGTACTCCCTAAGTATCCAGTATACATAGATTAATTGATAATGTAAGTACATTTGGCAATGCTTAATTATACTGTAGGTCCCATTACCTAAGAGACATTAGTAAAACATCCATTCGATTCTCCCCAACACTAACACAGAGACTGCACTGGCACCACTGGGGATGCAGTGCAGTGAGTCCAGAGAGGGCACTGGTACCACTGGCGATGCACTGCAGTGAGTCCAGAGAGTGCACTGGCACCACTGGCTATGCACTGCAGTGAGTCCAGAGAGTGCACTGGCACCACTGGGGATGCACTGCAGTGAGTCCAGAGAGTGCACTGGCACCACTAGAGTTGAAGTGCAGTGAGTCAAGAGAGTGCACTGGAACCACTGGGGATGCAGCGCAGTGACTCCTGAGAGTGCACTGGCACCACTGGGGATGCAGTGCAGTGAGTCCAGAGAGTGCACTGGCACCACTGGGGATGCAGTGCCGTGAGTCCAGAGAGTGCATTGGCACCACTGGGGATGCACTGCAATGAGTCCAGAGAGTGCACTGGCACCAATGGCAACGCAGAGCAGTGAGTCCAGAGAGTGCCTTGGCACCACAGGGGATGCAGTGCAGTGAGTCCAGAGAGTGCACTAGCACCACTGGGGATGCACTGCAGTGAGTCCAGAGAGTGCACTGGCACCACTGGGATGCATTGCAGTGAGTCCAGAGAGTTCACTGGCACCACTGGGGATGTAGTGCAGTGAGTCCAGAGAGTGCACTGGCACCAATGGGGATGCAGTGCAGTGAGTCCAGAGAGTACAGTGGCACCACTGGGGATGCACTGCAGTGAGTCCAGAGAGTGCACTGGTACCACTGGCGATGCACTGCAGTGAGTCCAGAGAGTGCACTGGCACCACCTGGGATGCAGTGCAGTGAGTCCAGAGAATGCACTGGCACCAGTGGGGATGCAGTGCAGTGAGTCCAGAGAGTGCACTGGCACCACTGGAGTTGAAGTGCAGTGAGTCAAGAGAGTGCACTGGCAGCACTGGGGATGCAGTGCAGTGAGTCCAGAGAGTGCACTGGCACCACTGGGGATGCACTGCAGTGAGTCCAGAGAGTGCACTGGCACCACTGGGGATGCACTGCAGTGAGTCCAGAGAGTGCCCTGGCACCACTGGGATGCAGTGCACTGAGTCCACAGAGTGCACTGGCACCACAGGGGATACACTGCAGTGAGTCCAGAGAGTGCACTGGCACCACTGGGGATGCACTGCCGTGAGTGCAGAGAGTGCACTGGCACCGCTGCGGTTGCACCCCGGTGTTTTCAGAGAGTGCAGTGGCACCACTGGTGATGCAGTGCAGTGAGTCCAGAGAGTGCACTGGCACGACTGGGGATGCAGTTCAGTGAGTCCAGAGAGTGCACTGGCAACACTGGGGATGCAGTGCAGTGAGTCCAGAGAGTGCACTGGCACCACTGGGGATGCAGTGCAGTGAGTCCAGAGAGTGCACTGGCACCTTGGGGATGCAGTGCAGTGAGTCCAGAGAGTGCACTGGCACCACTGGGGATGCAGTGCAGTGAGTCCACAGAGTGCACTGGCACCACTGGGGTTGCACTGCAGTCAGTCCAGAGAGTGCACTGGCAACACTGGGGATGCAGTGCAGTGAGTCCAGAGAGTGAACTGGCACCACTGGGGTTGCAGTGCAGTGAGTCCAGAGAGTGAACTGGCACCACTGGGGTTGCAGTGCAGTGAGTCCAGAGAGTACACTGGCACCACTGTGGATGCAGTGCATTTAGTCCAGAGAGTGCACTGGCACCACTGGTGATGCAGTGCAATGAGTCCACAGAGCCACTGGCACCACTGGGGATGCACTGCAGTGAGACCAGAGAGTGCACTGGCACCACTGGGGATGCAGTGCAGTGAGTTCTGAGAGTGCAATGGCACCACTGGGGATGCACTGCAGTGAGTCCAGAGAGTGCACTGGCACCTCTGGGGATGCAGTGCAGTGAGTCCAGAGAGTGCACTGGCACCACTGGGGATGCAGTGCAGTGAGTGCAGAGAGTGCACTGGCACCAACTGGAGCTGCACTGCTGTGAGTCCTGAGATTGCACTGGCGCCACTGGGGATGCACTGCAGTGAGTCCAGAGATTTCACAGGCACCAATGTGGATGCAGTACAGTAAGTCCAGAGAGTACATTGGCACTACTGGGGATTCAGTTCAGTGAGTCCAGAGAGTGAACTGGCACCATTGGGGAAGTAGTGCAGTGAGTCCAGAGTGCACTGGCACCACTGGGGATGCACCCCGGCAAGTCCAGAGAGTGCACTGTCACCACTGGGGATGCAGTGCAGTGAGTCCAGAGAGTGCACTGGCACCACTGGGGATGCAGTGCAGTGAGTCCAGAGAGTGCACTGGCACCAATGGGGATGCAGTGCAGTGAGTCCAGAGAGTGCACTGGTACCACTGGGGATGCACTGCAGTGAGTCCAGAGAGTGCACTGGCACCACTGGGGATGCACTGCAGTGAGACCAGAGGTTGCAGTGATACCACTGGGGATGCAGTGCAGTGAGTCCAGAGAGGGCACTGGAACGATTGGGGATGCACTGCAGTGAGTCCAGAGAGTGCACTGGCACCTCTGGGGATGCACTGCAGTGAGTCCAGAGAGTGCACTGGCACCACTGGGGATGCAGTGCAGTGAGTCCAGAGAGGGCACTGGCACCACTGGCGATGCACCCCGGCAAGTCCACAGAGTGCACTGGCACCACTGTGGATGCACTGCAGTGAGTCGAGAGAGTGCACTGGCACCACTGGGGATGCAGTGCAGTGAGTCCAGTGAGTGCACTGGCACCACTGGGGATGCAATGCAGTGAGTCCAGAGAGTGCACTGGCACCACTGGGGATGCACTGCAGTGAGTCCAGGGAGTGCACTGGCACCACTGGGGATGCACTGCAGTGAGTCCAGAGAGTGCACTGGCACCACTGGGGATGCACTGCAGTGACTCCAGAGAGTGGACTGGCACCACTGGGGATGCACTGCAGTGAGTCCAGATGTTAGCCTAGCAACCACATAATCACCAAGTGATTATATGAAGGTGCTTTATTCAGTGCTGGAAGCCGGGGCAGGTGCCCAAATCTGGCTTCAAGTCCCGTTACTTCCCAGCCGTTATTTATACATACAATATTGCGTCAGGTATACATATTCATTACAGGTTGCAACATCAGCCTCGCTTTTCATTCTAATTAGCTCCCCTCCCCTTTGCACATGCGTGGCGCACTCTGGTGGTCGTCCAGATGAAGTAAGGAGTCTTCCTCTCCGCTAAACTTTTCGCCTTTCTTACTCGACGCGTGCTCCCTCCGCTTCTTGGTTCTGCTTCAACTCATTTCATCATTTCCAGGCCCTTATCCAAGGTCAGGTTGTACCTGTTCCCTCCAAAGGTTCCCCTTCAATGACTCTTTTGATTGTTCAATGTACTCCCTAAGTATCCAGTATACATAGATTAATTGATAATGTAAGTACATTTGGCAATGCTTAATTATACTGTAGGTCCCATTACGTAAGAGACATTACATCCATTCGATTCTCCCCAACACTAACACAGAGAATGCACTGGCACCACTGGGGATGCAGTGCAGTGAGTCCAGAGAGGGCACTGGCACCACTGGGGATGCACTGCAGTGAGTCCAGAGAGTGCACTGGCACCACTGGCGATGCACTGCAGTGAGTCCAGAGAGTGCACTGGCACCACCTGGGATGCAGTGCAGTGAGTCCAGAGAGTGCACTGGCACCACTGGGGATGCAGTGCAGTGACTCCAGAGAGTGCACTGGCACCACTGGAGTTGCAGTGCAGTGAGTCCAGAGAGTGCACTGGCACCTTGGGGATGCAGTTCAGTGAGTCCAGAGAGTGCACTGGCACAACTGGGGATGCAGTGCAGTGAGTCCAGAGACTACACTGGCACCACTGGAAATGCACTGCAGTGAGTCCAGAGAGTGCACTGGCACCACTGGGGATGCAGTGTAGTGAGTCCAGAGAGTGCAGTGGCACCATTGGGGATGCAGTGCAGTGAGTCCAGAGAGTGCACTGGCACCACTGGGGATGCACTGCAGTGAGTCCAGAGAGTGCACTGGCACCATTGGGATGCAGTGCAGTGAGTCCAGAGAGTACACTGGCGCCACTGTGGATGCACTGCAGTGAGTCCAGAGAGTGCACTGGCACCACTGGTGATGCAGTGCAATGAGTCCAGAGAGCCAATGGCACCACTGGGGATGCAGTGCATTTAGTCCAGAGAGTGAACTGGCACCACAAGGGATTCAGTGCACTGAGTCCAGAGAGGGCACTGTCATCAATGGGGATGCAGTGCAGTGAGTCCAGAGAGTGCAATGGCACCACTGGGGATGCACTGCAGTGAGTCCAGAGAGTGCACTGGCACCACTGGGGATGCACTGCAGTGAGTCCAGAGAGTGCACTGGCACCATTGGGATGCAGTGCAGTGAGTCCAGAGAGTGCACTGGCACCACTGGGGATGCAGTAACGTGAGTCCAGAGAGTGCACTGGCACCGCTGCGGTTGCACCCCGGTGTTTTCAGAGAGTGCAGTGGCACCACTGGGGATGCAGTGCAGTGAGTCCAGAGAGTGCACTGGCACCACGGGGGATGCAGTGCAGTGAGTCCAGAGAGTGCACTGTCAGCACTGGGGATGCAGTGCAGTGAGTCCAGAGAGTGCACTGGCACCACTGGGGATGCAGTGCAGTGAGTCCAGAGAGTGCACTGGCACCACTGCGGATGCAATGCAGTGAGTCCAGAGAGTGCACTGGCACCACTGTGGATGCAGTGAAGTGAGTCCACAGAGTGCACTGGCACCACTGGGGATGCAGTGCAGTGAGTCCAGAGAGTGCACTGGCACCACTGGGGATGCAGTGCAGTGAGTCCAGAGAGTGCACTGGCACCACTGGGGATGCACTGCAGTGAGTCCAGAGAGTGCACTGGCACCACTGGGGATGCAGTGCAGTGAGTCCAGAGTGTGCACTGGCACCACTGGGGATGCAGTGCAGTGAGTCCAGAGAGTGCACTGGCACCACTGGGGATGCAGTACAGTGAGTCCAGAGAGTGCACTGGCACCACTGGGGATGCAGTGCAGTGAGTAAAGAGAGTGCACTGGCACCACTGTGGATGCAGTGCAGTGAGTCCAGAGAGTGCACTGGCACCACTGGGGATGGACTGCAGTGAGTCCAGAGAGTGCACTGGCACCACTGGGGATGCAGTGCAGTGAGTCCAGAGAGTGCACTGGCACCACTGGGGATGCACTGCAGTGAGTCCAGAGAGTGCACTGGCACCACTGGGGATGCAGTGCAGTGAGTCCAGAGAGTGCACTGGCACCACTGGGGATGCAGTGCAGTGAGTCCAGAGAGTGCACTGGCACCACTGGGGATGCACTGCAGTGAGTCCAGAGAGTGCACTGGCACCACTGGGATGCAGTGCACTGAGTCCACAGAGTGCACTGGCACCACAGGGGATACACTGCAGTGAGTCCAGAGAGTGCACTGGCACCACTGGGGATGCAGTGCCGTGAGTGCAGAGAGTGCACTGGCACCGCTGCGGTTGCACCCCGGTGTTTTCAGAGAGTGCAGTGGCACCACCGGGGATGCAGTGCAGTGAGTCAAGAGAGTGCACTGGCACCACGGGGGATGCAGTGCAGTGAGTCCAGAGAGTGCACTGTCACCACTGGGGATGCAGTGCAGTGAGTCCAGAGAGTGCACTGGCACCACTGGGGATGCAGTGCAGTGAGTCCAGAGAGTGCACTGGCACCTTGGGGATGCAGTTCAGTGAGTCCAGAGAGTGCACTGGCACAACTGGGGATGCAGTGCAGTGAGTCCAGAGACTACACTGGCACCACTGGAAATGCACTGCAGTGAGTCCAGAGAGTGCACTGGCACCACTGGGGATGCAGTGTAGTGAGTCCAGAGAGTGCAGTGGCACCATTGGGGATGCAGTGCAGTGAGTCCAGAGAGTGCACTGGCACCACTGGGGATGCACTGCAGTGAGTCCAGAGAGTGCACTGGCACCATTGGGATGCAGTGCAGTGAGTCCAGAGAGTACACTGGCGCCACTGTGGATGCACTGCAGTGAGTCCAGAGAGTGCACTGGCACCACTGGTGATGCAGTGCAATGAGTCCAGAGAGCCACTGGCACCACTGGGGATGCAGTGCATTTAGTCCAGAGAGTGAACTGGCACCACAAGGGATTCAGTGCACTGAGTCCAGAGAGGGCACTGTCATCAATGGGGATGCAGTGCAGTGAGTCCAGATAGTGCAATGGCACCACTGGGGATGCACTGCAGTGAGTCCAGAGAGTGCACTGGCACCACTGGGGATGCACTGCAGTGAGTCCAGAGAGTGCACTGGCACCATTGGGATGCAGTGCAGTGAGTCCAGAGAGTGCACTGGCACCACTGGGGATGCAGTGCCGTGAGTGCAGAGAGTGCACTGGCACCGCTGCGGTTGCACCCCGGTGTTTTCAGAGAGTGCAGTGGCACCACTGGGGATGCAGTGCAGTGAGTCCAGAGAGTGCACTGGCACCACGGGGGATGCAGTGCAGTGAGTCCAGAGAGTGCACTGTCAGCACTGGGGATGCAGTGCAGTGAGTCCAGAGAGTGCACTGGCACCACTGGGGATGCAGTGCAGTGAGTCCAGAGAGTGCACTGGCACCTTGGGGATGCAGTTCAGTGAGTCCAGAGAGTGCACTGGCACCACTGTGGATGCAGTGAAGTGAGTCCACAGAGTGCACTGGCACCACTGGGGATGCAGTGCAGTGAGTCCAGAGAGTGCACTGGCACCACTGGGGATGCAGTGCAGTGAGTCCAGAGAGTGCAGTGGCACCATTGGGGATGCAGTGCAGTGAGTCCAGAGAGTGCACTGGCACCTTGGTGATGCAGTGCAGTGAGTTAAGAGAGTACACTGGCGCCACTTATGATGCACTGCAGTGAGTCCAGAGAGTGCACTGGCACCACTGGTGATGCAGTGCAATGAGTCCAGAGAGCCACTGGCACCACTGGGGATGCAGTGCATTTAGTCCAGAGAGTGAACTGGCACCACAAGGGATTCAGTGCACTGAGTCCAGAGAGGGCACTGTCATCAATGGGGATGCAGTGCAGTGAGTCCAGAGAGTGCACTGGCACCACTGGGGATGCACTGCAGTGAGACCAGAGACTTCACAGGCACCACTGGGGATGCAGTGCAGTGAGTCCAGAGAGTGCACTGGCACCACTGGGGATGCACTGCAGTGAGTCCAGAGAGTGCACTGGCACCACTGGGGATGTAGTGCACTGAGTCCAAAGAGTGCACTGGCACCATTGGAGATGCAGTGCAGTGAGTCCAGAGACTTCACAGGCACCACTGGGGATGCAGTGCAGTGAGTCCAGAGAGTGCCCTGGCACCACTGGGAATGCAGTGAGTCCAGACAGTGCACTGGCACCACTGGGGATGCACTGCAGTGAGTCCAGAGAGTGCACTGGCACCACTGGGGATGCACCCCGGCAAGTCCAGAGAGTGCACTGGCACCACTGGGGATGCAGTGCAGTGATTCCAGAGAGTGCACTGGCACCACTGGGGATGCAGTGCAGTGAGTCCAGAGAGTGCACTGTCACCACTGGGGATGCAGTGCAGTGAGTCCAGAGAGTGCACTGGCACCACTGGGGATGCAGTGCAGTGAGTCCAGAGAGTGCACTGGCACCACTGGGGATGCACTGCAGTGAGTCCAGAGAGTGCACTGGCACCACTGGGGATGCAGTGCAGTGAGTCCAGAGAGTGCACTGGCACCACTGGGGATGCACTACAGTGAGTCCAGAGAGTGCACTGGCACCACGGGCGATGCAGTGCAGTGAGTCCAGAGAGTGCACTGGCACCACTGGGGATGGACTGCAGTGAGTCCAGAGAGTGCACTGGCACCACTGGGGATGCAGTGCAGTGAGTCCAGAGAGTGCACTGGCACCACTGGGGATGCACTGCAGTGAGTCCAGAGAGTGCACTGGCACCACTGGGGATGCACTGCAGTGAGTCCAGAGAGTGCACTGGCACCATTGGGATGCAGTGCAGTGAGTCCAGAGAGTGCACTGGCACCACTGGGGATGCACTGCAGTGAGTCCAGAGAGTGCACTGGCACCACTGGGATGCAGTGCACTGAGTCCACAGAGTGCACTGGCACCACAGGGGATACACTGCAGTGAGTCCAGAGAGTGCACTGGCACCACTGGGGATGCAGTGCCGTGAGTGCACAGAGTGCACTGGCACCACTGCGGTTGCACCCCGGTGTTTTCAGAGAGTGCAGTGGCACCACTGGGGATGCAGTGCAGTGAGTCCAGAGAGTGCACTGGCACCACGGGGGATGCAGTGCAGTGAGTCCAGAGAGTGCACTGGCACCACTGGGGATGCAGTGCAGTGAGTCCAGAGAGTGCACTGGCACCTTGGGGATGCAGTTCAGTGAGTCCAGAGAGTGCACTGGCACCACTGTGGATGCAGTGAAGTGAGTCCACAGAGTGCACTGGCACCACTGGGGATGCAGTGCAGTGAGTCCAGAGAGTGCACTGGCACCACTGGGGATGCAGTGCAGTGAGTCCAGAGAGTGCAGTGGCACCGCTGCGGTTGCACCCCGGTGTTTTCAGAGAGTGCACTGGCACCACTGGTGATGCAGTGCAGTGAGTTAAGAGAGTACACTGGCGCCACTGTGGATGCACTGCAGTGAGTCCACAGAGTGCAATGGCACCACTGGGGATGCACTGCAGTGAGTCCAGAGAGTGCACTGGCACCACTGGGGATGCACTGCAGTGAGTCCAGAGAGTGCAGTGGCACCACTGGGGATGCAGTCCACTGAGTCCAGAGAGTACACTGGCACCACTGGGGATGGACTGCAGTGAGTCCAGAGAGTGCACTGTCAGCACTGGGGATGCAGTGCAGTGAGTCCAGAGAGTGCACTGGCACCAACTGGAGCTGCACTGCTGTGAGTCCTGAGATTGCACTGGCACCACTGGGGATGCACTGCAGAGAGTCCAGAGACTTCACAGGCACCACTAAGGATGCAGTCCATTGAGTCCAGAGAGTGCACTGGCACCACTGGGGATGCAGTGCCGTGAGTCCAGAGAGTGCACTGGCACCACTGGGGATGCACTGCAGTGAGTGCAGAGAGTGCACTGGCACCATTGGGGATGCACTGCAGTGAGTCCAGAGAGTGCACTGGCACCACTGGGGATGCAGTGCAGTGAGTCCAGAGAGTGCACTGGCACCACTGGGGATGCAGTGCAGTGAGTCCAGAGAGTGCACTGGCACCACTGGGGATGGACTGCAGTGAGTCCAGAGAGTGCCTTGGCACCACTGGGGATGCAGTGCAGTGAGTCCAGAGAGTGCACTGGCACCACTGGGGATGCGGTACAGTGAGTCCAGAGAGTGCACTGGCACCACTGGGGATGCACTGCAGTGAGTCCAGAGAGTGCACTGGCACCACTGGGATGCACTGCAGTGAGTCCAGAGAGTGCACTGGCACCACTGGGATGCAGTGCACTGAGTCCACAGAGTGCACTGGCACCACAGGGGATACACTGCAGTGAGTCCAGAGAGTGCACTGGCACCACTGGGGATGCAGTGCCGTGAGTGCAGAGAGTGCACTGGCACCGCTGCGGTTGCACCCCGGTGTTTTCAGAGAGTGCAGTGGCACCACTGGGGATGCAGTGCAGTGAGTCCAGAGAGTGCACTGGCACCACGGGGGATGCAGTGCAGTGAGTCCAGAGAGTGCACTGTCACCACTGGGGATGCAGTGCAGTGAGTCCAGAGAGTGCACTGGCACCACTGGGGATGCAGTGCAGTGAGTCCAGAGAGTGCACTGGCACCTTGGGGATGCAGTGCAGTGAGTCCAGAGAGTGCACTGGCACCACTGTTGATGCAGTGCAGTGAGTCCAGAGACTACACTGGCACCACTGGAAATGCACTGCAGTGAGTCCAGAGAGTGCACTGGCACCACTGGGGATGCACTGCAGTGAGTCCAGAGAGTGCAGTGGCACCATTGGGGATGCAGTGCAGTGAGTCCAGAGAGTGCACTGGCACCACTGGGGATGCAGTGCAGTGAGTCCAGAGAGTGCAGTGGCACCATTGGGGATGCAGTGCAGTGAGTCCAGAGAGTGCACTGGCACCACTGGTGATGCAGTGCAGTGAGTTAAGAGAGTACACTGGCGCCACTGTGGATGCACTACAGTGAGTCCAGAGAGTGCACTGGCACCACTGGTGATGCAGTGCAATGAGTCCAGAGAGCCACTGGCACCACTGGGGATGCAGTGCATTTAGTCCAGAGAGTGAACTGGCACCACTGGGGATGCAGTGCACTGAGTCCAGAGAGGGCACTGTCAGCAATGGGGATGCAGTGCAGTGAGTCCAGAGAGTGCACTGGCACCACTGGGGATGCAGTGCACTGAGTCCACAGAGGGCACTGGCACCACTGGGGATGCAGTGTAGTGAGTCCAGAGAGTACAGTGGCACCACTGGGGATGCAGTGCAGTGAGTCCAAAGAGTGCACTGGCACCATTGGGGATGCACTGCAGTGAGTCCAGAGACTTCACAGGCACCACTGGGGATGCAGTGCAGTGAGTCCAGAGAGTGCACTGGCACCACTGGGAATGCAGTGAGTCCAGAGAGTGCACTGGCACCACTGGGGATGCACCCCGGCAAGTCCAGAGAGTGCACTGGCACCACTGGGGATGCAGTGCAGTGAGTCCAGAGAGTGCACTGGCACCACTGGGGATGCACTGCAGTGAGTCCAGAGAGTGCACTGTCACCACTGGGGATGCAGTGCAGTGAGTCCAGAGAGTGCACTGGCACCACTGGGGATGCAGTGCAGTGAGTCCAGAGAGTGCACTGGCAACACTGGGGATGCAGTGCAGTGAGTAAAGCGAGTGCACTGGCACCACTGTGGATGCAGTGCAGTGAGTCCAGAGAGTGCACTGGCACCACTGGGGATGGACTGCAGTGAGTCCAGAGAGTGCACTGGCACCACTGGGGATGCAGTGCAGTGAGTCCAGAGAGTGCACTGGCACCACTGGGGATGCACTGCAGTGAGTCCAGAGAGTGCACTGGCACCACTGGGGATGCAGTGCAGTGAGTGCAGAGAGTGCACTGGCACCATTGGGATGCAGTGCAGTGAGTCCAGAGAGTGCACTGGCACCACTGGGGATGCACTGCAGTGAGTCCAGAGAGTGCACTGGCACCACTGGGATGCAGTGCACTGAGTCCACAGAGTGCACTGGCACCACAGGGGATACACTGCAGTGAGTCCAGAGAGTGCACTGGCACCACTGGGGATGCAGTGCCGTGAGTGCACAGAGTGCACTGGCACCACTGCGGTTGCACCCCGGTGTTTTCAGAGAGTGCAGTGGCACCACTGGGGATGCAGTGCAGTGAGTCCAGAGAGTGCACTGGCACCACGGGGGATGCAGTGCAGTGAGTCCAGAGAGTGCACTGGCACCACTGGGGATGCAGTGCAGTGAGTCCAGAGAGTGCACTGGCACCTTGGGGATGCAGTTCAGTGAGTCCAGAGAGTGCACTGGCACCACTGTGGATGCAGTGAAGTGAGTCCACAGAGTGCACTGGCACCACTGGGGATGCAGTGCAGTGAGTCCAGAGAGTGCACTGGCACCACTGGGGATGCAGTGCAGTGAGTCCAGAGAGTGCAGTGGCACCGCTGCGGTTGCACCCCGGTGTTTTCAGAGAGTGCACTGGCACCACTGGTGATGCAGTGCAGTGAGTTAAGAGAGTACACTGGCGCCACTGTGGATGCACTGCAGTGAGTCCACAGAGTGCAATGGCACCACTGGGGATGCACTGCAGTGAGTCCAGAGAGTGCACTGGCACCACTGGGGATGCACTGCAGTGAGTCCAGAGAGTGCAGTGGCACCACTGGGGATGCAGTCCACTGAGTCCAGAGAGTACACTGGCACCACTGGGGATGGACTGCAGTGAGTCCAGAGAGTGCACTGTCAGCACTGGGGATGCAGTGCAGTGAGTCCAGAGAGTGCACTGGCACCAACTGGAGCTGCACTGCTGTGAGTCCTGAGATTGCACTGGCACCACTGGGGATGCACTGCAGAGAGTCCAGAGACTTCACAGGCACCACTAAGGATGCAGTCCATTGAGTCCAGAGAGTGCACTGGCACCACTGGGGATGCAGTGCCGTGAGTCCAGAGAGTGCACTGGCACCACTGGGGATGCACTGCAGTGAGTGCAGAGAGTGCACTGGCACCATTGGGGATGCACTGCAGTGAGTCCAGAGAGTGCACTGGCACCACTGGGGATGCAGTGCAGTGAGTCCAGAGAGTGCACTGGCACCACTGGGGATGCAGTGCAGTGAGTCCAGAGAGTGCACTGGCACCACTGGGGATGGACTGCAGTGAGTCCAGAGAGTGCCTTGGCACCACTGGGGATGCAGTGCAGTGAGTCCAGAGAGTGCACTGGCACCACTGGGGATGCGGTACAGTGAGTCCAGAGAGTGCACTGGCACCACTGGGGATGCACTGCAGTGAGTCCAGAGAGTGCACTGGCACCACTGGGATGCACTGCAGTGAGTCCAGAGAGTGCACTGGCACCACTGGGATGCAGTGCACTGAGTCCACAGAGTGCACTGGCACCACAGGGGATACACTGCAGTGAGTCCAGAGAGTGCACTGGCACCACTGGGGATGCAGTGCCGTGAGTGCAGAGAGTGCACTGGCACCGCTGCGGTTGCACCCCGGTGTTTTCAGAGAGTGCAGTGGCACCACTGGGGATGCAGTGCAGTGAGTCCAGAGAGTGCACTGGCACCACGGGGGATGCAGTGCAGTGAGTCCAGAGAGTGCACTGTCACCACTGGGGATGCAGTGCAGTGAGTCCAGAGAGTGCACTGGCACCACTGGGGATGCAGTGCAGTGAGTCCAGAGAGTGCACTGGCACCTTGGGGATGCAGTTCATTGAGTCCAGAGAGTGCACTGGCACCACTGTTGATGCAGTGCAGTGAGTCCAGAGACTACACTGGCACCACTGGAAATGCACTGCAGTGAGTCCAGAGAGTGCACTGGCACCACTGGGGATGCACTGCAGTGAGTCCAGAGAGTGCAGTGGCACCATTGGGGATGCAGTGCAGTGAGTCCAGAGAGTGCACTGGCACCACTGGGGATGCAGTGCAGTGAGTCCAGAGAGTGCAGTGGCACCATTGGGGATGCAGTGCAGTGAGTCCAGAGAGTGCACTGGCACCACTGGTGATGCAGTGCAGTGAGTTAAGAGAGTACACTGGCGCCACTGTGGATGCACTACAGTGAGTCCAGAGAGTGCACTGGCACCACTGGTGATGCAGTGCAATGAGTCCAGAGAGCCACTGGCACCACTGGGGATGCAGTGCATTTAGTCCAGAGAGTGAACTGGCACCACTGGGGATGCAGTGCACTGAGTCCAGAGAGGGCACTGTCAGCAATGGGGATGCAGTGCAGTGAGTCCAGAGAGTGCACTGGCACCACTGGGGATGCAGTGCACTGAGTCCACAGAGGGCACTGGCACCACTGGGGATGCAGTGTAGTGAGTCCAGAGAGTACAGTGGCACCACTGGGGATGCAGTGCAGTGAGTCCAAAGAGTGCACTGGCACCATTGGGGATGCACTGCAGTGAGTCCAGAGACTTCACAGGCACCACTGGGGATGCAGTGCAGTGAGTCCAGAGAGTGCACTGGCACCACTGGGAATGCAGTGAGTCCAGAGAGTGCACTGGCACCACTGGGGATGCACCCCGGCAAGTCCAGAGAGTGCACTGGCACCACTGGGGATGCAGTGCAGTGAGTCCAGAGAGTGCACTGGCACCACTGGGGATGCGCTGCAGTGAGTCCAGAGAGTGCACTGTCACCACTGGGGATGCAGTGCAGTGAGTCCAGAGAGTGCACTGGCACCACTGGGGATGCAGTGCAGTGAGTCCAGAGAGTGCACTGGCAACACTGGGGATGCAGTGCAGTGAGTAAAGCGAGTGCACTGGCACCACTGTGGATGCAGTGCAGTGAGTCCAGAGAGTGCACTGGCACCACTGGGGATGGACTGCAGTGAGTCCAGAGAGTGCACTGGCACCACTGGGGATGCAGTGCAGTGAGTCCAGAGAGCCACTGGCACCACTGGGGATGCAGTGCATTTAGTCCAGAGAGTGAACTGGCACCACTGGGGATGCAGTGCACTGAGTCCAGAGAGGGCACTGTCAGCAATGGGGATGCAGTGCAGTGAGTCCAGAGAGTGCACTGGCACCACTGGGGATGCAGTGCACTGAGTCCACAGAGGGCACTGGCACCACTGGGGATGCAGTGTAGTGAGTCCAGAGAGTACAGTGGCACCACTGGGGATGCAGTGCAGTGAGTCCAAAGAGTGCACTGGCACCATTGGGGATGCACTGCAGTGAGTCCAGAGACTTCACAGGCACCACTGGGGATGCAGTGCAGTGAGTCCAGAGAGTGCACTGGCACCACTGGGAATGCAGTGAGTCCAGAGAGTGCACTGGCACCACTGGGGATGCACCCCGGCAAGTCCAGAGAGTGCACTGGCACCACTGGGGATGCAGTGCAGTGAGTCCAGAGAGTGCACTGGCACCACTGGGGATGCGCTGCAGTGAGTCCAGAGAGTGCACTGTCACCACTGGGGATGCAGTGCAGTGAGTCCAGAGAGTGCACTGGCACCACTGGGGATGCAGTGCAGTGAGTCCAGAGAGTGCACTGGCAACACTGGGGATGCAGTGCAGTGAGTAAAGCGAGTGCACTGGCACCACTGTGGATGCAGTGCAGTGAGTCCAGAGAGTGCACTGGCACCACTGGGGATGGACTGCAGTGAGTCCAGAGAGTGCACTGGCACCACTGGGGATGCAGTGCAGTGAGTCCAGAGAGTGCACTGGCACCACTGGGGATGCACTGCAGTGAGTCCAGAGAGTGCACTGGCACCACTGGGGATGCAGTGCAGTGAGTGCAGAGAGTGCACTGGCACCATTGGGATGCAGTGCAGTGAGTCCAGAGAGTGCACTGGCACCACTGGGGATGCACTGCAGTGAGTCCAGAGAGTGCACTGGCACGACTGGTGATGCAGTGCACTGAGTCCACAGAGTGCACTGGCACCACAGGGGATACACTGCAGTGAGTCCAGAGAGTGCACTGGCACCACTGGTGATGCAGTGCCGTGAGTGCAGAGAGTGCACTGGCACCGCTGCGGTTGCACCCCGGTGTTTTCAGAGAGTGCAGTGGCACCACTGGGGATGCAGTGCAGTGAGTCCAGAGAGTGCACTGGCACCACGGGGGATGCAGTGCAGTGAGTCCAGAGAGTGCACTGTCACCACTGGGGATGCAGTGCAGTGAGTCCAGAGAGTGCACTGGCACCACTGGGGATGCAGTGCAGTGAGTCCAGAGAGTGCACTGGCACCTTGGGGATGCAGTTCAGTGAGTCCAGAGAGTGCACTGGCACCACTGGGGATGCAGTGCAGTGAGTCCACAGAGTACACTGGCACCACTGGTGATGCAGTGCAGTGAGTCCAGAGAGTGCACTGGCACCACTGGGGATGCAGTGCAGTGAGTCCAGAGAGTGCAGTGGCACCATTGGGGATGCAGTGCAGTGAGTCCAGAGAGTGCACTGGCACCACTGGTGATGCAGTGCAGTGAGTTAAGAGAGTACACTGGCGCCACTCTGGATGCACTGCAGTGAGTCCAGAGAGTGCACTGGCACCACTGGTGATGCAGTGCAATGAGTCCAGAGAGCCACTGGCACCACTGGGGATGCAGTGCATTTAGTCCAGAGAGTGAACTGGCACCACTGGGGATGCAGTGCAGTGAGTCCAGAGAGGGCACTGTCAGCAATGGGGATGCAGTGCAGTGAGTCCAGAGAGTGCACTGGCACCACTGGGGATGCAGTGCAGTGAGACCAGAGACTTCACAGGCACCACTGGGGATGCAGTGCAGTGAGTCCAGAGAGTGCACTGGCACCACAGGGGATGCAGTGCAGTGAGTCCAGAGAGTGCACTGGCACAAAAGGGAATGCACTGCAGTGAGTCCAGAGAGTGCACTGGCACCACTGGGGATGCAGTGCAGTGAGTCCAGAGAGTGCACTGGCACCACTGGGGATTCAGTTCAGTGAGTCCAGAGAGTACACTGGCACCACTGGGGATGCAGTGCAGTGAGTGCAGAGAGTGCACTGGCACAAAAGGGAATGCACTGCAGTGAGTCCAGAGAGTGCACTGGCACCACTGGGGATGCACTGCAGTGAGTCCAGAGAGTGCAGTGGCACCACTGGGGATGCAGTCCACTGAGTCCGGAGAGTACACTGGCACCACTGGGGATGCAGTGCAGTGAGTCCAGAGAGTGCACTGGCACCACTGGGGATGCAGTGCAGTGAGTCCAGAGAGTGCACTGGCACCAACTGGAGCTGCACTGCTCTGAGTCCTGAGATTGCACTGGCACCACTGGGGATGCACTGCAGTGAGTCCAGAGACTTCACAGGCACTACTGGGGATGCAGTACATGAGTCCAGAGAGTGCACTGGCACCACTGGGGATGCACTGCAGTGAGTCCAGAGAGTGCACTGGCACCACTGGGGATGCACCCCGGCAAGTCCAGAGAGTGCACTGTCACCACTGGGGATGCAGTGCAGTGAGTCCAGAGAGTGCACTGGCACCACTGGGGATGCAGTGCAGTGAGTCCAGAGAGTGCACTGGCACCACTGGGGATGCAGTGCAGTGAGTGCAGAGAGTGCACTGGCACAAAAGGGAATGCACTGCAGTGAGTCCAGAGAGTGCACTGGCACCACTGGGGATGCAGTGCAGTGAGTCCAGAGAGTGCACTGGCACCACTGGGGATGCACTGCAGTGAGTCCAGAGAGTGCACTGGCACCACTGGGGATGCAGTCCACTGAGTCCAGAGAGTACACTGGCACCACTGGGGATGCAGTGCAGTGAGTCCAGAGAGTGCACTGGCACCACTGGGGATGCAGTGCAGTGAGTCCAGAGAGTGCACTGGCACCAACTGGAGCTGCACTGCTGTGAGTCCTGAGATTGCACTGGCACCACTGGGGATGCACTGCAGAGAGTCCAGAGACTTCACAGGCACCACTAAGGATGCAGTGCAGTGAGTCCAGAGAGTGCATTGGCACCACTGGGGATGCACTGCAATTAGTCCAGAGAGTGCACTGGCACCAATGGTAACGCAGAGCAGTGAGTCGAGAGAGTGCACTCGCACCACAGGGGATGCAGTGCAGTGAGTCCAGAGAGTGCACTAGCACCACTGGGGATGCACTGCAGTGAGTCCAGAGTGTGCACTGGCACCACTGGGGATGCAGTGCAGTGAGTCCAGAGAGTGCACTGGCACCACTGGGGATGCAGTGCAGTGAGTCCAGAGAGTGCACTGGCACCACTGGGGATGTAGTGCGGTGAGTCCACAGAGGGCACTGGCACCACAGGGGATGCAGTGTAGTGAGTCCAGAGAGTACAGTGGCACCACTGGGGATGCAGTGAAGTGAGTCCAAAGAGTGCACTGGCACCATTGGGGATGCACTGCAGTGAGTCCAGAGACTTCACAGGCACCACTGGGGATGCAGTGCATTTAGTCCAGAGAGTGCCCTGGCACCACTGGGAATGCAGTGAGTCCAGACAGTGCACTGGCACCACTGGGGATGCACTGCAGTGAGTCCAGAGAGTGCACTGGCACCACTGGGGATGCACCCCGGCAAGTCCAGAGAGTGCACTGGCACCACTGGGGATGCAGTGCAGTGAGTCCAGAGAGTGCACTGGCACCACTGGGGATGCACTGCAGTGAGTGCAGAGAGTGCACTGGCACCACTGGGGATGCACTGCAGTGAGTCCAGAGAGTGCACTGGCACCACTGGGGATGCAGTGCAGTGAGTCCAGAGAGTGCACTGGCACCACTGGGGATGCACTGCAGTGAGTGCAGAGAGTGCACTGGCACCACTGGGGATGCACTGCAGTGAGTCCAGATAGTGCAATGGCACCACTGGGGATGCAGTGCAGTGAGTCCAGAGAGTGCACTGGCACCACTGGGGATGCAGTGCAGTGAGTCCAGAGAGTGCACTGGCACCACTGGGGATGCAGTACAGTGAGTCCAGAGAGTGCACTGGCACCACTGGGGATGCAGTGCAGTGAGTAAAGAGAGTACAGTGGCACCACTGGGGATGCAGTGCAGTGAGTCCAGAGAGTGCCCTTGCACCACTGGGAATGCAGTGAGTCCAGAGAGTGCACTGGCACCACTGGGGATGCACTGCAGTGAGTCCAGAGAGTGCACTGGCACCACTGGGGATGCACCCCGGCAAGTCCAGAGAGTGCAGTGGCACCACTGGGGATGCAGTGCAGTGAGTCCAGAGAGTGCACTGGCACCACTGGGGATGCACTGCAGTGAGTGCAGAGAGTGCACTGGCACCACTGGGGATGCACTGCAGTGAGTCCAGAGAGTGCACTGGCACCACTGGGTATGCAGTGCAGTGAGTCCAGAGAGTGCACTGGCACCACTGGGGATGCAGTGCAGAAGTCCAGAGAGTGCACTGGCACCACTGGGGATGGACTGCAGTGAGTCCAGAGAGTGCACTGGCACCACTGGGGATGCAGTGCAGTGAGTCCAGAGAGTGCACTGGCACCAATGGTAACGCAGAGCAGTGAATCGAGAGAGTGCACTCGCACCACAGGGGATGCAGTGCAGTGAGTCCAGAGAGTGCACTAGCACCACTGGGGATGCACTGCAGTGAGTCCAGAGTGTGCACTGGCACCACTGGGGATGCAGTGCAGTGAGTCCAGAGTGTGCACTGGCACCACTGGGGATGCAGTGCAGTGAGTCCAGAGAGTGCACTGGCACCACTGGGGATGTAGTGCAGAGAGTCCACAGAGGGCACTGGCACCACAGGGGATGCAGTGTAGTGAGTCCAGAGAGTACAGTGGCACCACTGGGGATGCAGTGCAGTGAGTCCAGAGAGTGCCCTGGCACCACTGGGAATGCAGTGAGTCCAGAGAGTGCACTGGCACCACTGGGGATGCACTGCAGTGAGTCCAGAGAGTGCACTGGCACCACTGGGGATGCACCCCGGCAAGTCCAGAGAGTGCACTGGCACCACTGGGGATGCAGTGCAGTGAGTCCAGAGAGTGCACTGGCACCACTGGGGATGCACTGCAGTGAGTCCAGAGAGTGCACTGGCACCACTGGGGATGCACTGCAGTGAGTCCAGAGAGTGCACTGGCACCACTGGTTATGCAGTGCAGTGAGTCCAGAGAGTGCACTGGCACCACTGGGGATGCACTGCAGTGAGTGCAGAGAGTGCACTGGCACCACTGGGGATGCAGTGCAGTGAGTCCAGAGAGTGCAATGGCACCACTGGGGATGCAGTGCAGTGAGTCCAGAGAGTGCACTGGCACCACTGGGGATGCAGTGCAGTGAGTCCAGAGAGTGCACTGGCACCACTGGGGATGCAGTACAGTGAGTCCAGAGAGTGCACTGGCACCACTGGGGATGCAGTGCAGTGAGTAAAGAGAGTACAGTGGCACCACTGGGGATGCAGTGCAGTGAGTCCAGAGAGTGCCCTGGCACCACTGGGAATGCAGTGAGTCCAGAGAGTGCACTGGCACCACTGGGGATGCACTGCAGTGAGTCCAGAGAGTGCACTGGCACCACTGGGGATGCACCCCGGCAAGTCCAGAGAGTGCACTGGCACCACTGGGGATGCAGTGCAGTGAGTCCAGAGAGTGCACTGGCACCACTGGGGATGCACTGCAGTGAGTGCAGAGAGTGCACTGGCACCACTGGGGATGCACTGCAGTGAGTCCAGAGAGTGCACTGGCACCACTGGTTATGCAGTGCAGTGAGTCCAGAGAGTGCACTGGCACCACTGGGGATGCAGTGCAGAAGTCCAGAGAGTGCACTGGCACCACTGGGGATGCAGTGCAGTGAGTCCAGAGAGTGCACTGGCACCACTGGGGATGGACTGCAGTGAGTCCAGAGAGTGCACTGGCACCACTGGGGATGCAGTGCAGTGAGTCCAGAGAGTGCACTGGCACCACTGGGGATGCACTGCAGTGAGTCCAGAGACTTCACAGGCACCACTGGGGATGCAGTGCAGTGAGTCCAGAGAGTGCACTGGCACCACTGGGAATGCAGTGAGTCCAGAGAGTGCACTGGCACCACTGGGGATGCACTGCAGTGAGTCCAGAGAGTGCACTGGCACCACTGGGGATGCACCCCGGCAAGTCCAGAGAGTGCACTGGCACCACTGGGGATGCAGTGCAGTGAGTCCAGAGAGTGCACTGGCACCTCTGGAGATGCACTGCAGTGAGTCCAGAGAGTGCACTGGAACCACTGGGGATGCACTGCCGTGAATCCAGATAGTGCACTGGCACCACTGGGGATGCAGTGCAGTGAGTCAGAGAGTGCACTGGCACCACTGGGGATGCAGTACAGTGAGTCCAGAGAGTGCACTGGCACCAATGGGGATGCAGTGCAGTGAGTAAAGAGAGTGCACTGGCACCACTGGGGATGCAGTGCAGTGAGCTCAGAGAGTGCACTGGCACCACTGGGGATGCAGTGCGGTGTGTCCAGAGAGTGCACTGGCACCACTGGGGATGCAGTGCAGTGAGTCCACAGAGGGCACTGGCACCACTGGGGATGCACTGCACTGAGTCCAGAGAGTGCACTGGCACCACTGGGGATGCACTGCAGTGAGTCCAGAGAGTGCACTGGCACCACTGGGGATGCACTGCAGTGAGTCCAGAGAGTGCACTGGCACCACTGGGGATGCACTGCAGTGAGTCCAGATGTTAGCCTAGCAACCACATAATCACCAAGTGATTATATGAAGGTGCTTTATTCAGCGCTGGAAGCCGGGGCAGGTGCCCAAATCTGGCTTCAAGTCCCGTTACTTCCCAGCCGTTATTTATACATACAATATTGCGTCAGGTATACATATTCATTACAGGTTGCAACAGCAGCCTCGCTTTTCATTCTAATTAGCTCCCCTCCCCTTTGCACATGCGTGGCGCACTCTGGTGGTTGTCCAGGTGGTCGTCCAGATGAAGTAAGAAGTCTTCCTCTCCGCTAAACTTTTCACCTTTCTTACTCGATGCATGCTCCCTCCGCTTCTTGGTTCTGCTTCAACTCATTTCATCATTTCCAGGCCCTTATCCAAGGTCAGGTTGTACCTGTTCCCTCCAAAGGTTCCCCTTCAATGACTCTTTTGATTGTTCAATGTACTCCCTAAGTATCCAGTATACATAGATTAATTGATAATGTAAGTACATTTGGCAATGCTTAATTATACTGTAGGTCCCATTACGTAAGAGACATTACATCCATTCGATTCTCCCCAACACTAACACAGAGAATGCACTGGCACCACTGGGGATGCAGTGCAGTGAGTCCAGAGAGGGCACTGGCACCACTGGGGATGCACTGCAGTGAGTCCAGAGAGTGCACTGGCACCACTGGCGATGCACTGCAGTGAGTCCAGAGAGTGCACTGGCACCACCTGGGATGCAGTGCAGTGAGTCCAGAGAGTGCATTGGCACCACTGGTGATGCAGTGCAGTGACTCCAGAGAGTGCACTGGCACCACTAGAGTTGCAGTGCAGTGAGTCCAGAGAGTGCACTGGAACCACTGGGGATGCAGCGCAGTGACTCCTGAGAGTGCACTGGCACCACTGGGGATGCAGTGCAGTGAGTCCAGAGAGTGCACTGGCACCACTGGGGATGCAGTGCCGTGAGTCCAGAGAGTGCATTGGCACCACTGGGGATGAACTGCAATGAGTCCAGAGAGTGCACTGGCACCAATTGCAACGCAGAGCAGTGAGTCGAGAGAGTGCACTGGCACCACAGGGGATGCAGTGCAGTGAGTCCAGAGAGTGCACTAGCACCACTGGGGATGCACTGCAGTGAGTCCAGAGTGTGCACTGGCACCACTGGGGATGCAGTGCAGTGAGTCCAGAGAGTGCACTGTCACCACTGGGGATGCAGTGCAGTGAGTCCAGAGAGTGCACTGGCACCACTGGGGATGTAGTGCAGTGAGTCCACAGAGGGTACTGGCACCACAGGGGATGCAGTGTAGTGAGTCCAGAGAGTGCACTGTCACCACTGGGGATGCAGTGCAGTGAGTCCAGAGAGTGCACTGGCACCATTGGGGATGCAGTGCAGTGAGTCCAGAGACTTCACAGGCACCACTGGGGATGCAGTGCAGTGAGTCCAGAGAGTGCCCTGGCACCACTGGGAATGCAGTGAGTCCAGAGAGTGCACTGGCACCACTGGGGATGCACTGCAGTGAGTCCAGAGAGTGCACTGGCACCACTGGGGATGCAGTACAGTGAGTCCAGAGAGTGCACTGGCACCACTGGGGATGCAGTGCAGTGAGTCCAGAGAGTGCACTGGCACCACTGGGGATGCACTGCAGTGAGTGCAGAGAGTGCACTGGCACCACTGGGGATGCACTGCAGTGAGTCCAGAGAGTGCACTGGCACCACTGGGGATGCACTGCAGTGAGTCCAGAGAGTGCACTGGCACCACTGGGGATGCAGTACAGTGAGTCCATAGAGTGCACTGGCACCACTGGGGATGCAGTGTAGTGAGTAAAGAGAGTACAGTGGCACCACTGGGGATGCAGTGCAGTGAGTCCAGAGAGTGCCCTGGCACCACTGGAAATGCAGTGAGTCCAGAGAGTTCACTGGCACCACTGGGGATGCACTGCAGTGAGTCCAGAGAGTGCACTGGCACCACTGGGGATGCACCCCGGCAAGTCCAGAGAGTGCACTGGCACCACTGGGGATGCAGTGCAGTGAGTCCAGAGAGTGCACTGTCACCACTGGTGATGCAGTGCAGTGAGTGCAGAGAGTGCACTGGCACCACTGGGGATGCACTGCAGTGAGTCCAGAGAGTGCACTGGCACCACTGGGGATGCAGTGCAGTGAGTCCAGAGAGTGCACTGGCACCACTGGGGATGCAGTGCAGTGAGTCCAGAGAGTGCACTGGCACCACTGGGGATGCAGTACAGTGAGTCCAGAGAGTGCACTGGCACCACTGGGGATGCAGTGCAGTGAGTAAAGAGAGTGCACTGGCACCACTGTGGATGCAGTGCAGTGAGTCCAGAGAGTGCACTGGCACCACTGGGGATGGACTGCAGTGAGTCCAGAGAGTGCACTGGCACCACTGGGGATGCAGTGCAGTGAGTCCAGAGAGTGCACTGGCACCACTGGGGATGCACTGCAGTGAGTCCAGAGAGTGCACTGGCACCACTGGGGATGCACTGCAGTGAGTCCAGAGAGTGCACTGGCACCACTGGGGATGCAGTGCAGTGAGTCCAGAGAGTGCACTGGCACCACCGGGGATGCACTGCAGTGAGTCCAGAGAGTGCACTGGCACCACTGGGATGCAGTGCACTGAGTCCACAGAGTGCACTGGCACCACAGGGGATACACTGCAGTGAGTCCAGAGAGTGCACTGGCACCACTGGGGATGCAGTGCCGTGACTGCATAGAGTGCACTGGCACCGCTGCGGTTGCACCCCGGTGTTTTTAGAGAGTGCAGTGGCACCACCGGGGATGCAGTGCAGTGAGTCCAGAGAGTGCACTGGCACCACGGGGGATGCAGTGCAGTGAGTCCAGAGAGTGCACTGTCACCACTGGGGATGCAGTGCAGTGAGTCCAGAGAGTGCACTGGCACCACTGGGGATGCAGTGCAGTGAGTCCAGAGAGTGCACTGGCACCTTGGGGATGCACTGCAGTGAGTCCAGACAGTGCACTGGCACCACTGGGGATGCAGTGCAGTGAGTCCAGAGACTACACTGGCACCACTGGAAATGCACTGCAGTGAGTCCAGAGAGTGTACTGGCATCACTGGGGATGCAGTGTAGTGAGTCCAGAGAGTGCAGTGGCACCATTGGGGATGCAGTGCAGTGAGTCCAGAGAGTGCACTGGCACCACTGGGGATGCAGTGCAGTGAGTTAAGAGAGTGCACTGGCACAAAAGGGAATGCACTGCAGTGAGTCCAGAGAGTGCACTGGCACCACTGGGGATGCAGTGCAGTGAGTCCAGAGAGTACACTGGCACCACTGGGGATTCAGTTCAGTGAGTCCAGAGAGTACACTGGCACCACTGGGGATGCAGTGCAGTGAGTGCAGAGAGTGCACTGGCACAAAAGGGAATGCACTGCAGTGAGTCCAGAGAGTGCAGTGGCACCACTGGGGATGCAGTCCACTGAGTCCAGAGAGTACACTGGCACCACTGGGGATGCAGTGCAGTGAGTCCAGAGAGTGCACTGTCACCACTGGGGATGCAGTGCAGTGAGTCCAGAGAGTGCACTGGCACCACTGGGGATGCACTGCAGTGAGTCCAGAGAGTGCAATGGCACCACTGGGGATGCACTGCAGTGAGTGCAGAGAGTGCACTGGCACCACTGGGGATGCACTGCAGTGAGTCCAGAGAGTGCAATGGCACCACTGGGGATGCAGTGCAGTGAGTCCAGAGAGTGCACTGGCACCACTGGGGATGCACTGCAGTGAGTCCAGAGTGTGCACTGGCACCACTGGGGATGCAGTGCAGTGAGTCCAGAGAGTGCACTGGCACCACTGGGGATGCAGTGCAGTGAGTCCACAGAGGGCACTGGCACCACAGGGAATGCAGTGTAGTGAGTCCAGAGAGTAAAGTGGCACCACTGGGGATGCAGTGCAGTGAGTCCAAAGAGTGCACTGGCACCATTGGGGATGCACTGCAGTGAGTCCAGAGACTTCACAGGCACCACTGGGGATGTACTGCAGTGAGTGCAGAGAGTGCACTGGCACCACTGGGGATGCACTGCAGTGAGTCCAGAGAGTGCAATGGCACCACTGGGGATGCAGTGCAGTGAGTCCAGAGAGTGCACTGGCACCACTGGGGATGCAGTGCAGTGAGTCCAGAGAGTGCACTGGCACCACTGGGGATGCAGTGCAGTGAGTCCAGAGAGTGCACTGGCACCACTGGGGATGCAGTGCAGTGAGTAAAGAGAGTACAGTGGCACCACTGGGGATGCAGTGGAGTGAGTCCAGAGACTTCACAGGCACCACTGGGGATGCAGTGCAGTGAGTCCAGAGAGTGCCCTGGCACCACTGGGAATGCAGTGAGTACAGACAGTGCACTGGCACCACTGGGGATGCACTGCAGTGAGTCCAGAGAGTGCACTGGCACCACTGGGGATGCACCCCGGCAAGTCCAGAGAGTGCACTGGCACCACTGGGGATGCAGTGCAGTGAGTCCAGAGAGTGCACTGGCACCACTGGGGATGCACTGCAGTGAGTGCAGAGAGTGCACTGGCACCACTGGGGATGCACTGCAGTGAGTCCAGAGAGTGCACTGGCACCACTGGGTATGCAGTGCAGTGAGTCCAGAGAGTGCACTGGCACCACTGGGGATGCACTGCAGTGAGTGCAGAGAGTGCACTGGCACCACTGGGGATGCACTGCAGTGAGTCCAGAGAGTGCACTGGCACCACTGGGGATGCAGTGCAGTGAGTCCAGAGAGTGCACTGGCACCACTGGGGATGCAGTGCAGTGAGTCCAGAGAGTGCACTGGCACCACTGGGGATGTAGTGCAGTGAGTCCAGAGAGTGCACTGGCACCACTGGGGATGCAGTACAGTGAGTCCAGAGAGTGCACTGGCACCACTGGGGATGCAGTGCAGTGAGTAAAGAGAGTACAGTGGCACCACTGGGGATGCAGTGCAGTGAGTCCAGAGACTTCACAGGCACCACTGGGGATGCAGTGCAGTGAGTCCAGAGAGTGCCCTGGCACCACTGGGAATGCAGTGAGTCCAGACAGTGCACTGGCACCACTGGGGATGCACTGCAGTGAGTCCAGAGAGTGCACTGGCACCACTGGGGATGCACCCCGGCAAGTCCAGAGAGTGCACTGGCACCACTGGGGATGCAGTGCAGTGAGTCCAGAGAGTGCACTGGCACCACTGGGGATGCACTGCAGTGAGTGCAGAGAGTGCACTGGCACCACTGGGGATGCACTGCAGTGAGTCCAGAGAGTGCACTGGCACCACTGGGTATGCAGTGCAGTGAGTCCAGAGAGTGCACTGGCACCACTGGGGATGCACTGCAGTGAGTGCAGAGAGTGCACTGGCACCACTGGGGATGCACTGCAGTGAGTCCAGAGAGTGCAATGGCACCACTGGGGATGCAGTGCAGTGAGTCCAGAGAGTGCACTGGCACCACTGGGGATGCAGTGCAGTGAGTCCAGAGAGTGCACTGGCACCACTGGGGATGCAGTACAGTGAGTCCAGAGAGTGCACTGGCACCACTGGGGATGCAGTGCAGTGAGTAAAGAGAGTACAGTGGCACCACTGGGGATGCAGTGCAGTGAGTCCAGAGAGTGCCCTGGCACCACTGGGAATGCAGTGAGTACAGAGAGTGCACTGGCACCACTGGGGATGCACTGCAGTGAGTCCAGAGAGTGCACTGGCACCACTGGGGATGCACCCCGGCAAGTCCAGAGAGTGCACTGGCACCACTGGGGATGCAGTGCAGTGAGTCCAGAGAGTGCACTGGCACCACTGGGGATGCACTGCAGTGAGTGCAGAGAGTGCACTGGCACCACTGGGGATGCACTGCAGTGAGTCCAGAGACTGCACTGGCACCACTGGGGATGCAGTGCAGAAGTCCAGAGAGTGCACTGGCACCACTGGGGATGCAGTGCAGTGAGTCCAGAGACTGCACTGGCACCACTGGGGATGGACTGCAGTGAGTCCAGAGAGTGCACTGGCACCACTGGGGATGCAGTGCAGTGAGTCCAGAGAGTGCACTGGCACCAATGGTAACGCAGAGCAGTGAGTCGAGAGAGTGCACTCGCACCACAGGGAATGCAGTGCAGTGAGTCCAGAGAGTGCACTAGCACCACTGGGGATGCACTGCAGTGAGTCCAGAGTGTGCACTGGCACCACTGGGGATGCAGTGCAGTGAGTCCAGAGAGTGCACTGGCACCACTGGGGATGCAGTGCAGTGAGTCCACAGAGGGCACTGGCACCACAGGGGATGCAGTGTAGTGAGTCCAGAGAGTACAGTGGCACCACTGTGGATGCAGTACAGTGAGTCCAAAGAGTGCACTGGCACCATTGGGGATGCACTGCAGTGAGTCCAGAGACTTCACAGGCACCACTGGGGATGCAGTGCAGTGAGTCCAGAGAGTGCCCTGGCACCACTGGGAATGCAGTGAGTCCAGACAGTGCACTGGCACCACTGGGGATGCAGTGCAGTGAGTCCAGAGAGTGCACTGGCACCACTGGGGATGCACTGCAGTGAGTCCAGAGAGTGCACTGGCACAACTGGGGATGCAGTGCAGTGAGTCCAGAGAGTGCACTGGCACCACTGGGTATGCAGTGCAGTGAGTCCAGAGAGTGCACTGGCACCACTGGGGATGCACTGCAGTGAGTGCAGAGAGTGCACTGGCACCACTGGGGATGCACTGCAGTGAGTCCAGAGAGTGCAATGGCACCACTGGGGATGCAGTGCAGTGAGTCCAGAGAGTGCACTGGCACCACTGGGGATGCAGTGCAGTGAGTCCACAGAGGGCACTGGCACCACAGGGAATGCAGTGTAGTGAGTCCAGAGAGTACAGTGGCACCACTGGGGATGCAGTGCAGTGAGTCCAAAGAGTGCACTGGCACCATTGGGGATGCACTGCAGTGAGTCCAGAGACTTCACAGGCACCACTGGGGATGTACTGCAGTGAGTGCAGAGAGTGCACTGGCACCACTGGGGATGCACTGCAGTGAGTCCAGAGAGTGCAATGGCACCACTGGGGATGCAGTGCAGTGAGTCCAGAGAGTGCACTGGCACCACTGGGGATGCAGTGCAGTGAGTCCAGAGAGTGCACTGGCACCACTGGGGATGCAGTGCAGTGAGTCCAGAGAGTGCACTGGCACCACTGGGGATGCAGTGCAGTGAGTAAAGAGAGTACAGTGGCACCACTGGGGATGCAGTGGAGTGAGTCCAGAGACTTCACAGGCACCACTGGGGATGCAGTGCAGTGAGTCCAGAGAGTGCCCTGGCACCACTGGGAATGCAGTGAGTACAGACAGTGCACTGGCACCACTGGGGATGCACTGCAGTGAGTCCAGAGAGTGCACTGGCACCACTGGGGATGCACCCCGGCAAGTCCAGAGAGTGCACTGGCACCACTGGGGATGCAGTGCAGTGAGTCCAGAGAGTGCACTGGCACCACTGGGGATGCACTGCAGTGAGTGCAGAGAGTGCACTGGCACCACTGGGGATGCACTGCAGTGAGTCCAGAGAGTGCACTGGCACCACTGGGTATGCAGTGCAGTGAGTCCAGAGAGTGCACTGGCACCACTGGGGATGCACTGCAGTGAGTGCAGAGAGTGCACTGGCACCACTGGGGATGCACTGCAGTGAGTCCAGAGAGTGCACTGGCACCACTGGGGATGCAGTGCAGTGAGTCCAGAGAGTGCACTGGCACCACTGGGGATGCAGTGCAGTGAGTCCAGAGAGTGCACTGGCACCACTGGGGATGTAGTGCAGTGAGTCCAGAGAGTGCACTGGCACCACTGGGGATGCAGTACAGTGAGTCCAGAGAGTGCACTGGCACCACTGGGGATGCAGTGCAGTGAGTAAAGAGAGTACAGTGGCACCACTGGGGATGCAGTGCAGTGAGTCCAGAGACTTCACAGGCACCACTGGGGATGCAGTGCAGTGAGTCCAGAGAGTGCCCTGGCACCACTGGGAATGCAGTGAGTCCAGACAGTGCACTGGCACCACTGGGGATGCACTGCAGTGAGTCCAGAGAGTGCACTGGCACCACTGGGGATGCACCCCGGCAAGTCCAGAGAGTGCACTGGCACCACTGGGGATGCAGTGCAGTGAGTCCAGAGAGTGCACTGGCACCACTGGGGATGCACTGCAGTGAGTGCAGAGAGTGCACTGGCACCACTGGGGATGCACTGCAGTGAGTCCAGAGAGTGCACTGGCACCACTGGGTATGCAGTGCAGTGAGTCCAGAGAGTGCACTGGCACCACTGGGGATGCACTGCAGTGAGTGCAGAGAGTGCACTGGCACCACTGGGGATGCACTGCAGTGAGTCCAGAGAGTGCAATGGCACCACTGGGGATGCAGTGCAGTGAGTCCAGAGAGTGCACTGGCACCACTGGGGATGCAGTGCAGTGAGTCCAGAGAGTGCACTGGCACCACTGGGGATGCAGTACAGTGAGTCCAGAGAGTGCACTGGCACCACTGGGGATGCAGTGCAGTGAGTAAAGAGAGTACAGTGGCACCACTGGGGATGCAGTGCAGTGAGTCCAGAGAGTGCCCTGGCACCACTGGGAATGCAGTGAGTACAGAGAGTGCACTGGCACCACTGGGGATGCACTGCAGTGAGTCCAGAGAGTGCACTGGCACCACTGGGGATGCACCCCGGCAAGTCCAGAGAGTGCACTGGCACCACTGGGGATGCAGTGCAGTGAGTCCAGAGAGTGCACTGGCACCACTGGGGATGCACTGCAGTGAGTGCAGAGAGTGCACTGGCACCACTGGGGATGCACTGCAGTGAGTCCAGAGACTGCACTGGCACCACTGGGGATGCAGTGCAGAAGTCCAGAGAGTGCACTGGCACCACTGGGGATGCAGTGCAGTGAGTCCAGAGACTGCACTGGCACCACTGGGGATGGACTGCAGTGAGTCCAGAGAGTGCACTGGCACCACTGGGGATGCAGTGCAGTGAGTCCAGAGAGTGCACTGGCACCAATGGTAACGCAGAGCAGTGAGTCGAGAGAGTGCACTCGCACCACAGGGAATGCAGTGCAGTGAGTCCAGAGAGTGCACTAGCACCACTGGGGATGCACTGCAGTGAGTCCAGAGTGTGCACTGGCACCACTGGGGATGCAGTGCAGTGAGTCCAGAGAGTGCACTGGCACCACTGGGGATGCAGTGCAGTGAGTCCACAGAGGGCACTGGCACCACAGGGGATGCAGTGTAGTGAGTCCAGAGAGTACAGTGGCACCACTGTGGATGCAGTACAGTGAGTCCAAAGAGTGCACTGGCACCATTGGGGATGCACTGCAGTGAGTCCAGAGACTTCACAGGCACCACTGGGGATGCAGTGCAGTGAGTCCAGAGAGTGCCCTGGCACCACTGGGAATGCAGTGAGTCCAGACAGTGCACTGGCACCACTGGGGATGCAGTGCAGTGAGTCCAGAGAGTGCACTGGCACCACTGGGGATGCACTGCAGTGAGTCCAGAGAGTGCACTGGCACAACTGGGGATGCAGTGCAGTGAGTCCAGAGAGTGCACTGGCACCACTGGGTATGCAGTGCAGTGAGTCCAGAGAGTGCACTGGCACCACTGGGGATGCACTGCAGTGAGTGCAGAGAGTGCACTGGCACCACTGGGGATGCACTGCAGTGAGTCCAGAGAGTGCAATGGCACCACTGGGGATGCAGTGCAGTGAGTCCAGAGAGTGCACTGGCACCACTGGGGATGCAGTGCAGTGAGTCCAGAGAGTGCACTGGCACCACTGGGGATGCAGTACAGTGAGTCCAGAGAGTGCACTGGCACCACTGGGGATGCAGTGCAGTGAGTAAAGAGAGTACAGTGGCACCACTGGGGATGCAGTGCAGTGAGTCCAGAGAGTGCCCTGGCACCACTGGGAATGCAGTGAGTCCAGAGAGTGCACTGGCACCACTGGGGATGCACTGCAGTGAGTCCAGAGAGTGCACTGGCACCACTGGGGATGCACCCCGGCAAGTCCAGAGAGTGCACTGGCACCACTGGGGATGCAGTGCAGTGAGTCCAGAGAGTGCACTGGCACCACTGGGGATGCAGTGCAGTGAGTCCAGAGAGTGCACTGGCACCACGGGGGATGCAGTGCAGTGAGTCCAGAGAGTGCACTGTCACCACTGGGGATGCAGTGCAGTGAGTCCAGTGAGTGCACTGGCACCACTGGGGATGCACTGCAGTGAGTCCAGAGAGTGCACTGGCACCTTGGGGATGCAGTTCAGTGAGTCCAGAGAGTGCACTGGCACAACTGGGGATGCAGTGCAGTGAGTCCAGAGACTACACTGGCACCACTGGAAATGCACTGCAGTGAGTCCAGAGAGTGCACTGGCACCACTGGGGATGCACTGCAGTGAGTCCAGAGAGTGCAGTGGCACCATTGGGGATGCAGTGCAGTGAGTCCAGAGAGTGCACTGGCACCACTGGGGATGCAGTGCAGTGAGTCCAGAGAGTGCAGTGGCACCATTGGGGATGCAGTGCAGTGAGTCCAGAGAGTGCACTGGCACCACTGGTGATGCAGTGCAGTGAGTTAAGAGAGTACACTGGCGCCACTCTGGATGCACTGCAGTGAGTCCAGAGAGTGCACTGGCACCACTGGTGATGCAGTGCAATGAGTCCAGAGAGCCACTGGCACCACTGGGGATGCAGTGCTTTTAGTCCAGAGAGTGAACTGGCACCACTGGGGATGCAGTGCACTGAGTCCAGAGAGGGCACTGTCAGCAATGGGGATGCAGTGCAGTGAGTCCAGAGAGTGCACTGGCACCACTGGGGATGGAGTGCAGTGAGACCAGAGACTTAACAGGCACCACTGGGGATGCAGTGCAGTGAGTCCAGAGAGTGCACTGGCACCACTGGGGATGCAGTGCACTGAGTCCACAGAGGGCACTGGCACCACTGGGGATGCAGTGTAGTGAGTCCAGAGAGTACAGTGGCACCACTGGGGATGCAGTGCAGTGAGTCCAAAGAGTGCACTGGCACCATTGGGGATGCACTGCAGTGAGTCCAGAGACTTCACAGGCACCACTGGGGATGCAGTGCAGTGAGTCCAGAGAGTGCACTGGCACCACTGGGAATGCAGTGAGTCCAGAGAGTGCACTGGCACCACTGGGGATGCACTGCAGTGAGTCCAGAGAGTGCACTGGCACCACTGGGGATGCACCCCGGCAAGTCCAGAGAGTGCACTGTCACCACTGGGGATGCAGTGCAGTGAGTCCAGAGAGTGCACTGGCACCACTGGGGATGCACTGCAGTGAGTGCAGAGAGTGCACTGTCACCACTGGGGATGCAGTGCAGTGAGTCCAGAGAGTGCACTGGCACCACTGGGGATGCAGTGCAGTGAGTCCAGAGAGTGCACTGGCAACACTGGGGATGCAGTGCAGTGAGTAAAGCGAGTGCAATGGCACCACTGTGGATGCAGTGCAGTGAGTCCAGAGAGTGCACTGGCACCACTGGGGATGGACTGCAGTGAGTCCAGAGAGTGCACTGGCACCACTGGGGATGCAGTGCAGTGAGTCCAGAGAGTGCACTGGCACCACTGGGGATGCAGTGCAGTGAGTCCAGAGAGTGCACTGGCACCACTGGGGATGCACTGCAGTGAGTCCAGAGAGTGCACTGGCACCATTGGGATGCAGTGCAGTGAGTCCAGAGAGTGCACTGGCACCACTGGGGATGCACTGCAGTGAGTCCAGAGAGTGCACTGGCACCACTGGGGATGCAGTGCACTGAGTCCACAGAGTGCACTGGCACCACAGGGGATACACTGCAGTGAGTCCAGAGAGTGCACTGGCACCACTGGGGATGCAGTGCCGTGAGTGCAGAGAGTGCACTGGCACCGCTGCGGTTGCACCCCGGTGTTTTCAGAGAGTGCAGTGGCACCACTGGGGATGCAGTGCAGTGAGTCCAGAGAGTGCACTGGCACCACGGGGGATGCAGTGCAGTGAGTCCAGAGAGTGCACTGGCACCACGGGGGATGCAGTGCAGTGAGTCCAGAGAGTGCACTGTCACCACTGGTTATGCAGTGCAGTGAGTCCAGAGAGTGCACTGGCACCTTGGGGATGCAGTTCAGTGAGTCCAGAGAGTGCACTGGCACCACTGGGGATGCAGTGCAGTGAGTCCACAGAGTACACTGGCACCACTGGTGATGCAGTGCAGTGAGTCCAGAGAGTGCACTGGCACCACTGGGGATGCAGTGCAGTGAGTCCAGAGAGTGCAGTGGCACCATTGGGGATGCAGTGCAGTGAGTCCAGAGAGTGCACTGGCACCACTGGTGATGCAGTGCAGTGAGTCCAGAGAGTACACTGGCACCACTGTGGATGCACTGCAGTGAGTCCAGAGAGTGCACTGGCACCACTGGTGATGCAGTGCAATGAGTCCAGAGAGCCACTGGCACCACTGGGGATGCAGTGCATTTAGTCCAGAGAGTGAACTGGCACCACTGGGGATGCAGTGCACTGAGTCCAGAGAGGGCACTGTCAGCAATGGGGATGCAGTGCAGTGAGTCCAGAGAGTGCACTGGCACCACGGGGGATGCAGTGCAGTGAGTCCAGAGAGTGCACTGTCACCACTGGGTATGTAGTGCAGTGAGTCCAGAGAGTGCACTGGCACCACTGGGGATGCAGTGCAGTGAGTCCAGAGAGTGCACTGGCACCTTGGGGATGCAGTTCAGTGAGTCCAGAGAGTGCACTGGCACCACTGGGGATGCAATGCAGTGAGTCCACAGAGTACACTGGCACCACTGGTGATGCAGTGCAGTGAGTCCAGAGAGTGCACTGGCACCACTGGGGATGCAGTGCAGTGAGTCCAGAGAGTGCAGTGGCACCATTGGGGATGCAGTGCAGTGAGTCCAGAGAGTGCACTGGCACCACTGGTGATGCAGTGCAGTGAGTCCAGAGAGTACACTGGCACCACTGTGGATGCACTGCAGTGAGTCCAGAGAGTGCACTGGCACCACTGGTGATGCAGTGCAATGAGTCCAGAGAGCCACTGGCACCACTGGGGATGCAGTGCATTTAGTCCAGAGAGTGAACTGGCACCACTGGGGATGCAGTGCACTTAGTCCAGAGAGGGCACTGGCACCACTGGGGATGCAGTGTAGTGAGTCCAGAGAGTACAGTGGCACCACTGGTGATGCAGTGCACTGAGTCCAAAGAGTGCACTGGCACCATTGGGGATGCAGTGCAGTGAGTCCAGAGACTTCACAGGCACCACTGGGGATGCAGTGCAGTGAGTCCAGAGAGTGCCCTGGCACCACTGGGAATGCAGTGAGTCCAGACAGTGCACTGGCACCACTGGGGATGCACTGCAGTGAGTCCAGAGAGTGCACTGGCACCACTGGGGATGCACCCCGGCAAGTCCAGAGAGTGCACTGGCACCACTGGGGATGCAGTGCAGTGATTCCAGAGAGTGCACTGGCACCACTGGGGATGCAGTGCAGTGAGTCCAGAGAGTGCACTGTCACCACTGGGGATGCAGTGCAGTGAGTCCAGAGAGTACACTGGCACCACTGGGGATGCAGTGCAGTGAGTCCAGAGAGTGCACTGGCACCACTGGGGATGCAGGGCAGTGAGTCCAGAGAGTGCACTGGCACCACTGGGGATGCAGTGCAGTGAGTCCAGAGAGTGCACTGGCACCACTGGGGATGCACTACAGTGAGTCCAGAGAGTGCACTGGCACCACGGGGGATGCAGTGCAGTGAGTCCAGAGAGTGCACTGGCACCACTGGGGATGGACTGCAGTGAGTCCAGAGAGTGCACTGGCACCACTGGGGATGCAGTGCAGTGAGTCCAGAGAGTGCACTGGCACCACTGGGGATGCACTGCAGTGAGTCCAGAGAGTGCACTGGCACCACTGGTGATGCACTGCAGTGAGTCCAGAGAGTGCACTGGCACCATTGGGATGCAGTGCAGTGTGTCCAGAGAGTGCACTGGCACCACTGGGGATGCAGTGCAGTGAGTCCAGAGAGTGCACTGGCACCACTGGGATGCAGTGCACTGAGTCCACAGAGTGCACTGGCACCACAGGGGATACACTGCAGTGAGTCCAGAGAGTGCACTGGCACCACTGGGGATGCAGTGCCGTGAGTGCAGAGAGTGCACTGGCACCACTGCGGTTGCACCCCGGTGTTTTCAGAGAGTGCAGTGGCACCACTGGGGATGCAGTGCAGTGAGTCCAGAGAGTGCACTGGCACCACGGGGGATGCAGTGCAGTGAGTCCAGAGAGTGCACTGGCACCACTGGGGATGCAGTGCAGTGAGTCCAGAGAGTGCACTGGCACCTTGGGGATGCAGTTCAGTGAGTCCAGAGAGTGCACTGGCACCACTGTGGATGCAGTGAAGTGAGTCCACAGAGTGCACTGGCACTACTGGGGATGCAGTGCAGTGAGTCCAGAGAGTGCACTGGCACCACTGGGGATGCAGTGCAGTGAGTCCAGAGAGTGCAGTGGCACCGCTGCGGTTGCACCCCGGTGTTTTCAGAGAGTGCACTGGCACCACTGGTGATGCAGTGCAGTGAGTTAAGAGAGTACACTGGCGCCACTGTGGATGCACTGCAGTGAGTCCAGAGAGTGCAATGGCACCACTGGGGATGCACTGCAGTGAGTCCAGAGAGTGCAGTGGCACCACTGGGGATGCAGTCCACTGAGTCCAGAGAGTACACTGGCACCACTGGGGATGGACTGCAGTGAGTCCAGAGAGTGCACTGTCAGCACTGGGGATGCAGTGCAGTGAGTCCAGAGAGTGCACTGGCACCAACTGGAGCTGCACTGCTCTGAGTCCTGAGATTGCACTGGCACCACTGGGGATGCACTGCAGAGAGTCCAGAGACTTCACAGGCACCACTAAGGATGCAGTCCATTGAGTCCAGAGAGTGCACTGGCACCACTGGGGATGCAGTGCCGTGAGTCCAGAGAGTGCACTGGCACCACTGGGGATGCACTGCAGTGAGTGCAGAGAGTGCACTGGCACCATTGGGGATGCACTGCAGTGAGTCCAGAGAGTGCACTGGCACCACTGGGGATGCAGTGCAGTGAGTCCAGAGAGTGCACTGGCACCACTGGGGATGCAGTGCAGTGAGTCCAGAGAGTGCACTGGCACCACTGGGGATGCAGTGCAGTGAGTCCAGAGAGTGCACTGGCACCACTGGGGATGGACTGCAGTGAGTCCAGAGAGTGCCTTGGCACCACTGGGGATGCAGTGCAGTGAGTCCAGAGAGTGCACTGGCACCACTGGGGATGCGGTACAGTGAGTCCAGAGAGTGCACTGGCACCACTGGGGATGCACTGCAGTGAGTCCAGAGAGTGCACTGGCACCACTGGGATGCAGTGCAGTGAGTCCAGAGAGTGCACTGGCACCACTGGGATGCAGTGCACTGAGTCCACAGAGTGCACTGGCACCACAGGGGATACACTGCAGTGAGTCCAGAGAGTGCACTGGCACCACTGGGGATGCAGTGCCGTGAGTGCAGAGAGTGCACTGGCACCGCTGCGGTTGCACCCCGGTGTTTTCAGAGAGAGCAGTGGCACCACTGGGGATGCAGTGCAGTGAGTCCAGAGAGTGCACTGGCACCACGGGGGATGCAGTGCAGTGAGTCCAGAGAGTGCACTGTCACCACTGGGGATGCAGTGCAGTGAGTCCAGAGAGTGCACTGGCACCACTGGGGATGCAGTGCAGTGAGTCCAGAGAGTGCACTGGCACCTTGGGGATGCAGTTCATTGAGTCCAGAGAGTGCACTGGCACCACTGTTGATGCAGTGCAGTGAGTCCAGAGACTACACTGGCACCACTGGAAATGCACTGCAGTGAGTCCAGAGAGTGCACTGGCACCACTGGGGATGCACTGCAGTGAGTCCAGAGAGTGCAGTGGCACCATTGGGGATGCAGTGCAGTGAGTCCAGAGAGTGCACTGGCACCACTGGGGATGCACTGAAGTGAGTCCAGAGAGTGCAGTGGCACCATTGGGGATGCAGTGCAGTGAGTCCAGAGAGTGCACTGGCACCACTGGTGATGCAGTGCAGTGAGTTAAGAGAGTACACTGGCGCCACTGTGGATGCACTACAGTGAGTCCAGAGAGTGCACTGGCACCACTGGTGATGCAGTGCAATGAGTCCAGAGAGCCACTGGCACCACTGGGGATGCAGTGCATTTAGTCCAGAGAGTGAACTGGCACCACTGGGGATGCAGTGCACTGAGTCCAGAGAGGGCACTGTCAGCAATGGGGATGCAGTGCAGTGAGTCCAGAGAGTGCACTGGCACCACTGGGGATGCAGTGCACTGAGTCCACAGAGGGCACTGGCACCACTGGGGATGCAGTGTAGTGAGTCCAGAGAGTACAGTGGCACCACTGGGGATGCAGTGCAGTGAGTCCAAAGAGTGCACTGGCACCATTGGGGATGCACTGCAGTGAGTCCAGAGACTTCACAGGCACCACTGGGGATGCAGTGCAGTGAGTCCAGAGAGTGCACTGGCACCACTGGGAATGCAGTGAGTCCAGAGAGTGCACTGGCACCACTGGGGATGCACCCCGGCAAGTCCAGAGAGTGCACTGGCACCACTGGGGATGCAGTGCAGTGAGTCCAGAGAGTGCACTGGCACCACTGGGGATGCACTGCAGTGAGTCCAGAGAGTGCACTGTCACCACTGGGGATGCAGTGCAGTGAGTCCAGAGAGTGCACTGGCACCACTGGGGATGCAGTGCAGTGAGTCCAGAGAGTGCACTGGCAACACTGGAGATGCAGTGCAGTGAGTAAAGCGAGTGCACTGGCACCACTGTGGATGCAGTGCAGTGAGTCCAGAGAGTGCACTGGCACCACTGGGGATGGACTGCAGTGAGTCCAGAGAGTGCACTGGCACCACTGGGGATGCAGTGCAGTGAGTCCAGAGAGTGCACTGGCACCACTGGGGATGCACTGCAGTGAGTCCAGAGAGTGCACTGGCACCACTGGGGATGCAGTGCAGTGAGTGCAGAGAGTGCACTGGCACCATTGGGATGCAGTGCAGTGAGTCCAGAGAGTGCACTGGCACCACTGGGGATGCACTGCAGTGAGTCCAGAGAGTGCACTGGCACGACTGGTGATGCAGTGCACTGAGTCCACAGAGTGCACTGGCACCACAGGGGATACACTGCAGTGAGTCCAGAGAGTGCACTGGCACCACTGGGGATGCAGTGCCGTGAGTGCAGAGAGTGCACTGGCACCGCTGCGGTTGCACCCCGGTGTTTTCAGAGAGTGCAGTGGCACCACTGGGGATGCAGTGCAGTGAGTCCAGAGAGTGCACTGGCACCACGGGGGATGCAGTGCAGTGAGTCCAGAGAGTGCACTGTCACCACTGGGGATGCAGTGCAGTGAGTCCAGAGAGTGCACTGGCACCACTGGGGATGCAGTGCAGTGAGTCCAGAGAGTGCACTGGCACCTTGGGGATGCAGTTCAGTGAGTCCAGAGAGTGCACTGGCACCACTGGGGATGCAGTGCAGTGAGTCCACAGAGTACACTGGCACCACTGGTGATGCAGTGCAGTGAGTCCAGAGAGTGCACTGGCACCACTGGGGATGCAGTGCAGTGAGTCCAGAGAGTGCAGTGGCACCATTGGGGATGCAGTGCAGTGAGTCCAGAGAGTGCACTGGCACCACTGGTGATGCAGTGCAGTGAGTTAAGAGAGTACACTGGCGCCACTCTGGATGCACTGCAGTGAGTCCAGAGAGTGCACTGGCACCACTGGTGATGCAGTGCAATGAGTCCAGAGAGCCACTGGCACCACTGGGGATGCAGTGCATTTAGTCCAGAGAGTGAACTGGCACCACTGGGGATGCAGTGCAGTGAGTCCAGAGAGGGCACTGTCAGCAATGGGGATGCAGTGCAGTGAGTCCAGAGAGTGCACTGGCACCACTGGGGATGCAGTGCAGTGAGACCAGAGACTTCACAGGCACCACTGGGGATGCAGTGCAGTGAGTCCAGAGAGTGCACTGGCACCACAGGGGATGCAGTGCAGTGAGTCCAGAGAGTGCACTGGCACAAAAGGGAATGCACTGCAGTGAGTCCAGAGAGTGCACTGGCACCACTGGGGATGCAGTGCAGTGAGTCCAGAGAGTGCACTGGCACCACTGGGGATTCAGTTCAGTGAGTCCAGAGAGTACACTGGCACCACTGGGGATGCAGTGCAGTGAGTGCAGAGAGTGCACTGGCACAAAAGGGAATGCACTGCAGTGAGTCCAGAGAGTGCACTGGCACCACTGGGGATGCACTGCAGTGAGTCCAGAGAGTGCAGTGGCACCACTGGGGATGCAGTCCACTGAGTCCGGAGAGTACACTGGCACCACTGGGGATGCAGTGCAGTGAGTCCAGAGAGTGCACTGGCACCACTGGGGATGCAGTGCAGTGAGTCCAGAGAGTGCACTGGCACCAACTGGTGCTGCACTGCTCTGAGTCCTGAGATTGCACTGGCACCACTGGGGATGCACTGCAGTGAGTCCAGAGACTTCACAGGCACCACTGGGGATGCAGTACATGAGTCCAGAGAGTGCACTGGCACCACTGGGGATGCACTGCAGTGAGTCCAGAGAGTGCACTGGCACCACTGGGGATGCACCCCGGCAAGTCCAGAGAGTGCACTGTCACCACTGGGGATGCAGTGCAGTGAGTCCAGAGAGTGCACTGGCACCACTGGGGATGCAGTGCAGTGAGTCCAGAGAGTGCACTGGCACCACTGGGGATGCAGTGCAGTGAGTGCAGAGAGTGCACTGGCACAAAAGGGAATGCACTGCAGTGAGTCCAGAGAGTGCACTGGCACCACTGGGGATGCAGTGCAGTGAGTCCAGAGAGTGCACTGGCACCACTGGGGATGCACTGCAGTGAGTCCAGAGAGTGCAGTGGCACCAACTGGAGCTGCACTGCTGTGAGTCCTGAGATTGCACTGGCACCACTGGGGATGCACTGCAGAGAGTCCAGAGACTTCACAGGCACCACTAAGGATGCAGTGCAGTGAGTCCAGAGAGTGCACTGGCACCACTGGGGATGCAGTGCCGTGAGTCCAGAGAGTGCATTGGCACCACTGGGGATGCACTGCAATTAGTCCAGAGAGTGCACTGGCACCAATGGTAACGCAGAGCAGTGAGTCGAGAGAGTGCACTCGCACCACAGGGGATGCAGTGCAGTGAGTCCAGAGAGTGCACTAGCACCACTGGGGATGCACTGCAGTGAGTCCAGAGTGTGCACTGGCACCACTGGGGATGCAGTGCAGTGAGTCCAGAGAGTGCACTGGCACCACTGGGGATGCAGTGCAGTGAGTCCAGAGAGTGCACTGGCACCACTGGGGATGTAGTGCGGTGAGTCCACAGAGGGCACTGGCACCACAGGGGATGCAGTGTAGTGAGTTCAGAGAGTACAGTGGCACCACTGGGGATGCAGTGAAGTGAGTCCAAAGAGTGCACTGGCACCATTGGGGATGCACTGCAGTGAGTCCAGAGACTTCACAGGCACCACTGGGGATGCAGTGCATTTAGTCCAGAGAGTGCCCTGGCACCACTGGGAATGCAGTGAGTCCAGACAGTGCACTGGCACCACTGGGGATGCACTGCAGTGAGTCCAGAGAGTGCACTGGCACCACTGGGGATGCACCCCGGCAAGTCCAGAGAGTGCACTGGCACCACTGGGGATGCACTGCAGTGAGTGCAGAGAGTGCACTGGCACCACTGGGGATGCACTGCAGTGAGTCCAGAGAGTGCACTGGCACCACTGGGGATGCAGTGCAGTGAGTCCAGAGAGTGCACTGGCACCACTGGGGATGCACTGCAGTGAGTGCAGAGAGTGCACTGGCACCACTGGGGATGCACTGCAGTGAGTCCAGATAGTGCAATGGCACCACTGGGGATGCAGTGCAGTGAGTCCAGAGAGTGCACTGGCACCACTGGGGATGCAGTGCAGTGAGTCCAGAGAGTGCACTGGCACCACTGGGGATGCAGTACAGTGAGTCCAGAGAGTGCACTGGCACCACTGGGGATGCAGTGCAGTGAGTAAAGAGAGTACAGTGGCACCACTGGGGATGCAGTGCAGTGAGTCCAGAGAGTGCCCTTGCACCACTGGGAATGCAGTGAGTCCAGAGAGTGCACTGGCACCACTGGGGATGCACTGCAGTGAGTCCAGAGAGTGCACTGGCACCACTGGGGATGCACCCCGGCAAGTCCAGAGAGTGCAGTGGCACCACTGGGTATGCAGTGCAGTGAGTCCAGAGAGTGCACTGGCACCACTGGGGATGCACTGCAGTGAGTGCAGAGAGTGCACTGGCACCACTGGGGATGCACTGCAGTGAGTCCAGAGAGTGCACTGGCACCACTGGGTATGCAGTGCAGTGAGTCCAGAGAGTGCACTGGCACCACTGGGGATGCAGTGCAGAAGTCCAGAGAGTGCACTGGCACCACTGGGGATGCAGTGCAGTGAGTCCAGAGAGTGCACTGGCACCACTGGGGATGGACTGCAGTGAGTCCAGAGAGTGCACTGGCACCACTGGGGATGCAGTGCAGTGAGTCCAGAGAGTGCACTGGCACCAATGGTAACGCAGAGCAGTGAGTCGAGAGAGTGCACTCGCACCACAGGGGATGCAGTGCAGTGAGTCCAGAGAGTGCACTAGCACCACTGGGGATGCACTGCAGTGAGTCCAGAGTGTGCACTGGCACCACTGGGGATGCAGTGCAGTGAGTCCAGAGTGTGCACTGGCACCACTGGGGATGCAGTGCAGTGAGTCCAGAGAGTGCACTGGCACCACTGGGGATGTAGTGCAGTGAGTCCACAGAGGGCACTGGCACCACAGGGGATGCAGTGTAGTGAGTCCAGAGAGTACAGTGGCACCACTGGGGATGCAGTGCAGTGAGTCCAGTTAGTGCCCTGGCACCACTGGGAATGCAGTGAGTCCAGAGAGTGCACTGGCACCACTGGGGATGCACTGCAGTGAGTCCAGAGAGTGCACTGGCACCACTGGGGATGCACCCCGGCAAGTCCAGAGAGTGCACTGGCACCACTGGGGATGCAGTGCAGTGAGTCCAGAGAGTGCACTGGCACCACTGGGGATGCACTGCAGTGAGTCCAGAGAGTGCACTGGCACCACTGGGGATGCACTGCAGTGAGTCCAGAGAGTGCACTGGCACCACTGGGTATGCAGTGCAGTGAGTCCAGAGAGTGCACTGGCACCACTGGGGATGCACTGCAGTGAGTGCAGAGAGTGCACTGGCACCACTGGGGATGCAGTGCAGTGAGTCCAGAGAGTGCAATGGCACCACTGGGGATGCAGTGCAGTGAGTCCAGAGAGTGCACTGGCACCACTGGGGATGCAGTGCAGTGAGTCCAGAGAGTGCACTGGCACCACTGGGGATGCAGTACAGTGAGTCCAGAGAGTGCACTGGCACCACTGGGGATGCAGTGCAGTGAGTCCAGAGAGTGCACTGGCACAAAAGGGAATGCACTGCAGTGAGTCCAGAGAGTGCACTGGCACCACTGGGGATGCACTGCAGTGAGTCCAGAGAGTGCAGTGGCACCACTGGGGATGCAGTCCACTGAGTCCGGAGAGTACACTGGCACCACTGGGGATGCAGTGCAGTGAGTCCAGAGAGTGCACTGGCACCACTGGGGATGCAGTGCAGTGAGTCCAGAGAGTGCACTGGCACCAACTGGTGCTGCACTGCTCTGAGTCCTGAGATTGCACTGGCACCACTGGGGATGCACTGCAGTGAGTCCAGAGACTTCACAGGCACCACTGGGGATGCAGTACATGAGTCCAGAGAGTGCACTGGCACCACTGGGGATGCACTGCAGTGAGTCCAGAGAGTGCACTGGCACCACTGGGGATGCACCCCGGCAAGTCCAGAGAGTGCACTGTCACCACTGGGGATGCAGTGCAGTGAGTCCAGAGAGTGCACTGGCACCACTGGGGATGCAGTGCAGTGAGTCCAGAGAGTGCACTGGCACCACTGGGGATGCAGTGCAGTGAGTGCAGAGAGTGCACTGGCACAAAAGGGAATGCACTGCAGTGAGTCCAGAGAGTGCACTGGCACCACTGGGGATGCAGTGCAGTGAGTCCAGAGAGTGCACTGGCACCACTGGGGATGCACTGCAGTGAGTCCAGAGAGTGCAGTGGCACCACTGGGGATGCAGTCCACTGAGTCCAGAGAGTACACTGGCACCACTGGGGATGCAGTGCAGTGAGTCCAGAGAGTGCACTGGCACCACTGGGGATGCACTGCAGTGAGTCCAGAGAGTGCACTGGCACCAACTGGAGCTGCACTGCTGTGAGTCCTGAGATTGCACTGGCACCACTGGGGATGCACTGCAGAGAGTCCAGAGACTTCACAGGCACCACTAAGGATGCAGTGCAGTGAGTCCAGAGAGTGCACTGGCACCACTGGGGATGCAGTGCCGTGAGTCCAGAGAGTGCATTGGCACCACTGGGGATGCACTGCAATTAGTCCAGAGAGTGCACTGGCACCAATGGTAACGCAGAGCAGTGAGTCGAGAGAGTGCACTCGCACCACAGGGGATGCAGTGCAGTGAGTCCAGAGAGTGCACTAGCACCACTGGGGATGCACTGCAGTGAGTCCAGAGTGTGCACTGGCACCACTGGGGATGCAGTGCAGTGAGTCCAGAGAGTGCACTGGCACCACTGGGGATGCAGTGCAGTGAGTCCAGAGAGTGCACTGGCACCACTGGGGATGTAGTGCGGTGAGTCCACAGAGGGCACTGGCACCACAGGGGATGCAGTGTAGTGAGTTCAGAGAGTACAGTGGCACCACTGGGGATGCAGTGAAGTGAGTCCAAAGAGTGCACTGGCACCATTGGGGATGCACTGCAGTGAGTCCAGAGACTTCACAGGCACCACTGGGGATGCAGTGCATTTAGTCCAGAGAGTGCCCTGGCACCACTGGGAATGCAGTGAGTCCAGACAGTGCACTGGCACCACTGGGGATGCACTGCAGTGAGTCCAGAGAGTGCACTGGCACCACTGGGGATGCACCCCGGCAAGTCCAGAGAGTGCACTGGCACCACTGGGGATGCACCCCGGCAAGTCCAGAGAGTGCACTGGCACCACTGGGGATGCACTGCAGTGAGTGCAGAGAGTGCACTGGCACCACTGGGGATGCACTGCAGTGAGTCCAGAGAGTGCACTGGCACCACTGGGGATGCAGTGCAGTGAGTCCAGAGAGTGCACTGGCACCACTGGGGATGCACTGCAGTGAGTGCAGAGAGTGCACTGGCACCACTGGGGATGCACTGCAGTGAGTCCAGATAGTGCAATGGCACCACTGGGGATGCAGTGCAGTGAGTCCAGAGAGTGCACTGGCACCACTGGGGATGCAGTGCAGTGAGTCCAGAGAGTGCACTGGCACCACTGGGGATGCAGTACAGTGAGTCCAGAGAGTGCACTGGCACCACTGGGGATGCAGTGCAGTGAGTAAAGAGAGTACAGTGGCACCACTGGGGATGCAGTGCAGTGAGTCCAGAGAGTGCCCTTGCACCACTGGGAATGCAGTGAGTCCAGAGAGTGCACTGGCACCACTGGGGATGCACTGCAGTGAGTCCAGAGAGTGCACTGGCACCACTGGGGATGCACCCCGGCAAGTCCAGAGAGTGCAGTGGCACCACTGGGTATGCAGTGCAGTGAGTCCAGAGAGTGCACTGGCACCACTGGGGATGCACTGCAGTGAGTGCAGAGAGTGCACTGGCACCACTGGGGATGCACTGCAGTGAGTCCAGAGAGTGCACTGGCACCACTGGGTATGCAGTGCAGTGAGTCCAGAGAGTGCACTGGCACCACTGGGGATGCAGTGCAGAAGTCCAGAGAGTGCACTGGCACCACTGGGGATGCAGTGCAGTGAGTCCAGAGAGTGCACTGGCACCACTGGGGATGGACTGCAGTGAGTCCAGAGAGTGCACTGGCACCACTGGGGATGCAGTGCAGTGAGTCCAGAGAGTGCACTGGCACCAATGGTAACGCAGAGCAGTGAGTCGAGAGAGTGCACTCGCACCACAGGGGATGCAGTGCAGTGAGTCCACAGAGTGCACTAGCACCACTGGGGATGCACTGCAGTGAGTCCAGAGTGTGCACTGGCACCACTGGGGATGCAGTGCAGTGAGTCCAGAGTGTGCACTGGCACCACTGGGGATGCAGTGCAGTGAGTCCAGAGAGTGCACTGGCACCACTGGGGATGTAGTGCAGTGAGTCCACAGAGGGCACTGGCACCACAGGGGATGCAGTGTAGTGAGTCCAGAGAGTACAGTGGCACCACTGGGGATGCAGTGCAGTGAGTCCAGTTAGTGCCCTGGCACCACTGGGAATGCAGTGAGTCCAGAGAGTGCACTGGCACCACTGGGGATGCACTGCAGTGAGTCCAGAGAGTGCACTGGCACCACTGGGGATGCACCCCGGCAAGTCCAGAGAGTGCACTGGCACCACTGGGGATGCAGTGCAGTGAGTCCAGAGAGTGCACTGGCACCACTGGGGATGCACTGCAGTGAGTCCAGAGAGTGCACTGGCACCACTGGGGATGCACTGCAGTGAGTCCAGAGAGTGCACTGGCACCACTGGGTATGCAGTGCAGTGAGTCCAGAGAGTGCACTGGCACCACTGGGGATGCACTGCAGTGAGTGCAGAGAGTGCACTGGCACCACTGGGGATGCAGTGCAGTGAGTCCAGAGAGTGCAATGGCACCACTGGGGATGCAGTGCAGTGAGTCCAGAGAGTGCACTGGCACCACTGGGGATGCAGTGCAGTGAGTCCAGAGAGTGCACTGGCACCACTGGGGATGCAGTACAGTGAGTCCAGAGAGTGCACTGGCACCACTGGGGATGCAGTGCAGTGAGTCCAGAGAGTGCACTGGCACCACTGGGGATGCACCCCGGCAAGTCCAGAGAGTGCACTGGCACCACTGGGGATGCAGTGCAGTGAGTCCAGAGAGTGCACTGGCACCACTGGGGATGCACTGCAGTGAGTGCAGAGAGTGCACTGGCACCACTGGGGATGCACTGCAGTGAGTCCAGAGAGTGCACTGGCACCACTGGGTATGCAGTGCAGTGAGTCCAGAGAGTGCACTGGCACCACTGGGGATGCAGTGCAGAAGTCCAGAGAGTGCACTGGCACCACTGGGGATGCAGTGCAGTGAGTCCAGAGAGTGCACTGGCACCACTGGGGATGGACTGCAGTGAGTCCAGAGAGTGCACTGGCACCACTGGGGATGCAGTGCAGTGAGTCCAGAGAGTGCACTGGCACCACTGGGGATGCACTGCAGTGAGTCCAGAGACTTCACAGGCACCACTGGGGATGCAGTGCAGTGAGTCCAGAGAGTGCACTGGCACCACTGGGAATGCAGTGAGTCCAGAGAGTGCACTGGCACCACTGGGGATGCACTGCAGTGAGTCCAGAGAGTGCACTGGCACCACTGGGGATGCACCCCGGCAAGTCCAGAGAGTGCACTGGCACCACTGGGGATGCAGTGCAGTGAGTCCAGAGAGTGCACTGGCACCTCTGGAGATGCACTGCAGTGAGTCCAGAGAGTGCACTGGAACCACTGGGGATGCACTGCCGTGAATCCAGAGAGTGCACTGGCACCACTGGGGATGCAGTGCAGTGAGTCAGAGAGTGCACTGGCACCACTGGGGATGCAGTACAGTGAGTCCAGAGAGTGCACTGGCACCAATGGGGATGCAGTGCAGTGAGTAAAGAGAGTGCACTGGCACCACTGGGGATGCAGTGCAGTGAGCTCAGAGAGTGCACTGGCACCACTGGGGATGCAGTGCGGTGTGTCCAGAGAGTGCACTGGCACCACTGGGGATGCAGTGCAGTGAGTCCACAGAGGGCACTGGCACCACTGGGGATGCACTGCACTGAGTCCAGAGAGTGCACTGGCACCACTGGGGATGCACTGCAGTGAGTGCAGAGAGTGCACTGGCACCACTGGGGATGCACTGCAGTGAGTCCAGAGAGTGCACTGGCACCACTGGGGATGCACTGCAGTGAGTCCAGATGTTAGCCTAGCAACCACATAATCACCAAGTGATTATATGAAGGTGCTTTATTCAGCGCTGGAAGCCGGGGCAGGTGCCCAAATCTGGCTTCAAGTCCCGTTACTTCCCAGCCGTTATTTATACATACAATATTGCGTCAGGTATACATATTCATTACAGGTTGCAACAGCAGCCTCGCTTTTCATTCTAATTAGCTCCCCTCCCCTTTGCACATGCGTGGCGCACTCTGGTGGTTGTCCAGGTGGTCGTCCAGATGAAGTAAGAAGTCTTCCTCTCCGCTAAACTTTTCACCTTTCTTACTCGATGCATGCTCCCTCCGCTTCTTGGTTCTGCTTCAACTCATTTCATCATTTCCAGGCCCTTATCCAAGGTCAGGTTGTACCTGTTCCCTCCAAAGGTTCCCCTTCAATGACTCTTTTGATTGTTCAATGTACTCCCTAAGTATCCAGTATACATAGATTAATTGATAATGTAAGTACATTTGGCAATGCTTAATTATACTGTAGGTCCCATTACGTAAGAGACATTACATCCATTCGATTCTCCCCAACACTAACACAGAGAATGCACTGGCACCACTGGGGATGCAGTGCAGTGAGTCCAGAGAGGGCACTGGCACCACTGGGGATGCACTGCAGTGAGTCCAGAGAGTGCACTGGCACCACTGGCGATGCACTGCAGTGAGTCCAGAGAGTGCACTGGCACCACCTGGGATGCAGTGCAGTGAGTCCAGAGAGTGCATTGGCACCACTGGTGATGCAGTGCAGTGACTCCAGAGAGTGCACTGGCACCACTAGAGTTGCAGTGCAGTGAGTCCAGAGAGTGCACTGGAACCACTGGGGATGCAGCGCAGTGACTCCTGAGAGTGCACTGGCACCACTGGGGATGCAGTGCAGTGAGTCCAGAGAGTGCACTGGCACCACTGGGGATGCAGTGCCGTGAGTCCAGAGAGTGCATTGGCACCACTGGGGATGAACTGCAATGAGTCCAGAGAGTGCACTGGCACCAATGGCAACGCAGAGCAGTGAGTCGAGAGAGTGCACTGGCACCACAGGGGATGCACTGCAGTGAGTCCAGAGAGTGCACTAGCACCACTGGGGATGCACTGCAGTGAGTCCAGAGTGTGCACTGGCACCACTGGGGATGCAGTGCAGTGAGTCCAGAGAGTGCACTGTCACCACTGGGGATGCAGTGCAGTGAGTCCAGAGAGTGCACTGGCACCACTGGGGATGTAGTGCAGTGAGTCCACAGAGGGTACTGGCACCACAGGGGATGCAGTGTAGTGAGTCCAGAGAGTGCACTGTCACCACTGGGGATGCAGTGCAGTGAGTCCAGAGAGTGCACTGGCACCATTGGGGATGCACTGCAGTGAGTCCAGAGACTTCACAGGCACCACTGGGGATGCAGTGCAGTGAGTCCAGAGAGTGCCCTGGCACCACTGGGAATGCAGTGAGTCCAGAGAGTGCACTGGCACCACTGGGGATGCACTGCAGTGAGTCCAGAGAGTGCACTGGCACCACTGGGGATGCAGTACAGTGAGTCCAGAGAGTGCACTGGCACCACTGGGGATGCAGTGCAGTGAGTCCAGAGAGTGCACTGGCACCACTGGGGATGCACTGCAGTGAGTGCAGAGAGTGCACTGGCACCACTGGGGATGCACTGCAGTGAGTCCAGAGAGTGCACTGGCACCACTGGGGATGCACTGCAGTGAGTCCAGAGAGTGCACTGGCACCACTGGGGATGCAGTACAGTGAGTCCATAGAGTGCACTGGCACCACTGGGGATGCAGTGTAGTGAGTAAAGAGAGTACAGTGGCACCACTGGGGATGCAGTGCAGTGAGTCCAGAGAGTGCCCTGGCACCACTGGAAATGCAGTGAGTCCAGAGAGTTCACTGGCACCACTGGGGATGCACTGCAGTGAGTCCAGAGAGTGCACTGGCACCACTGGGGATGCACCCCGGCAAGTCCAGAGAGTGCACTGGCACCACTGGGGATGCAGTGCAGTGAGTCCAGAGAGTGCACTGGCACCACTGGGGATGCAGTGCAGTGAGTGCAGAGAGTGCACTGGCACCACTGGGGATGCACTGCAGTGAGTCCAGAGAGTGCACTGGCACCACTGGGTATGCAGTGCAGTGAGTCCAGAGAGTGCACTGGCACCACTGGGGATGCAGTGCAGTGAGTCCAGAGAGTGCACTGGCACCACTGGGGATGCAGTACAGTGAGTCCAGAGAGTGCACTGGCACCACTGGGGATGCAGTGCAGTGAGTAAAGAGAGTGCACTGGCACCACTGTGGATGCAGTGCAGTGAGTCCAGAGAGTGCACTGGCACCACTGGGGATGGACTGCAGTGAGTCCAGAGAGTGCACTGGCACCACTGGGGATGCAGTGCAGTGAGTCCAGAGAGTGCACTGGCACCACTGGGGATGCACTGCAGTGAGTCCAGAGAGTGCACTGGCACCACTGGGGATGCACTGCAGTGAGTCCAGAGAGTGCACTGGCACCACTGGGGATGCAGTGCAGTGAGTCCAGAGAGTGCACTGGCACCACTGGGGATGCACTGCAGTGAGTCCAGAGAGTGCACTGGCACCACTGGGATGCAGTGCACTGAGTCCACAGAGTGCACTGGCACCACAGGGGATACACTGCAGTGAGTCCAGAGAGTGCACTGGCACCACTGGGGATGCAGTGCCGTGAGTGCATAGAGTGCACTGGCACCGCTGCGGTTGCACCCCGGTGTTTTTAGAGAGTGCAGTGGCACCACCGGGGATGCAGTGCAGTGAGTCCAGAGAGTGCACTGGCACCACGGGGGATGCAGTGCAGTGAGTCCAGAGAGTGCACTGTCACCACTGGGGATGCAGTGCAGTGAGTCCAGAGAGTGCACTGGCACCACTGGGGATGCAGTGCAGTGAGTCCAGAGAGTGCACTGGCACCTTGGGGATGCACTGCAGTGAGTCCAGACAGTGCACTGGCACCACTGGGGATGCAGTGCAGTGAGTCCAGAGACTACACTGGCACCACTGGAAATGCACTGCAGTGAGTCCAGAGAGTGTACTGGCACCACTGGGGATGCAGTGCAGTGAGTCCAGAGAGTGCACTGGCACCACTGGGGATGCAGTGCAGTGAGTTAAGAGAGTGCACTGGCACAAAAGGGAATGCACTGCAGTGAGTCCAGAGAGTGCACTGGCACCACTGGGGATGCAGTGCAGTGAGTCCAGAGAGTACACTGGCACCACTGGGGATTCAGTTCAGTGAGTCCAGAGAGTACACTGGCACCACTGGGGATGCAGTGCAGTGAGTGCAGAGAGTGCACTGGCACAAAAGGGAATGCACTGCAGTGAGTCCAGAGAGTGCACTGGCACCACTGGGGATGCACTGCAGTGAGTCCAGAGAGTGCAGTGGCACCACTGGGGATGCAGTCCACTGAGTCCAGAGAGTACACTGGCACCACTGGGGATGCAGTGCAGTGAGTCCAGAGAGTGCACTGTCACCACTGGGGATGCAGTGCAGTGAGTCCAGAGAGTGCACTGGCACCACTGTGGATGCACTGCAGTGAGTCCAGAGAGTGCAATGGCACCACTGGGGATGCACTGCAGTGAGTGCAGAGAGTGCACTGGCACCACTGGGGATGCACTGCAGTGAGTCCAGAGAGTGCAATGGCACCACTGGGGATGCAGTGCAGTGAGTCCAGAGAGTGCACTGGCACCACTGGGGATGCACTGCAGTGAGTCCAGAGTGTGCACTGGCACCACTGGGGATGCAGTGCAGTGAGTCCAGAGAGTGCACTGGCACCACTGGGGATGCAGTGCAGTGAGTCCAGAGAGTGCACTGGCACCACTGGGAATGTAGTGCAGTGAGTCCACAGAGGGCACTGGCACCACAGGGAATGCAGTGTAGTGAGTCCAGAGAGTACAGTGGCACCACTGGGGATGCAGTGCAGTGAGTCCAAAGAGTGCACTGGCACCATTGGGGATGCACTGCAGTGAGTCCAGAGACTTCACAGGCACCACTGGGGATGTACTGCAGTGAGTGCAGGGAGTGCACTGGCACCACTGGGGATGCACTGCAGTGAGTCCAGAGAGTGCAATGGCACCACTGGGGATGCAGTGCAGTGAGTCCAGAGAGTGCACTGGCACCACTGGGGATGCAGTGCAGTGAGTCCAGAGAGTGCACTGGCACCACTGGGGATGCAGTGCAGTGAGTCCAGAGAGTGCACTGGCACCACTGGGGACGCAGTGCAGTGAGTAAAGAGAGTACAGTGGCACCACTGGGGATGCAGTGGAGTGAGTCCAGAGACTTCACAGGCACCACTGGGGATGCAGTGCAGTGAGTCCAGAGAGTGCCCTGGCACCACTGGGAATGCAGTGAGTCCAGACAGTGCACTGGCACCACTGGGGATGCACTGCTGTGAGTCCAGAGAGTGCACTGGCACCACTGGGGATGCACCCCGGCAAGTCCAGAGAGTGCACTGGCACCACTGGGGATGCAGTGCAGTGAGTCCAGAGAGTGCACTGGCACCACTGGGGATGCACTGCAGTGAGTGCAGAGAGTGCACTGGCACCACTGGGGATGCACTGCAGTGAGTCCAGAGAGTGCACTGGCACCACTGGGTATGCAGTGCAGTGAGTCCAGAGAGTGCACTGGCACCACTGGGGATGCACTGCAGTGAGTGCAGAGAGTGCACTGGCACCACTGGGGATGCACTGCAGTGAGTCCAGAGAGTGCACTGGCACCACTGGGGATGCAGTGCAGTGAGTCCAGAGAGTGCACTGGCACCACTGGGGATGCAGTGCAGTGAGTCCAGAGAGTGCACTGGCACCACTGGGGATGTAGTGCAGTGAGTCCAGAGAGTGCACTGGCACCACTGGGGATGCAGTACAGTGAGTCCAGAGAGTGCACTGGCACCACTGGGGATGCAGTGCAGTGAGTAAAGAGAGTACAGTGGCACCACTGGGGATGCAGTGCAGTGAGTCCAGAGACTTCACAGGCACCACTGGGGATGCAGTGCAGTGAGTCCAGAGAGTGCCCTGGCACCACTGGGAATGCAGTGAGTCCAGACAGTGCACTGGCACCACTGGGGATGCACTGCAGTGAGTCCAGAGAGTGCACTGGCACCACTGGGGATGCACCCCGGCAAGTCCAGAGAGTGCACTGGCACCACTGGGGATGCAGTGCAGTGAGTCCAGAGAGTGCACTGGCACCACTGGGGATGCACTGCAGTGAGTGCAGAGAGTGCACTGGCACCACTGGGGATGCACTGCAGTGAGTCCAGAGAGTGCACTGGCACCACTGGGTATGCAGTGCAGTGAGTCCAGAGAGTGCACTGGCACCACTGGGGATGCACTGCAGTGAGTGCAGAGAGTGCACTGGCACCACTGGGGATGCACTGCAGTGAGTCCAGAGAGTGCAATGGCACCACTGGGGATGCAGTGCAGTGAGTCCAGAGAGTGCACTGGCACCACTGGGGATGCAGTGCAGTGAGTCCAGAGAGTGCACTGGCACCACTGGGGATGCAGTACAGTGAGTCCAGAGAGTGCACTGGCACCACTGGGGATGCAGTGCAGTGAGTAAAGAGAGTACAGTGGCACCACTGGGGATGCAGTGCAGTGAGTCCAGAGAGTGCCCTGGCACCACTGGGAATGCAGTGAGTACAGAGAGTGCACTGGCACCACTGGGGATGCACTGCAGTGAGTCCAGAGAGTGCACTGGCACCACTGGGGATGCACCCCGGCAAGTCCAGAGAGTGCACTGGCACCACTGGGGATGCAGTGCAGTGAGTCCAGAGAGTGCACTGGCACCACTGGGGATGCACTGCAGTGAGTGCAGAGAGTGCATTGGCACCACTGGGGATGCAGTGCAGAAGTCCAGAGAGTGCACTGGCACCACTGGGGATGCAGTGCAGTGAGTCCAGAGACTGCACTGGCACCACTGGGGATGGACTGCAGTGAGTCCAGAGAGTGCACTGGCACCACTGGGGATGCAGTGCAGTGAGTCCAGAGAGTGCACTGGCACCAATGGTAACGCAGAGCAGTGAGTCCAGAGAGTGCACTCGCACCACAGGGAATGCAGTGCAGTGAGTCCAGAGAGTGCACTAGCACCACTGGGGATGCACTGCAGTGAGTCCAGAGTGTGCACTGGCACCACTGGGGATGCAGTGCAGTGAGTCCAGAGAGTGCACTGGCACCACTGGGGATGCAGTGCAGTGAGTCCAGAGAGTGCACTGGCACCACTGGGGATGTAGTGCAGTGAGTCCACAGAGGGCACTGGCACCACAGGGGATGCAGTGTAGTGAGTCCAGAGAGTACAGTGGCACCACTGTGGATGCAGTACAGTGAGTCCAAAGAGTGCACTGGCACCATTGGGGATGCACTGCATGAGTCCAGAGACTTCACAGGCACCACTGGGGATGCAGTGCAGTGAGTCCAGAGAGTGCCCTGGCACCACTGGGAATGCAGTGAGTCCAGACAGTGCACTGGCACCACTGGGGATGCAGTGCAGTGAGTCCAGAGAGTGCACTGGCACCACTGGGGATGCACTGCAGTGAGTCCAGAGAGTGCACTGGCACAACTGGGGATGCAGTGCAGTGAGTCCAGAGAGTGCACTGGCACCACTGGGTATGCAGTGCAGTGAGTCCAGAGAGTGCACTGGCACCACTGGGGATGCACTGCAGTGAGTGCAGAGAGTGCACTGGCACCACTGGGGATGCACTGCAGTGAGTCCAGAGAGTGCAATGGCACCACTGGGGATGCAGTGCAGTGAGTCCAGAGAGTGCACTGGCACCACTGGGGATGCAGTGCAGTGAGTCCAGAGAGTGCACTGGCACCACTGGGGATGCAGTACAGTGAGTCCAGAGAGTGCACTGGCACCACTGGGGATGCAGTGCAGTGAGTAAAGAGAGTACAGTGGCACCACTGGGGATGCAGTGCAGTGAGTCCAGAGAGTGCCCTGGCACCACTGGGAATGCAGTGAGTCCAGAGAGTGCACTGGCACCACTGGGGATGCACTGCAGTGAGTCCAGAGAGTGCACTGGCACCACTGGGGATGCACCCCGGCAAGTCCAGAGAGTGCACTGGCACCACTGGGGATGCAGTGCAGTGAGTCCAGAGAGTGCACTGGCACCACTGGGGATGCACTGCAGTGAGTGCAGAGAGTGCACTGGCACCACTGGGGATGCACTGCAGTGAGTCCAGAGAGTGCACTGGCACCACTGGGTATGCAGTGCAGTGAGTCCAGAGAGTGCACTGGCACCACTGGGGATGCAGTGCAGAAGTCCAGAGAGTGCACTGGCACCACTGGGGATGCAGTGCAGTGAGTCCAGAGAGTGCACTGGCACCACTGGGGATGCACTGCAGTGAGTCCAGAGAGTGCACTGGCACCACTGGGGATGCAGTGCAGTGAGTCCAGAGAGTGCACTGGCACCACTGGGATGCAGTGCACTGAGTCCACAGAGTGCACTGGCACCACAGGGGATACACTGCAGTGAGTCCAGAGAGTGCACTGGCACCACTGGGGATGCAGTGCCGTGAGTGCAGAGAGTGCACTGGCACCGCTGCGGTTGCACCCCGGTGTTTTCAGAGAGTGCAGTGGCACCACTGGGGATGCAGTGCAGTGAGTCCAGAGAGTGCACTGGCACCACGGGGGATGCAGTGCAGTGAGTCCAGAGAGTGCACTGTCACCACTGGGGATGCAGTGCAGTGAGTCCAGAGAGTGCACTGGCACCACTGGGGATGCACTGCAGTGAGTCCAGAGAGTGCACTGGCACCTTGGGGATGCAGTTCAGTGAGTCCAGAGAGTGCACTGGCACAACTGGGGATGCAGTGCAGTGAGTCCAGAGACTACACTGGCACCACTGGAAATGCACTGCAGTGAGTCCAGAGAGTGCACTGGCACCACTGGGGATGCACTGCAGTGAGTCCAGAGAGTGCAGTGGCACCATTGGGGATGCAGTGCAGTGAGTCCAGAGAGTGCACTGGCACCACTGGGGATGCAGTGCAGTGAGTCCAGAGAGTGCAGTGGCACCATTGGGGATGCAGTGCAGTGAGTCCAGAGAGTGCACTGGCACCACTGGTGATGCAGTGCAGTGAGTTAAGAGAGTACACTGGCGCCACTGTGGATGCACTACAGTGAGTCCAGAGAGTGCACTGGCACCACTGGTGATGCAGTGCAATGAGTCCAGAGAGCCACTGGCACCACTGGGGATGCAGTGCATTTAGTCCAGAGAGTGAACTGGCACCACTGGGGATGCAGTGCACTGAGTCCAGAGAGGGCACTGTCAGCAATGGGGATGCAGTGCAGTGAGTCCAGAGAGTGCACTGGCACCACTGGGGATGCAGTGCAGTGAGACCAGAGACTTAACAGGCACCACTGGGGATGCAGTGCAGTGAGTCCAGAGAGTGCACTGGCACCACTGGGGATGCAGTGCACTGAGTCCACAGAGGGCACTGGCACCACTGGGGATGCAGTGTAGTGAGTCCAGAGAGTACAGTGGCACCACTGGGGATGCAGTGCAGTGAGTCCAAAGAGTGCACTGGCACCATTGGGGATGCACTGCAGTGAGTCCAGAGACTTCACAGGCACCACTGGGGATGCAGTGCAGTGAGTCCAGAGAGTGCACTGGCACCACTGGGAATGCAGTGAGTCCAGAGAGTGCACTGGCACCACTGGGGATGCACTGCAGTGAGTCCAGAGAGTGCACTGGCACCACTGGGGATGCACCCCGGCAAGTCCAGAGAGTGCACTGGCACCACTGGGGATGCAGTGCAGTGAGTCCAGAGAGTGCACTGGCACCACTGGGGATGCACTGCAGTGAGTGCAGAGAGTGCACTGTCACCACTGGGGATGCAGTGCAGTGAGTCCAGAGAGTGCACTGGCACCATTGGGGATGCAGTGCAGTGAGTCCAGAGAGTGCACTGGCAACACTGGTGATGCAGTGCAGTGAGTAAAGCGAGTGCAATGGCACCACTGTGGATGCAGTGCAGTGAGTCCAGAGAGTGCACTGGCACCACTGGGGATGGACTGCAGTGAGTCCAGAGAGTGCACTGGCACCACTGGGGATGCAGTGCAGTGAGTCCAGAGAGTGCACTGGCACCACTGGGGATGGACTGCAGTGAGTCCAGAGAGTGCACTGGCACCACTGGGGATGCACTGCAGTGAGTCCAGAGAGTGCACTGGCACCATTGGGATGCAGTGCAGTGAGTCCAGAGAGTGCACTGGCACCACTGGGGATGCACTGCAGTGAGTCCAGAGAGTGCACTGGCACCACTGGGGATGCAGTGCACTGAGTCCACAGAGTGCACTGGCACCACAGGGGATACACTGCAGTGAGTCCAGAGAGTGCACTGGCACCACTGGGGATGCAGTGCCGTGAGTGCAGAGAGTGCACTGGCACCGCTGCGGTTGCACCCCGGTGTTTTCAGAGAGTGCAGTGGCACCACTGGGGATGCAGTGCAGTGAGTCCAGAGAGTGCACTGGCACCACGGGGGATGCAGTGCAGTGAGTCCAGAGAGTGCACTGTCACCACTGGGTATGCAGTGCAGTGAGTCCAGAGAGTGCACTGGCACCACTGGGGATGCAGTGCAGTGAGTCCAGAGAGTGCACTGGCACCTTGGGGATGCAGTTCAGTGAGTCCAGAGAGTGCACTGACACCACTGGGGATGCAGTGCAGTGAGTCCACAGAGTACAGTGGCACCACTGGTGATGCAGTGCAGTGAGTCCAGAGAGTGCACTGGCACCACTGGGGATACAGTGCAGTGAGTCCAGAGAGTGCAGTGGCACCATTGGGGATGCAGTGCAGTGAGTCCAGAGAGTGCACTGGCACCACTGGTGATGCAGTGCAGTGAGTCCAGAGAGTACACTGGCACCACTGTGGATGCACTGCAGTGAGTCCAGAGAGTGCACTGGCACCACTGGTGATGCAGTGCAATGAGTCCAGAGAGCCACTGGCACCACTGGGGATGCAGTGCATTTAGTCCAGAGAGTGAACTGGCACCACTGGGGATGCAGTGCACTGAGTCCAGAGAGGGCACGGTCAGCAATGGGGATGCAGTGCAGTGAGTCCAGAGAGTGCACTGGCACCACTGGGGATGCAGTGCAGTGAGACCAGAGACTTCACAGGCACCACTGGGGATGCAGTGCAGTGAGTCCAGAGAGTGCACTGGCACCACAGGGGATGCAGTGCAGTGAGTGCAGAGAGTGCACTGGCACAAAAGGGAATGCACTGCAGTGAGTCCAGAGAGTGCACTGGCACCACTGGGGATGCAGTGCAGTGAGTGCAGAGAGTGCACTGGCACCACTGGGGATTCAGTTCAGTGAGTCCAGAGAGTACACTGGCACCACTGGGGATGCAGTGCAGTGAGTGCAGAGAGTGCACTGGCACAAAAGGGAATGCACTGCAGTGAGTCCAGAGAGTGCACTGGCACCACTGGGGATGCACTGCAGTGAGTCCAGAGAGTGCAGTGGCACCACTGGGGATGCAGTCCACTGAGTCCAGAGAGTACACTGGCACCACTGGGGATGCAGTGCAGTGAGTCCAGAGAGTGCACTGTCAGCACTGGGGATGCAGTGCAGTGAGTCCAGAGAGTGCACTGGCACCAACTGGAGCTGCACTGCTCTGAGTCCTGAGATTGCACTGGCACCACTGGGGATGCACTGCAGTGAGTCCAGAGACTTCACAGGCACCACTGGGGATGCAGTACATGAGTCCAGAGAGTGCACTGGCACCACTGGGGATTCAGTTCAGTGAGTCCAGAGAGTGAACTGGCACCACTGGGGATGTAGTGCAGTGAGTCCAGAGAGTGCACTGGCACCTCTGGGGATGCACCCCGGTGACTCCAGAGAGTGCACTGGCACCACTGGGGATGCACCCCGGCAAGTCCAGAGAGTGCACTGTCACCACTGGGGATGCAGTGCAGTGAGTCCAGAGAGTGCACTGGCACCACTGGGGATGCAGTGCAGTGAGTCCAGAGAGTGCACTGGCACCACTGGGGATGCAGTGCAGTGAGTCCAGAGAGTGCACTAGCACCACTGGGGATGCACTGCAGTGAGTCCAGAGTGTGCACTGGCACCACTGGGGATGCAGTGCAGTGAGTCCAGAGAGTGCACTGGCACCACTGGGGATGCAGTGCAGTGAGTCCAGAGAGTGCACTGGCACCACTGGGGATGTAGTGCAGTGAGTCCACAGAGGGCACTGGCACCACAGGGGATGCAGTGTAGTGAGTCCAGAGAGTACAGTGGCACCACTGGGGATGCAGTGCAGTGAGTCCAAAGAGTGCACTGGCACCATTGGGGATGCACTGCAGTGAGTCCAGAGACTTCACAGGCACCACTGGGGATGCAGTGCAGTGAGTCCAGAGAGTGCCCTGGCACCACTGGGAATGCAGTGAGTCCAGACAGTGCACTGGCACCACTGGGGATGCACCCCGGCAAGTCCAGAGAGTGCACTGGCACCACTGGGGATGCAGTGCAGTGAGTCCAGAGAGTGCACTGGCACCACTGGGGATGCACTGCAGTGAGTGCAGAGAGTGCACTGGCACCACTGGGGTTGCACTGCAGTGAGTCCAGAGAGTGCACTGGCACCACTGGGTATGCAGTGCAGTGAGTCCAGAGAGTGCACTGGCACCACTGGGGATGCACTGCAGTGAGTGCAGAGAGTGCACTGGCACCACTGGGGATGCACTGCAGTGAGTCCAGAGAGTGCAATGGCACCACTGGGGATGCAGTGCAGTGAGTCCAGAGAGTGCACTGGCACCACCACATGGGATGCAGTGCAGTGAGTCCAGAGAGTGCACTGGCACCACTGGGGATGCAGTACAGTGAGTCCAGAGAGTGCACTGGCACTACTGGGGATGCAGTGCAGTGAGTAAAGAGAGTACAGTGGCACCACTGGGGATGCAGTGCAGTGAGTCCAGAGAGTGCCCTGGCACCACTGGGAATGCAGTGAGTACAGAGAGTGCACTGGCACCACTGGGGATGCACTGCAGTGAGTCCAGAGAGTGCACTGGCACCACTGGGGATGCACCCCGGCAAGTCCAGAGAGTGCACTGGCACCACTGGGGATGCAGTGCAGTGAGTCCAGAGAGTGCACTGGCACCACTGGGGATGCACTGCAGTGAGTCCAGAGAGTGCACTGGCACCACTGGGGATGCAGTGCAGAAGTCCAGAGAGTGCACTGGCACCACTGGGGATGCAGTGCAGTGAGTCCAGAGAGTGCACTGGCACCACTGGGGATGGACTGCAGTGAGTCCAGAGAGTGCAATGGCACCACTGGGGATGCAGTGCAGTGAGTCCAGAGAGTGCACTGGCACCAATGGTAACGCAGAGCAGTGAGTCGAGAGAGTGCACTCGCACCACAGGGAATGCAGTGCAGTGAGTCCAGAGAGTGCACTAGCACCACTGGGGATGCACTGCAGTGAGTCCAGAGTGTGCACTGGCACCACTGGGGATGCAGTGCAGTGAGTCCAGAGAGTGCACTGGCACCACTGGGGATGCAGTGCAGTGAGTCCAGAGAGTGCACTGGCACCACTGGGGATGTAGTGCAGTGAGTCCACAGAGGGCATTGGCACCACAGGGGATGCAGTGTAGTGAGTCCAGAGAGTACAGTGGCACCACTGGGGATGCAGTACAGTGAGTCCAAAGAGTGCACTGGCACCATTGGGGATGCACTGCAGTGAGTCCAGAGAGTGCACTGGCACCACTGGGGATGCAGTGCAGTGAGTCCAGAGAGTGCCCTGGCACCACTGGGAATGCAGTGAGTCCAGACAGTGCACTGTCAGCACTGGGGATGCAGTGCAGTGAGTCCAGAGAGTGCACTGGCACCACTGGGGATGCACCCCGGCAAGTCCAGAGAGTGCACTGGCACCACTGGGGATGCAGTGCAGTGAGTCCAGAGAGTGCACTGGCACCACTGGGGATGCACTGCAGTGAGTCCAGAGAGTGCACTGGCACCACTGGGGATGCACTGCAGTGAGTCCAGAGAGTGCACTGGCACCACTGGGGATGCAGTGCAGTGAGTCCAGAGAGTGCACTGGCACCACTGGGGATGCACTGCAGTGAGTGCAGAGAGTGCACTGGCACCACTGGGGATGCACTGCAGTGAGTCCAGAGAGTGCAATGGCACCACAGGGGATGCAGTGCAGTGAGTCCTGAGAGTGCACTGGCACCACTGGGGATGCAGTGCAGTGAGTCCAGAGAGTGCACTGGCACCACTGGGGATGCAGTACAGTGAGTCCAGAGAGTGCACTGGCACCACTGGGGATGCAGTGCAGTGAGTAAAGAGAGTACAGTGGCACCACTGGGGATGCAGTGCAGTGAGTCCAGAGAGTGCCCTGACACCACTGGGAATGCAGTGAGTCCAGAGAGTGCACTGGCACCACTGGGGATGCACTGCAGTGAGTCCAGAGAGTGCACTGGCACCACTGGGGATGCACCCCGGCAAGTCCAGAGAGTGCACTGGCACCACTGGGGATGCAGTGCAGTGAGTCCAGAGAGTGCACTGGCACCACTGGGGATGCACTGCAGTGAGTGCAGAGAGTGCACTGGCACCACTGGGGATGCACTGCAGTGAGTCCAGAGAGTGCACTGGCACCACTGGGTATGCAGTGCAGTGAGTCCAGAGAGTGCACTGGCACCACTGGGGATGCAGTGCAGAAGTCCAGAGAGTGCACTGGCACCACTGGGGATGCAGTGCAGTGAGTCCAGAGAGTGCACTGGCACCACTGGGGATGGACTGCTGTGAGTCCAGAGAGTGCACTGGCACCACTGGGGATGCAGTGCAGTGAGTCCAGAGAGTGCACTGGCACCACTGGGGATGCACTGCAGTGAGTCCAGAGACTTCACAGGCACCACTGGGGATGCAGTGCAGTGAGTCCAGAGAGTGCACTGGCACCACTGGGAATGCAGTGAGTCCAGAGAGTGCACTGGCACCACTGGGGATGCACTGCAGTGAGTCCAGAGAGTGCACTGGCACCACTGGGGATGCACCCCGGCAAGTCCAGAGAGTGCACTGGCACCACTGGGGATGCAGTGCAGTGAGTCCAGAGAGTGCACTGGCACCACTGGGGATGCACTGCAGTGAGTCCAGAGAGTGCACTGGCACCACTGGGGATGCAGTGCAATGAGTCCAGAGAGCCACTGGCACCACTGGTGATGCAGTGCATTTAGTCCAGAGGGTGAACTGGCACCACTGGGGATGCAGTGCACTGAGTCCAGAGAGGGCACTGTCAGCAATGGGGATGCAGTGCAGTGAGTCCAGAGAGTGCACTGGCACCACTGGGGATGCAGTGCAGTGAGACCAGAGACTTAACAGGCACCACTGGGGATGCAGTGCAGTGAGTCCAGAGAGTGCACTGGCACCACTGGGGATGCAGTGCACTGAGTCCACAGAGGGCACTGGCACCACTGGGGATGCAGTGTAGTGAGTCCAGAGAGTACAGTGGCACCACTGGGGATGCAGTGCAGTGAGTGCAGAGAGTGCACTGGCACCATTGGGGATGCACTGCAGTGAGTCCAGAGACTTCACAGGCACCACTGGGGATGCAGTGCAGTGAGTCCAGAGAGTGCACTGGCACCACTGGGAATGCAGTGAGTCCAGAGAGTGCACTGGCACCACTGGGGATGCAGTGCAGTGAGTCCAGAGAGTGCACTGGCACCACTGGGGATGCACCCCGGCAAGTCCAGAGAGTGCACTGGCACCACTGGGGATGCAGTGCAGTGAGTCCAGAGAGTGCACTGGCACCACTGGGGATGCACTGCAGTGAGTGCAGAGAGTGCACTGTAAGCACTGGGGATGCAGTGCAGTGAGTCCAGAGAGTGCACTGGCACCACTGGGGATGCAGTGCAGTGAGTCCAGAGAGTGCACTGGCAACACTGGGGATGCAGTGCAGTGAGTAAAGCGAGTGCACTGGCACCACTGTGGATGCAGTGCAGTGAGTCCAGAGAGTGCAGTGGCACCACTGGGGATGCACTGCAGTGAGTCCAGAGAGTGCACTGGCACCACTGGGGATGCACTGCAGTGAGTCCAGAGAGTGCACTGGCACCATTGGGATGCAGTGCAGTGAGTCCAGAGAGTGCACTGGCACCACTGGGGATGCACTGCAGTGAGTCCAGAGAGTGCACTGGCACCACTGGGGATGCAGTGTACTGAGTCCACAGAGTGCACTGGCACCACAGGGGATACACTGCAGTGAGTCCAGAGAGTGCACTGGCACCACTGGGGATGCAGTGCCGTGAGTGCAGAGAGTGCACTGGCACCGCTGCGGTTGCACCCCGGTGTTTTCAGAGAGTGCAGTGGCACCACTGGGGATGCAGTGCAGTGAGTCCAGAGAGTGCACTGGCACCACGGGGGATGCAGTGCAGTGAGTCCAGAGAGTGCACTGTCACCACTGGGTATGCAGTGCAGTGAGTCCAGAGAGTGCACTGGCACCACTGGGGATGCAGTGCAGTGAGTCCAGAGAGTGCACTGGCACCTTGGGGATGCAGTTCAGTGAGTCCAGAGAGTGCACTGGCACCACTGGGGATGCAGTGCAGTGAGTCCACAGAGTACACTGGCACCACTGGTGATGCAGTGCAGTGAGTCCAGAGAGTGCACTGGCACCACTGGGGTTGCAGTGCAGTGAGTCCAGAGAGTGCAGTGGCACCATTGGGGATGCAGTGCAGTGAGTCCAGAGAGTGCACTGGCACCACTGGTGATGCAGTGCAGTGAGTTAAGAGAGTACACTGGCACCACTGTGGATGCACTGCAGTGAGTCCAGAGAGTGCACTGGCACCACTGGTGATGCAGTGCAATGAGTCCAGAGAGCCACTGGCACCACTGGGGATGCAGTGCATTTAGTCCAGAGAGTGAACTGGCACCACTGGGGATGCAGTGCACTGAGTCCAGAGAGGGCACTGTCAGCAATGGGGATGCAGTGCAGTGAGTCCAGAGAGTGCACTGGCACCACTGGGGATGCACTGCAGTGAGTCCAGAGAGTGCACTGGCACCATTGGGATGCAGTGCAGTGAGTCCAGAGAGTGCACTGGCTCCACTGGGGATGCACTGCAGTGAGTCCAGAGAGTGCACTGGCACCACTGGGATGCAGTGCACTGAGTCCACAGAGTGCACTGGCACCACAGGGGATACACTGCAGTGAGTCCAGAGAGTGCACTGGCACCACTGGGGATGCAGTGCCGTGAGTGCAGAGAGTGCACTGGCACCACTGCGGTTGCACCCCAGTGTTTTCAGAGAGTGCAGTGGCACCACTGGGGATGCAGTGCAGTGAGTCCAGAGAGTGCACTGGCACCACGGGGGATGCAGTGCAGTGAGTCCAGAGAGTGCACTGGCACCACTGTTGATGCAGTGCAGTGAGTCCAGAGAGTGCACTGGCACCTTGGGGATGCAGTTCAGTGAGTCCAGAGAGTGCACTGGCACCACTGTGGATGCAGTGAAGTGAGTCCACAGAGTGCACTGGCACCACTGGGGATGCAGTGCAGTGAGTCCAGAGAGTGCACTGGCACCACTGGGGATGCAGTGCAGTGAGTCCAGAGAGTGCAGTGGCACCGCTGCGGTTGCACCCCGGTGTTTTCAGAGAGTGCACTGGCACCACTGGTGATGCACTGCAGTGAGTTAAGAGAGTACACTGGCGCCACTGTGGATGCACTGCAGTGAGTCCAGAGAGTGCAATGGCACCACTGGTGATGCAGTGCAGTGAGTCCAGAGAGTGCACTGGCACCACTGGGGATGCACTGCAGTGAGTCCAGAGAGTGCAGTGGCACCACTGGGGATGCAGTCCACTGAGTCCAGAGAGTACACTGGCACCACTGGGGATGGACTGCAGTGAGTCCAGAGAGTGCACTGTCAGCACTGGGGATGCAGTGCAGTGAGTCCAGAGAGTGCACTGGCACCAACTGGAGCTGCACTGCTGTGAGTCCTGAGATTGCACTGGCACCACTGGGGATGCACTGCAGAGAGTCCAGAGACTTCACAGGCACCACTAAGGATGCAGTCCATTGAGTCCAGAGAGTGCACTGGCACCACTGGGGATGCAGTGCCGTGAGTCCAGAGAGTGCACTGGCACCACTGGGGATGCACTGCAGTGAGTAAAGAGAGTGCACTGGCACCACTGGGGATGCAGTGCAGTGAGTCCAGAGAGTGCACTGGCACCACTGGGATGCAGTGCACTGAGTCCACAGAGTGCACTGGCACCACAGGGGATACACTGCAGTGAGTCCAGAGAGTGCACTGGCACCACTGGGGATGCAGTGCCGTGAGTGCAGAGAGAGCACTGGCACCGCTGCGGTTGCACCCCGGTGTTTTCAGAGAGTGCAGTGGCACCACTGGGGATGCAGTGCAGTGAGTCCAGAGAGTGCACTGGCACCACGGGGGATGCAGTGCAGTGAGTCCAGAGAGTGCACTGTCACCACTGGGGATGCAGTGCAGTGAGTCCAGAGAGTGCACTGGCACCACTGGGGATGCAGTGCAGTGAGTCCAGAGAGTGCACTGGCACCTTGGGGATGCAGTTCATTGAGTCCAGAGAGTGCACTGGCACCACTGTTGATGCAGTGCAGTGAGTCCAGAGACTACACTGGCACCACTGGAAATGCACTGCAGTGAGTCCAGAGAGTGCACTGGCACCACTGGGGATGCACTGCAGTGAGTCCAGAGAGTGCAGTGGCACCATTGGGGATGCAGTGCAGTGAGTCCAGAGAGTGCACTGGCACCACTGGGGATGCAGTGCAGTGAGTCCAGAGAGTGCAGTGGCACCATTGGGGATGCAGTGCAGTGAGTCCAGAGAGTGCACTGGCACCACTGGTGATGCAGTGCAGTGAGTTAAGAGAGTACACTGGCGCCACTGTGGATGCACTACAGTGAGTCCAGAGAGTGCACTGGCACCACTGGTGATGCAGTGCAATGAGTCCAGAGAGCCACTGGCACCACTGGGGATGCAGTGCATTTAGTCCAGAGAGTGAACTGGCACCACTGGGGATGCAGTGCACTGAGTCCAGAGAGGGCACTGTCAGCAATGGGGATGCAGTGCAGTGAGTCCAGAGAGTGCACTGGCACCACTGGGGATGCAGTGCACTGAGTCCACAGAGGGCACTGGCACCACTGGGGATGCAGTGTAGTGAGTCCAGAGAGTACAGTGGCACCACTGGGGATGCAGTGCAGTGAGTCCAAAGAGTGCACTGGCACCATTGGGGATGCACTGCAGTGAGTCCAGAGACTTCACAGGCACCACTGGGGATGCAGTGCAGTGAGTCCAGAGAGTGCACTGGCACCACTGGGAATGCAGTGAGTCCAGAGAGTGCACTGGCACCACTGGGGATGCACCCCGGCAAGTCCAGAGAGTGCACTGGCACCACTGGGGATGCAGTGCAGTGAGTCCAGAGAGTGCACTGGCACCACTGGGGATGCACTGCAGTGAGTCCAGAGAGTGCACTGTCACCACTGGGGATGCAGTGCAGTGAGTCCAGAGAGTGCACTGGCACCACTGGGGATGCAGTGCAGTGAGTCCAGAGAGTGCACTGGCAACACTGGGGATGCAGTGCAGTGAGTAAAGCGAGTGCACTGGCACCACTGTGGATGCAGTGCAGTGAGTCCAGAGAGTGCACTGGCACCACTGGGGATGGACTGCAGTGAGTCCAGAGAGTGCACTGGCACCACTGGGGATGCAGTGCAGTGAGTCCAGAGAGTGCACTGGCACCACTGGGGATGCACTGCAGTGAGTCCAGAGAGTGCACTGGCACCACTGGGGATGCAGTGCAGTGAGTGCAGAGAGTGCACTGGCACCATTGGGATGCAGTGCAGTGAGTCCAGAGAGTGCACTGGCACCACTGGGGATGCACTGCAGTGAGTCCAGAGAGTGCACTGGCACGACTGGTGATGCAGTGCACTGAGTCCACAGAGTGCACTGGCACCACAGGGGATACACTGCAGTGAGTCCAGAGAGTGCACTGGCACCACTGGGGATGCAGTGCCGTGAGTGCAGAGAGTGCACTGGCACCGCTGCGGTTGCACCCCGGTGTTTTCAGAGAGTGCAGTGGCACCACTGGGGATGCAGTGCAGTGAGTCCAGAGAGTGCACTGGCACCACGGGGGATGCAGTGCAGTGAGTCCAGAGAGTGCACTGTCACCACTGGGGATGCAGTGCAGTGAGTCCAGAGAGTGCACTGGCACCACTGGGGATGCAGTGCAGTGAGTCCAGAGAGTGCACTGGCACCTTGGGGATGCAGTTCAGTGAGTCCAGAGAGTGCACTGGCACCACTGGGGATGCAGTGCAGTGAGTCCACAGAGTACACTGGCACCACTGGTGATGCAGTGCAGTGAGTCCAGAGAGTGCACTGGCACCACTGGGGATGCAGTGCAGTGAGTCCAGAGAGTGCAGTGGCACCATTGGGGATGCAGTGCAGTGAGTCCAGAGAGTGCACTGGCACCACTGGTGATGCAGTGCAGTGAGTTAAGAGAGTACACTGGCGCCACTCTGGATGCACTGCAGTGAGTCCAGAGAGTGCACTGGCACCACTGGTGATGCAGTGCAATGAGTCCAGAGAGCCACTGGCACCACTGGGGATGCAGTGCATTTAGTCCAGAGAGTGAACTGGCACCACTGGGGATGCAGTGCAGTGAGTCCAGAGAGGGCACTGTCAGCAATGGGGATGCAGTGCAGTGAGTCCAGAGAGTGCACTGGCACCACTGGGGATGCAGTGCAGTGAGACCAGAGACTTCACAGGCACCACTGGGGATGCAGTGCAGTGAGTCCAGAGAGTGCACTGGCACCACAGGGGATGCAGTGCAGTGAGTCCAGAGAGTGCACTGGCACAAAAGGGAATGCACTGCAGTGAGTCCAGAGAGTGCACTGGCACCACTGGGGATGCAGTGCAGTGAGTCCAGAGAGTGCACTGGCACCACTGGGGATTCAGTTCAGTGAGTCCAGAGAGTACACTGGCACCACTGGGGATGCAGTGCAGTGAGTGCAGAGAGTGCACTGGCACAAAAGGGAATGCACTGCAGTGAGTCCAGAGAGTGCACTGGCACCACTGGGGATGCACTGCAGTGAGTCCAGAGAGTGCAGTGGCACCACTGGTGATGCAGTCCACTGAGTCCAGAGAGTACACTGGCACCACTGGGGATGCAGTGCAGTGAGTCCAGAGAGTGCACTGGCACCACTGGGGATGCAGTGCAGTGAGTCCAGAGAGTGCACTGGCACCACTGGGGATGCAGTGCAGTGAGTGCAGAGAGTGCACTGGCACAAAAGGGAATGCACTGCAGTGAGTCCAGAGAGTGCACTGGCACCACTGGGGATGCAGTGCAGTGAGTCCAGAGAGTGCACTGGCACCACTGGGGATGCACTGCAGTGAGTCCAGAGAGTGCAGTGGCACCACTGGGGATGCAGTCCACTGAGTCCAGAGAGTACACTGGCACCACTCGGGATGCAGTGCAGTGAGTCCAGAGAGTGCACTGGCACCACTGGGGATGCACTGCAGTTACTCCAGAGAGTGCACTGGCACCAACTGGAGCTGCACTGCTGTGAGTCCTGAGATTGCACTGGCACCACTGGGGATGCACTGCAGAGAGTCCAGAGACTTCACAGGCACCACTAAGGATGCAGTGCAGTGAGTCCAGAGAGTGCACTGGCACCACTGGGGATGCAGTGCAGTGAGTCCAAAGAGTGCATTGGCACCACTGGGGATGCACTGCAATTAGTCCAGACAGTGCACTGGCACCAATGGTAACGCAGAGCAGTGAGTCGAGAGAGTGCACTCGCACCACTGGGGATGCACTGCAGTGAGTCCAGAGAGTGCACTAGCACCACTGGGGATGCACTGCAGTGAGTCCAGAGTGTGCACTGGCACCACTGGGGATGCAGTGCAGTGAGTCCAGAGAGTGCACTGGCACCACTGGGGATGCAGTGCAGTGAGTCCAGAGAGTGCACTGGCACCACTGGGGATGTAGTGCAGTGAGTCCACAGAGGGCACTGCCACCACAGGGGATGCAGTGTAGTGAGTCCAGAGAGTACAGTGGCACCACTGGGGATGCAGTGAAGTGAGTCCAAAGAGTGCACTGGCACCATTGGGGATGCACTGCAGTGAGTCCAGAGACTTCACAGGCACCACTGGGGATGCAGTGCATTTAGTCCAGAGAGTGCCCTGGCACCACTGGGAATGCAGTGAGTCCAGACAGTGCACTGGCACCACTGGGGATGCACTGCAGTGAGTCCAGAGAGTGCACTGGCACCACTGGGGATGCACCCCGGCAAGTCCAGAGAGTGCACTGGCACCACTGGGGATGCAGTGCAGTGAGTCCAGAGAGTGCACTGGCACCACTGGGGATGCACTGCAGTGAGTGCAGAGAGTGCACTGGCACCACTGGGGATGCACTGCAGTGAGTCCAGAGAGTGCACTGGCACCACTGGGGATGCAGTGCAGTGAGTCCAGAGAGTGCACTGGCACCACTGGGGATGCACTGCAGTGAGTGCAGAGAGTGCACTGGCACCACTGGGGATGCACTGCAGTGAGTCCAGATAGTGCAATGGCACCACTGGGGATGCAGTGCAGTGAGTCCAGAGAGTGCACTGGCACCACTGGGGATGCAGTGCAGTGAGTCCAGAGAGTGCACTGGCACCACTGGGGATGCAGTACAGTGAGTCCAGAGAGTGCACTGGCACCACTGGGGATGCAGTGCAGTGAGTAAAGAGAGTACAGTGGCACCACTGGGGATGCAGTGCAGTGAGTCCAGAGAGTGCCCTGGCACCACTGGGAATGCAGTGAGTCCAGAGAGTGCACTGGCACCACTGGGGATGCACTGCAGTGAGTCCAGAGAGTGCACTGGCACCACTGGGGATGCACCCCGGCAAGTCCAGAGAGTGCAGTGGCACCACTGGGGATGCAGTGCAGTGAGTCCAGAGAGTGCACTGGCACCACTGGGGATGCACTGCAGTGAGTGCAGAGAGTGCACTGGCACCACTGGGGATGCACTGCAGTGAGTCCAGAGAGTGCACTGGCACCACTGGGTATGCAGTGCAGTGAGTCCAGAGAGTGCACTGGCACCACTGGGGATGCTGTGCAGAAGTCCAGAGAGTGCACTGGCACCACTGGGGATGCAGTGCAGTGAGTCCAGAGAGTGCACTGGCACCACTGGGGATGGACTGCAGTGAGTCCAGAGAGTGCACTGGCACCACTGGGGATGCAGTGCAGTGAGTCCAGAGAGTGCACTGGCACCAATGGTAACGCAGAGCAGTGAGTCGAGAGAGTGCACTCGCACCACAGGGGATGCAGTGCAGTGAGTCCAGAGAGTGCACTAGCACCACTGGGGATGCACTGCAGTGAGTCCAGAGTGTGCACTGGCACCACTGGGGATGCAGTGCAGTGAGTCCAGAGTGTGCACTGGCACCACTGGGGATGCAGTGCAGTGAGTCCAGAGAGTGCACTGGCACCACTGGGGATGTAGTGCAGTGAGTCCACAGAGGGCACTGGCACCACAGGGGATGCAGTGTAGTGAGTCCAGAGAGTACAGTGGCACCACTGGGGATGCAGTGCAGTGAGTCCAGAGAGTGCCCTGGCACCACTGGGAATGCAGTGAGTCCAGAGAGTGCACTGGCACCACTGGGGATGCACTGCAGTGAGTCCAGAGAGTGCACTGGCACCACTGGGGATGCACCCCGGCAAGTCCAGAGAGTGCACTGGCACCACTGGGGATGCAGTGCAGTGAGTCCAGAGAGTGCACTGGCACCACTGGGGATGCACTGCAGTGAGTCCAGAGAGTGCACTGGCACCACTGGGGATGCACTGCAGTGAGTCCAGAGAGTGCACTGGCACCACTGGGTATGCAGTGCAGTGAGTCCAGAGAGTGCACTGGCACCACTGGGGATGCACTGCAGTGAGTGCAGAGAGTGCACTGGCACCACTGGGGATGCACTGCAGTGAGTCCAGAGAGTGCAATGGCACCACTGGGGATGCAGTGCAGTGAGTCCAGAGAGTGCACTGGCACCACTGGGGATGCAGTGCAGTGAGTCCAGAGAGTGCACTGGCACCACTGGGGATGCAGTACAGTGAGTCCAGAGAGTGCACTGGCACCACTGGGGATGCAGTGCAGTGAGTAAAGAGAGTACAGTGGCACCACTGGGGATGCAGTGCAGTGAGTCCAGAGAGTGCCCTGGCACCACTGGGAATGCAGTGAGTCCAGAGAGTGCACTGGCACCACTGGGGATGCACTGCAGTGAGTCCAGAGAGTGCACTGGCACCACTGGGGATGCACCCCGGCAAGTCCAGAGAGTGCACTGGCACCACTGGGGATGCAGTGCAGTGAGTCCAGAGAGTGCACTGGCACCACTGGGGATGCACTGCAGTGAGTGCAGAGAGTGCACTGGCACCACTGGGGATGCACTGCAGTGAGTCCAGAGAGTGCACTGGCACCACTGGGTATGCAGTGCAGTGAGTCCAGAGAGTGCACTGGCACCACTGGGGATGCAGTGCAGAAGTCCAGAGAGTGCACTGGCACCACTGGGGATGCAGTGCAGTGAGTCCAGAGAGTGCACTGGCACCACTGGGGATGGACTGCAGTGAGTCCAGAGAGTGCACTGGCACCACTGGGGATGCAGTGCAGTGAGTCCAGAGAGTGCACTGGCACCACTGGGGATGCACTGCAGTGAGTCCAGAGACTTCACAGGCACCACTGGGGATGCAGTGCAGTGAGTCCAGAGAGTGCACTGGCACCACTGGGAATGCAGTGAGTCCAGAGAGTGCACTGGCACCACTGGGGATGCACTGCAGTGAGTCCAGAGAGTGCACTGGCACCACTGGGGATGCACTGCAGTGAGTCCAGAGAGTGCACTGGCACCACTGGGGATGCTGTGCAGTGAGTCCAGAGAGTGCACTGGCACCTCTGGAGATGCACTGCAGTGAGTCCAGAGAGTGCACTGGAACCACTGGGGATGCACTGCCGTGAATCCAGAGAGTGCACTGGCACCACTGGGGATGCAGTGCAGTGAGTCAGAGAGTGCACTGGCACCACTGGGGATGCAGTACAGTGAGTCCAGAGAGTGCACTGGCACCAATGGGGATGCAGTGCAGTGAGTAAAGAGAGTGCACTGGCACCACTGGGGATGCAGTGCAGTGAGTCCAGAGAGTGCACTGGCACCACTGGGGATGCAGTACAGTGAGCTCAGAGAGTGCACTGGCACCACTGGGGATGCAGTGCGGTGTGTCCAGAGAGTGCACTGGCACCACTGGGGATGCAGTGCAGTGAGTCCACAGAGGGCACTGGCACCACTGGGGATGCACTGCACTGAGTCCAGAGAGTGCACTGGCACCACTGGGGATGCACTGCAGTGAGTCCAGAGAGTGCACTGGCACCACTGGGGATGCACTGCAGTGAGTCCAGAGAGTGCACTGGCACCACTGGGGATGCACTGCAGTGAGTCCAGATGTTAGCCTAGCAACCACATAATCACCAAGTGATTATATGAAGGTGCTTTATTCAGCGCTGGAAGCCGGGGCAGGTGCCCAAATCTGGCTTCAAGTCCCGTTACTTCCCAGCCGTTATTTATACATACAATATTGCGTCAGGTATACATATTCATTACAGGTTGCAACAGCAGCCTCGCTTTTCATTCTAATTAGCTCCCCTCCCCTTTGCACATGCGTGGCGCACTCTGGTGGTTGTCCAGGTGGTCGTCCAGATGAAGTAAGAAGTCTTCCTCTCCGCTAAACTTTTCACCTTTCTTACTCGATGCATGCTCCCTCCGCTTCTTGGTTCTGCTTCAACTCATTTCATCATTTCCAGGCCCTTATCCAAGGTCAGGTTGTACCTGTTCCCTCCAAAGGTTCCCCTTCAATGACTCTTTTGATTGTTCAATGTACTCCCTAAGTATCCAGTATACATAGATTAATTGATAATGTAAGTACATTTGGCAATGCTTAATTATACTGTAGGTCCCATTACGTAAGAGACATTACATCCATTCGATTCTCCCCAACACTAACACAGAGAATGCACTGGCACCACTGGGGATGCAGTGCAGTGAGTCCAGAGAGGGCACTGGCACCACTGGGGATGCACTGCAGTGAGTCCAGAGAGTGCACTGGCACCACTGGCGATGCACTGCAGTGAGTCCAGAGAGTGCACTGGCACCACCTGGGATGCAGTGCAGTGAGTCCAGAGAGTGCATTGGCACCACTGGTGATGCAGTGCAGTGACTCCAGAGAGTGCACTGGCACCACTGGAGTTGCAGTGCAGTGAGTCCAGAGAGTGCACTGGAACCACTGGGGATGCAGCGCAGTGACTCCTGAGAGTGCACTGGCACCACTGGGGATGCAGTGCAGTGAGTCCAGAGAGTGCACTGGCACCACTGGGGATGCACTGCCGTGAGTCCAGAGAGTGCATTGGCACCACTGGGGATGAACTGCAATGAGTCCAGAGAGTGCACTGGCACCAATGGCAACGCAGAGCAGTGAGTCGAGAGAGATCACTGGCACCACAGGGGATGCAGTGCAGTGAGTCCAGAGAGTGCACTAGCACCACTGGGGATGCACTGCAGTGAGTCCAGAGTGTGCACTGGCACCACTGGGGATGCAGTGCAGTGAGTCCAGAGAGTGCACTGGCACCACTGGGGATGCAGTGCAGTGAGTCCAGAGAGTGCACTGGCACCACTGGGGATGTAGTGCAGTGAGTCCACAGAGGGTACTGGCACCACAGGGGATGCACTGCAGTGAGTCCAGAGAGTGCACTGGCACCACTGGGGATGCACCCCGGCAAGTCCAGAGAGTGCACTGGCACCACTGGGGATGCAGTGCAGTGAGTCCAGAGAGTGCACTGGCACCACTGGGGATGCACTGCAGTGAGTGCAGAGAGTGCACTGGCACCACTGGGGATGCACTGCAGTGAGTCCAGAGAGTGCACTGGCACCACTGGGGATGCACTGCAGTGAGTCCAGAGAGTGCACTGGCACCACTGGGGATGCAGTACAGTGAGTCCATAGAGTGCACTGGCACCACTGGGGATGCAGTGTAGTGAGTAAAGAGAGTACAGTGGCACCACTGGGGATGCAGTGCAGTGAGTCCAGAGAGTGCCCTGGCACCACTGGGAATGCAGTGAGTCCAGAGAGTTCACTGGCACCACTGGGGATGCACTGCAGTGAGTCCAGAGAGTGCACTGGCACCACTGGGGATGCACCCCGGCAAGTCCAGAGAGTGCACTGGCACCACTGGGGATGCAGTGCAGTGAGTCCAGAGAGTGCACTGTCACCACTGGTGATGCAGTGCAGTGAGTGCAGAGAGTGCACTGGCACCACTGGGGATGCACTGCAGTGAGTCCAGAGAGTGCACTGGCACCACTGGGTATGCAGTGCAGTGAGTCCAGAGAGTGCACTGGCACCACTGGGGATGCAGTGCAGTGAGTCCAGAGAGTGCACTGGCACCACTGGGGATGCAGTACAGTGAGTCCAGAGAGTGCACTGGCACCACTGGGGATGCAGTGCAGTGAGTAAAGAAAGTGCACTGGCACCACTTTGGATGCAGTGCAGTGAGTCCAGAGAGTGCACTGGCACCACTGGGGATGGACTGCAGTGAGTCCAGAGAGTGCACTGGCACCACTGGGGATGCAGTGCAGTGAGTCCAGAGAGTGCACTGGCACCACTGGGAATGCACTGCAGTGAGTCCAGAGAGTGCACTGGCACCACTGGGGATGCACTGCAGTGAGTCCAGAGAGTGCACTGGCACCACTGGGGATGCAGTGCAGTGAGTCCAGAGAGTGCACTGGCACCACTGGGGATGCAGTGCAGTGAGTCCAGAGAGTGCACTGGCACCACTGGGATGCAGTGCACTGAGTCCACAGAGTGCACTGGCACCACAGGGGATACACTGCAGTGAGTCCAGAGAGTGCACTGGCACCACTGGGGATGCAGTGCCGTGAGTGCATAGAGTGCACTGGCACCGCTGCGGTTGCACCCCGGTGTTTTCAGAGAGTGCAGTGGCACCACCGGGGATGCAGTGCAGTGAGTCCAGAGAGTGCACTGGCACCACGGGGGATGCAGTGCAGTGAGTCCAGAGAGTGCACTGTCACCACTGGGGATGCAGTGCAGTGAGTCCAGAGAGTGCACTGGCACCACTGGGGATGCAGTGCAGTGAGTCCAGAGAGTGCACTGGCACCTTGGGGATGCACTGCAGTGAGTCCAGACAGTGCACTGGCACCACTGGGGATGCAGTGCAGTGAGTCCAGAGACTACACTGGCACCACTGGAAATGCACTGCAGTGAGTCCAGAGAGTGTACTGGCACCACTGGGGATGCAGTGTAGTGAGTCCAGAGAGTGCAGTGGCACCATTGGGGATGCAGTGCAGTGAGTCCAGAGAGTGCACTGGCACCACTGGGGATGCAGTGCAGTGAGTTAAGAGAGTGCACTGGCACAAAAGGGAATGCACTGCAGTGAGTCCAGAGAGTGCACTGGCACCACTGGGGATGCAGTGCAGTGAGTCCAGAGAGTACACTGGCACCACTGGGGATTCAGTTCAGTGAGTCCAGAGAGTACACTGGCACCACTGGGGATGCAGTGCAGTGAGTGCAGAGAGTGCACTGGCACAAAAGGGAATGCACTGCAGTGAGTCCAGAGAGTGCACTGGCACCACTGGGGATGCACTGCAGTGAGTCCAGAGAGTGCAGTGGCACCACTGGGGATGCAGTCCACTGAGTCCAGAGAGTACACTGGCACCACTGGGGATGCAGTGCAGTGAGTCCAGAGAGTGCACTGTCAGCACTGGGGATGCAGTGCAGTGAGTCCAGAGAGTGCACTGGCACCAACTGGAGCTGCACTGCTCTGAGTCCTGAGATTGCACTGGCACCACTGGGGATGCACTGCAGTGAGTCCAGAGACTTCACAGGCACCACTGGGGATGCAGTACATGAGTCCAGAGAGTGCACTGGCACCACTGGGGATTCAGTTCAGTGAGTCCAGAGAGTGAACTGGCACCACTGGGGATGTAGTGCAGTGAGTCCAGAGAGTGCACTGGCACCTCTGGGGATGCACCCCGGTGACTCCAGAGAGTGCACTGGCACCACTGGGGATGCACCCCGGCAAGTCCAGAGAGTGCACTGGCACCACTGGGGATGCAGTGCAGTGAGTCCAGAGAGTGCACTGGCACCACTGGGGATGCACTGCAGTGAGTCCAGAGAGTGCACTGGCACAAAAGGGAATGCACTGCAGTGAGTCCAGAGAGTGCACTGGCACCACTGGGGATGCAGTGCAGTGAGTCCAGAGAGTGCACTGGCACCACTGGGGATGCACTGCAATGAGTCCAGAGAGTGCAGTGGCACCACTGGGGATGCAGTCCACTGAGTCCAGAGAGTACACTGGCACCACTGGGGATGCAGTGCAGTGAGTCCAGAGAGTGCACTGTCAGAACTGGGGATGCAGTGCAGTGAGTCCAGAGAGTGCACTGGCACCAACTGGAGCTGCACTGCTGTGAGTCCTGAGATTGCACTGGCACCACTGGGGATGCACTGCAGAGAGTCCAGAGACTTCACAGGCACCACTAAGGATGCAGTGCAGTGAGTCCAGAGAGTGCACTGGCACCACTGGGGATGCAGTGCCGTGAGTCCAGAGAGTGCACTGGCACCACTGGGGATGCACTGCAGTGAGTGCAGAGAGTGCACTGGCACCACTGGGGATGCACTGCAGTGAGTCCAGAGAGTGCAATGGCACCACTGGGGATGCAGTGCAGTGAGTCCAGAGAGTGCACTGGCACCACTGGGGATGCACTGCAGTGAGTCCAGAGTGTGCACTGGCACCACTGGGGATGCAGTGCAGTGAGTCCAGAGAGTGCACTGGCACCACTGGGGATGCAGTGCAGTGAGTCCAGAGAGTGCACTGGCACCACTGGGGATGTAGTGCAGTGAGTCCACAGAGGGCACTGGCACCATAGGGAATGCAGTGTAGTGAGTCCAGAGAGTACAGTGGCACCACTGGGGATGCAGTGCAGTGAGTCCAAAGAGTGCACTGGCACCATTGGGGATGCACTGCAGTGAGTCCAGAGACTTCACAGGCACCACTGGGGATGTACTGCAGTGAGTGCAGAGAGTGCACTGGCACCACTGGGGATGCACTGCAGTGAGTCCAGAGAGTGCAATGGCACCACTGGGGATGCAGTGCAGTGAGTCCAGAGAGTGCACTGGCACCACTGGGGATGCAGTGCAGTGAGTCCAGAGAGTGCACTGGCACCACTGGGGATGCAGTGCAGTGAGTCCAGAGAGTGCACTGGCACCACTGGGGATGCAGTGCAGTGAGTAAAGAGAGTACAGTGGCACCACTGGGGATGCAGTGGAGTGAGTCCAGAGACTTCACAGGCACCACTGGGGATGCAGTGCAGTGAGTCCAGAGAGTGCCCTGGCACCACTGGGAATGCAGTGAGTCCAGACAGTGCACTGGCACCACTGGGGATGCACTGCAGTGAGTCCAGAGAGTGCACTGGCACCACTGGGGATGCACCCCGGCAAGTCCAGAGAGTGCACTGGCACCACTGGGGATGCAGTGCAGTGAGTCCAGAGAGTGCACTGGCACCACTGGGGATGCACTGCAGTGAGTGCAGAGAGTGCACTGGCACCACTGGGGATGCACTGCAGTGAGTCCAGAGAGTGCACTGGCACCACTGGGTATGCAGTGCAGTGAGTCCAGAGAGTGCACTGGCACCACTGGGGATGCACTGCAGTGAGTGCAGAGAGTGCACTGGCACCACTGGGGATGCACTGCAGTGAGTCCAGAGAGTGCAATGGCACCACTGGGGATGCAGTGCAGTGAGTCCAGAGAGTGCACTGGCACCACTGGGGATGCAGTGCAGTGAGTCCAGAGAGTGCACTGGCACCACTGGGGATGTAGTGCAGTGAGTCCAGAGAGTGCACTGGCACCACTGGGGATGCAGTACAGTGAGTCCAGAGAGTGCACTGGCACCACTGGGGATGCAGTGCAGTGAGTAAAGAGAGTACAGTGGCACCACTGGGGATGCAGTGCAGTGAGTCCAGAGACTTCACAGGCACCACTGGGGATGCAGTGCAGTGAGTCCAGAGAGTGCCCTGGCACCACTGGGTATGCAGTGAGTCCAGACAGTGCACTGGCACCACTGGGGATGCACTGCAGTGAGTCCAGAGAGTGAACTGGCACCACTGGGGATGCACCCCGGCAAGTCCAGAGAGTGCACTGGCACCACTGGGGATGCAGTGCAGTGAGTCCAGAGAGTGCACTGGCACCACTGGGGATGCACTGCAGTGAGTGCAGAGAGTGCACTGGCACCACTGGGGATGCACTGCAGTGAGTCCAGAGAGTGCACTGGCACCACTGGGTATGCAGTGCAGTGAGTCCAGAGAGTGCACTGGCACCACTGGGGATGCACTGCAGTGAGTGCAGAGAGTGCACTGGCACCACTGGGGATGCACTGCAGTGAGTCCAGAGAGTGCAATGGCACCACTGGGGATGCAGTGCAGTGAGTCCAGAGAGTGCACTGGCACCACTGGGGATGCAGTGCAGTGAGTCCAGAGAGTGCACTGGCACCACTGGGGATGCAGTACAGTGAGTCCAGAGAGTGCACTGGCACCACTGGGGATGCAGTGCAGTGAGTAAAGAGAGTACAGTGGCACCACTGGGGATGCAGTGCAGTGAGTCCAGAGAGTGCCCTGGCACCACTGGGAATGCAGTGAGTATAGAGAGTGCACTGGCACCACTGGGGATGCACTGCAGTGAGTCCAGAGAGTGCACTGGCACCACTGGGGATGCACCCCGGCAAGTCCAGAGAGTGCACTGGCACCACTGGGGATGCAGTGCAGTGAGTCCAGAGAGTGCACTGGCACCACTGGGGATGCACTGCAGTGAGTGCAGAGAGTGCACTGGCACCACTGGGGATGCACTGCAGTGAGTCCAGAGAGTGCACTGGCACCACTGGGGATGCAGTGCAGTGAGTCCAGAGAGTGCACTGGCACCACTGGGGATGTAGTGCAGTGAGTCCAGAGAGTGCACTGGCACCACTGGGGATGCAGTACAGTGAGTCCAGAGAGTGCACTGGCACCACTGGGGATGCAGTGCAGTGAGTAAAGAGAGTACAGTGGCACCACTGGGGATGCAGTGCAGTGAGTCCAGAGACTTCACAGGCACCACTGGGGATGCAGTGCAGTGAGTCCAGAGAGTGCCCTGGCACCACTGGGAATGCAGTGAGTCCAGACAGTGCACTGGCACCACTGGGGATGCACTGCAGTGAGTCCAGAGAGTGCACTGGCACCACTGGGGATGCACCCCGGCAAGTCCAGAGAGTGCACTGGCACCACTGGGGATGCAGTGCAGTGAGTCCAGAGAGTGCACTGGCACCACTGGGGATGCACTGCAGTGAGTGCAGAGAGTGCACTGGCACCACTGGGGATGCACTGCAGTGAGTCCAGAGAGTGCACTGGCACCACTGGGTATGCAGTGCAGTGAGTCCAGAGAGTGCACTGGCACCACTGGGGATGCACTGCAGTGAGTGCAGAGAGTGCACTGGCACCACTGGGGATGCACTGCAGTGAGTCCAGAGAGTGCAATGGCACCACTGGGGATGCAGTGCAGTGAGTCCAGAGAGTGCACTGGCACCACTGGGGATGCAGTGCAGTGAGTCCAGAGAGTGCACTGGCACCACTGGGGATGCAGTGCAGTGAGTAAAGAGAGTACAGTGGCACCACTGGGGATGCAGTGCAGTGAGTCCAGAGAGTGCCCTGGCACCACTGGGAATGCAGTGAGTACAGAGAGTGCACTGGCACCACTGGGGATGCACTGCAGTGAGTCCAGAGAGTGCACTCGCACCACTGGGGATGCACCCCGGCAAGTCCAGAGAGTGCACTGGCACCACTGGGGATGCAGTGCAGTGAGTCCAGAGAGTGCACTGGCACCACTGGGGATGCACTGCAGTGAGTGCAGAGAGTGCACTGGCACCACTGGGGATGCACTGCAGTGAGTCCAGAGAGTGCACTGGCACCACTGGGGATGCAGTGCAGAAGTCCAGAGAGTGCACTGGCACCACTGGGGATGCAGTGCAGTGAGTCCAGAGACTGCACTGGCACCACTGGGGATGGACTGCAGTGAGTCCAGAGAGTGCACTGGCACCACTGGGGATGCAGTGCAGTGAGTCCAGAGAGTGCACTAGCACCACTGGGGATGCACTGCAGTGAGTCCAGAGTGTGCACTGGCACCACTGGGGATGCAGTGTAGTGAGTCCAGAGAGTACAGTGGCACCACTGGGGATGCAGTACAGTGAGTCCAAAGAGTGCACTGGCACCATTGGGGATGCACTGCAGTGAGTCCAGAGACTTCACAGGCACCACTGGGGATGCAGTGCAGTGAGTCCAGAGAGTGCCCTGGCACCACTGGGAATGCAGTGAGTCCAGACAGTGCACTGGCACCACTGGGGATGCAGTGCAGTGAGTCCAGAGAGTGCACTGGCACCACTGGGGATGCACTGCAGTGAGTCCAGAGAGTGCACTGGCACAACTGGGGATGCACTGCAGTGAGTCCAGAGAGTGCACTGGCACCACTGGGTATGCAGTGCAGTGAGTCCAGAGAGTGCACTGGCACCACTGGGGATGCACTGCAGTGAGTGCAGAGAGTGCACTGGCACCACTGGGGATGCACTGCAGTGAGTCCAGAGAGTGCAATGGCACCACTGGGGATGCAGTGCAGTGAGTCCAGAGAGTGCACTGGCACCACTGGGGATGCAGTGCAGTGAGTCCAGAGAGTGCACTGGCACCACTGGGGATGCAGTACAGTGAGTCCAGAGAGTGCACTGGCACCACTGGGGATGCAGTGCAGTGAGTAAAGAGAGTACAGTGGCACCACTGGGGATGCAGTGCAGTGAGTCCAGAGAGTGCCCTGGCACCACTGGGAATGCAGTGAGTCCAGAGAGTGCACTGGCACCACTGGGGATGCACTGCAGTGAGTCCAGAGAGTGCACTGGCACCACTGGGGATGCACCCCGGCAAGTCCAGAGAGTGCACTGGCACCACTGGGGATGCAGTGCAGTGAGTCCAGAGAGTGCACTGGCACCACTGGGGATGCACTGCAGTGAGTGCAGAGAGTGCACTGGCACCACTGGGGATGCACTGCAGTGAGTCCAGAGAGTGCACTGGCACCACTGGGTATGCAGTGCAGTGAGTCCAGAGAGTGCACTGGCACCACTGGGGATGCAGTGCAGAAGTCCAGAGAGTGCACTGGCACCACTGGGGATGCAGTGCAGTGAGTCCAGAGAGTGCACTGGCACCACGGGGGATGCAGTGCAGTGAGTCCAGAGAGTGCACTGTCACCACTGGGGATGCAGTGCAGTGAGTCCAGAGAGTGCAGTGGCACCACTGGGGATGCAGTGCAGTGAGTCCAGAGAGTGCACTGGCACCTTGGGGATGCAGTTCAGTGAGTCCAGAGAGTGCACTGGCACAACTGGGGATGCAGTGCAGTGAGTCCAGAGACTACACTGGCACCACTGGAAATGCACTGCAGTGAGTCCAGAGAGTGCACTGGCACCACTGGGGATGCACTGCAGTGAGTCCAGAGAGTGCAGTGGCACCATTGGGGATGCAGTGCAGTGAGTCCAGAGAGTGCACTGGCACCACTGGGGATGCAGTGCAGTGAGTCCAGAGAGTGCAGTGGCACCATTGGGGATGCACTACAGTGAGTCCAGAGAGTGCACTGGCACCACTGGTGATGCAGTGCAATGAGTCCAGAGAGCCACTGGCACCACTGGGGATGCAGTGCATTTAGTCCAGAGAGTGAACTGGCACCACTGGGGATGCAGTGCACTGAGTCCAGAGAGGGCACTGTCAGCAATGGGGATGTAGTGCAGTGAGTCCAGAGAGTGCACTGGCACCACTGGGGATGCAGTGCAGTGAGACCAGAGACTTAACAGGCAACACTGGGGATGCAGTGCAGTGAGTCCAGAGAGTGCACTGGCACCACTGGGGATGCAGTGCACTGAGTCCACAGAGGGCACTGGCACCACTGGGGATGCAGTGTAGTGAGTCCAGAGAGTACAGTGGCACCACTGGGGATGCAGTGCAGTGAGTCCAAAGAGTGCACTGGCACCATTGGGGATGCACTGCAGTGAGTCCAGAGACTTCACAGGCACCACTGGGGATGCAGTGCAGTGAGTCCAGAGAGTGCACTGGCACCACTGGGAATGCAGTGAGTCCAGAGAGTGCACTGGCACCACTGGTAATGCACTGCAGTGAGTCCAGAGAGTGCACTGGCACCACTGGGGATGCACCCCGGCAAGTCCAGAGAGTGCACTGGCACCACTGGGGATGCAGTGCAGTGAGTCCAGAGAGTGCACTGGCACCACTGGGGATGCACTGCAGTGAGTGCAGAGAGTGCACTGTCACCACTGGGGATGCAGTGCAGTGAGTCCAGAGAGTGCACTGGCACCACTGGGGATGCAGTGCAGTGAGTCCAGAGAGTGCACTGGCAACACTGGGGATGCAGTGCAGTGAGTAAAGCGAGTGCACTGGCACCACTGTGGATGCAGTGCAGTGAGTCCAGAGAGTGCACTGGCACCACTGGGGATGGACTGCAGTGAGTCCAGAGAGTGCACTGGCACCACTGGGGATGCAGTGCAGTGAGTCCAGAGAGTGCACTGGCACCACTGGGGATGCAGTGCAGTGAGTCCAGAGAGTGCACTGGCACCACTGGGGATGCACTGCAGTGAGTCCAGAGAGTGCACTGGCACCATTGGGATGCAGTGCAGTGAGTCCAGAGAGTGCACTGGCACCACTGGGGATGCAGTGCAGTGAGTCCAGAGAGTGCACTGGCACCACTGGGGATGCAGTGCACTGAGTCCACAGAGTGCACTGGCACCACAGGGGATACACTGCAGTGAGTCCAGAGAGTGCACTGGCACCACTGGGGATGCAGTGCCGTGAGTGCAGAGAGTGCACTGGCACCGCTGCGGTTGCACCCCGGTGTTTTCAGAGAGTGCAGTGGCACCACTGGGGATGCAGTGCAGTGAGTCCAGAGAGTGCACTGGCACCACGGGGGATGCAGTGCAGTGAGTCCAGAGAGTGCACTGTCACCACTGGGTATGCAGTGCAGTGAGTCCAGAGAGTGCACTGGCACCACTGGGGATGCAGTGCAGTGAGTCCAGAGAGTGCACTGGCACCTTGGGGATGCAGTTCAGTGAGTCCAGAGAGTGCACTGGCACCACTGGGGATGCAGTGCAGTGAGTCCACAGAGTACACTGGCACCACTGGTGATGCAGTGCAGTGAGTCCAGAGAGTGCACTGGCACCACTGGGGATGCAGTGCAGTGAGTCCAGAGAGTGCAGTGGCACCACTGGGGATGCAGTGCAGTGAGTCCAGAGAGTGCACTGGCACCACTGGTGATGCAGTGCAGTGAGTCCAGAGAGTACACTGGCACCACTGTGGATGCACTGCAGTGAGTCCAGAGAGTGCACTGGCACCACTGGTGATGCAGTGCAATGAGTCCAGAGAGCCACTGGCACCACTGGGGATGCAGTGCATTTAGTCCAGAGAGTGAACTGGCACCACTGGGGATGCAGTGCACTGAGTCCAGAGAGGGCACTGTCAGCAATGGGGATGCAGTGCAGTGAGTCCAGAGAGTGCACTGGCACCACTGGGGATGCAGTGCAGTGAGACGAGAGACTTCACAGGCACCACTGGGGATGCAGTGCAGTGAGTCCAGAGAGTGCACTGGCACCACAGGGGATGCAGTGCAGTGAGTGCAGAGAGTGCACTAGCACCAATGGGATGCAGTGCAGTGAGTCCAGAGAGTGCACTGGCACCACTGGGGATGCAGTGCAGTGAGTCCAGAGAGTGCACTGGCACCACAGGGGATGCAGTGCAGTGAGTCCAGAGAGTGCACTGGCACAAAAGGGAATGCACTGCAGTGAGTCCAGAGAGTGCACTGGCACCACTGGGGATGCAGTGCAGTGAGTCCAGAGAGTGCACTGGCACCACTGGGGATTCAGTTCAGTGAGTCCAGAGAGTACACTGGCACCACTGGGGATGCAGTGCAGTGAGTGCAGAGAGTGCACTGGCACAAAAGGGAATGCACTGCAGTGAGTCCAGAGAGTGCACTGGCACCACTGGGGATGCACTGCAGTGAGTCCAGAGAGTGCAGTGGCACCACTGGGGATGCAGTCCACTGAGTCCAGAGAGTACACTGGCACCACTGGGGATGCAGTGCAGTGAGTCCAGAGAGTGCACTGTCAGCACTGGGGATGCAGTGCAGTGAGTCCAGAGAGTGCACTGGCACCAACTGGAGCTGCACTGCTCTGAGTCCTGAGATTGCACTGGCACCACTGGGGAATGCACTGCAGTGAGTCCAGAGACTTCACAGGCACCACTGGGGATGCAGTACATGAGTCCAGAGAGTGCACTGGCACCACTGGGGATTCAGTTCAGTGAGTCCAGAGAGTGAACTGGCACCACTGGGGATGTAGTGCAGTGAGTCCAGAGAGTGCACTGGCACCTCTGGGGATGCACCCCGGTGACTCCAGAGAGTGCACTGGCACCACTGGGGATGCACCCCGGCAAGTCCAGAGAGTGCACTGTCACCACTGGGGATGCAGTGCAGTGAGTCCAGAGAGTGCACTGGCACCACTGGAGATGCAGTGCAGTGAGTCCAGAGAGTGCACTGGCACCACTGGGGATGCAGTGCAGTGAGTCCAGAGAGTGCACTAGCACCACTGGGGATGCACTGCAGTGAGTCCAGAGTGTGCACTGGCACCACTGGGGATGCAGTGCAGTGAGTCCAGAGAGTGCACTGGCACCACTGGGGATGCAGTGCAGTGAGTCCAGAGAGTGCACTGGCACCACTGGGGATGTAGTGCAGTGAGTCCACAGAGGGCACTGGCACCACAGGGGATGCAGTGTAGTGAGTCCAGAGAGTACAGTGGCACCACTGGGGATGCAGTGCAGTGAGTCCAAAGAGTGCACTGGCACCATTGGGGATGCACTGCAGTGAGTCCAGAGACTTCACAGGCACCACTGGGGATGCAGTGCAGTGAGTCCAGAGAGTGCCCTGGCACCACTGGGAATGCAGTGAGTCCAGACAGTGCACTGGCACCACTGGGGATGCACCCCGGCAAGTCCAGAGAGTGCACTGGCACCACTGGGGATGCAGTGCAGTGAGTCCAGAGAGTGCACTGGCACCACTGGGGATGCACTGCAGTGAGTGCAGAGAGTGCACTGGCACCACTGGGGTTGCACTGCAGTGAGTCCAGAGAGTGCACTGGCACCACTGGGTATGCAGTGCAGTGAGTCCAGAGAGTGCACTGGCACCACTGGGGATGCACTGCAGTGAGTGCAGAGAGTGCACTGGCACCACTGGGGATGCACTGCAGTGAGTCCAGAGAGTGCAATGGCACCACTGGGGATGCAGTGCAGTGAGTCCAGAGAGTGCACTGGCACCACCACATGGGATGCAGTGCAGTGAGTCCAGAGAGTGCACTGGCACCACTGGGGATGCAGTACAGTGAGTCCAGAGAGTGCACTGGCACCACTGGGGATGCAGTGCAGTGAGTAAAGAGAGTACAGTGGCACCACTGGGGATGCAGTGCAGTGAGTCCAGAGAGTGCCCTGGCACCACTGGGAATGCAGTGAGTCCAGAGAGTGCACTGGCACCACTGGGGATGCACTGCAGTGAGTCCAGAGAGTGCACTGGCACCACTGGGGATGCACCCCGGCAAGTCCAGAGAGTGCACTGGCACCACTGGGGATGCAGTGCAGTGAGTCCAGAGTTTGCACTGGCACCACTGGGGATGCACTGCAGTGAGTGCAGAGAGTGCACTGGCACCACTGGGGATGCACTGCAGTGAGTCCAGAGAGTGCACTGGCACCACTGGGGATGCACTGCAGTGAGTCCAGAGAGTGCACTGGCACCACTGGGGATGCAGTGCAGAAGTCCAGAGAGTGCACTGGCACCACTGGGGATGCAGTGCAGTGAGTCCAGAGAGTGCACTGGCACCACTGGGGATGGACTGCAGTGAGTCCAGAGAGTGCAATGGCACCACTGGGGATGCAGTGCAGTGAGTCCAGAGAGTGCACTGGCACCAATGGTAACGCAGAGCAGTGAGTCGAGAGAGTGCACTCGCACCACAGGGAATGCAGTGCAGTGAGTCCAGAGAGTGCACTAGCACCACTGGGGATGCACTGCAGTGAGTCCAGAGTGTGCACTGGCACCACTGGGGATGCAGTGCAGTGAGTCCAGAGAGTGCACTGGCACCACTGGGGATGCACTGCAGTGAGTCCAGAGAGTGCACTGGCACCACTGGGGATGTAGTGCAGTGAGTCCACAGAGGGCACTGGCACCACAGGGGATGCAGTGTAGTGAGTCCAGAGAGTACAGTGGCACCACTGGGGATGCAGTACAGTGAGTCCAAAGAGTGCACTGGCACCATTGGGGATGCACTGCAGTGAGTCCAGAGAGTGCACTGGCACCACTGGGGATGCAGTGCAGTGAGTCCAGAGAGTGCCCTGGCACCACTGGGAATGCAGTGAGTCCAGACAGTGCACTGTCAGCACTGGGGATGCAGTGCAGTGAGTCCAGAGAGTGCACTGGCACCACTGGGGATGCAGTGCAGTGAGTCCAGAGAGTGCACTGGCACCACTGGGGATGCAGTGCAGTGAGTCCAGAGAGTGCACTGGCACCACTGGGGATGCACTGCAGTGAGTCCAGAGAGTGCACTGGCACCACTGGGTATGCAGTGCAGTGAGTCCAGAGAGTGCACTGGCACCACTGGGGATGCACTGCAGTGAGTGCAGAGAGTGCACTGGCACCACTGGGGATGCACTGCAGTGAGTCCAGAGAGTGCAATGGCACCACAGGGGATGCAGTGCAGTGAGTCCTGAGAGTGCACTGGCACCACTGGGGATGCAGTGCAGTGAGTCCAGAGAGTGCACTGGCACCACTGGGGATGCAGTACAGTGAGTCCAGAGAGTGCACTGGCACCACTGGGGATGCAGTGCAGTGAGTAAAGAGAGTACAGTGGCACCACTGGGGATGCAGTGCAGTGAGTCCAGAGAGTGCCCTGGCACCACTGGGAATGCAGTGAGTCCAGAGAGTGCACTGGCACCACTGGGGATGCACTGCAGTGAGTCCAGAGAGTGCACTGGCACCACTGGGGATGCACCCCGGCAAGTCCAGAGAGTGCACTGGCACCACTGGGGATGCAGTGCAGTGAGTCCAGAGAGTGCACTGGCACCACTGGGGATGCACTGCAGTGAGTGCAGAGAGTGCACTGGCACCACTGGGGATGCACTGCAGTGAGTCCAGAGAGTGCACTGGCACCACTGGGGATGCAGTGCAGTGAGTCCAGAGAGTGCTCTGGCACCACTGGGGATGCAGTGCAGAAGTCCAGAGAGTGCACTGGCACCACTGGGGATGCAGTGCAGTGAGTCCAGAGAGTGCACTGGCAGCACTGGGGATGGACTGCTGTGAGTCCAGAGAGTGCACTGGCACCACTGGGGATGCAGTGCAGTGAGTCCAGAGAGTGCACTGGCACCACTGGGGATGCACTGCAGTGAGTCCAGAGACTTCACAGGCACCACTGGGGATGCAGTGCAGTGAGTCCAGAGAGTGCACTGGCACCACTGGGAATGCAGTGAGTCCAGAGAGTGCACTGGCACCACTGGGGATGCAGTGCAGTGAGTCCAGAGAGTGCACTGGCACCACTGGGGATGCACCCCGGCAAGTCCAGAGAGTGCACTGGCACCACTGGGGATGCAGTGCAGTGAGTCCAGAGAGTGCACTGGCACCACTGGGGATGCACTGCAGTGAGTCCAGAGAGTGCACTGGCACCACTGGGGATGCAGTGCAATGAGTCCAGAGAGCCACTGGCACCACTGGGGATGCAGTGCATTTAGTCCAGAGAGTGAACTGGCACCACTGGGGATGCAGTGCACTGAGTCCAGAGAGGGCACTGTCAGCAATGGGGATGCAGTGCAGTGAGTCCAGAGAGTGCACTGGCACCACTGGGGATGCAGTGCAGTGAGACCAGAGACTTAACAGGCACCACTGGGGATGCAGTGCAGTGAGTCCAGAGAGTGCACTGGCACCACTGGGGATGCAGTGCAGTGAGTCCAGAGAGTGCACTGGCACCACTGGGGATGCAGTGCAGTGAGTCCAGAGAGTGCACTGGCACCTTGGGGATGCAGTTCAGTGAGTCCAGAGAGTGCACTGGCACCACTGGGGATGCAGTGCAGTGAGTCCACAGAGTACACTGGCACCACTGGTGATGCAGTGCAGTGAGTCCAGAGAGTGCACTGGCACCACTGGGGATGCAGTGCAGTGAGTCCAGAGAGTGCAGTGGCACCACTGGGGATGCAGTGCAGTGAGTCCAGAGAGTGCACTGGCACCACTGGTGATGCAGTGCAGTGAGTCCAGAGAGTACACTGGCACCACTGTGGATGCACTGCAGTGAGTCCAGAGAGTGCACTGGCACCACTGGTGATGCAGTGCAATGAGTCCAGAGAGCCACTGGCACCACTGGGGATGCAGTACATTTAGTCCAGAGAGTGAACTGGCACCACTGGGGATGCAGTGCACTGAGTCCAGAGAGGGCACTGTCAGCAATGGGGATGCAGTGCAGTGAGTCCAGAGAGTGCACTGGCACCACTGGGGATGCAGTGCAGTGAGACGAGAGACTTCACAGGCACCACTGGGGATGCAGTGCAGTGAGTCCAGAGAGTGCACTGGCACCACAGGGGATGCAGTGCAGTGAGTGCAGAGAGTGCACTAGCACCAATGGGATGCAGTGCAGTGAGTCCAGAGAGTGCACTGGCACCACTGGGGATGCAGTGCAGTGAGTCCAGAGAGTGCACTGGCACCACAGGGGATGCAGTGCAGTGAGTGCAGAGAGTGCACTGGCACAAAAGGGAATGCACTGCAGTGAGTCCAGAGAGTGCACTGGCACCACTGGGGATGCAGTGCAGTGAGTCCAGAGAGTGCACTGGCACCACTGGGGATTCAGTTCAGTGAGTCCAGAGAGTACACTGGCACCACTGGGGATGCAGTGCAGTGAGTGCAGAGAGTGCACTGGCACAAAAGGGAATGCACTGCAGTGAGTCCAGAGAGTGCACTGGCACCACTGGGGATGCACTGCAGTGAGTCCAGAGAGTGCAGTGGCACCACTGGGGATGCAGTCCACTGAGTCCAGAGAGTACACTGGCACCACTGGGGATGCAGTGCAGTGAGTCCAGAGAGTACACTGTCAGCACTGGGGATGCAGTGCAGTGAGTCCAGAGAGTGCACTGGCACCAACTGGAGCTGCACTGCTCTGAGTCCTGAGATTGCACTGGCACCACTGGGGATGCACTGCAGTGAGTCCAGAGACTTCACAGGCACCACTGGGGATGCAGTACATGAGTCCAGAGAGTGCACTGGCACCACTGGGGATTCAGTTCAGTGAGTCCAGAGAGTGAACTGGCACCACTGGGGATGTAGTGCAGTGAGTCCAGAGAGTGCACTGGCACCTCTGGGGATGCACCCCGGTGACTCCAGAGAGTGCACTGGCACCACTGGGGATGCACCCCGGGAAGTCCAGAGAGTGCACTGTCACCACTGGGGATGCAGTGCAGTGAGTCCAGAGAGTGCACTGGCACCACTGGAGATGCAGTGCAGTGAGTCCAGAGAGTGCACTGGCACCACTGGGGATGCAGTGCAGTGAGTCCAGAGAGTGCACTAGCACCACTGGGGATGCACTGCAGTGAGTCCAGAGTGTGCACTGGCACCACTGGGGATGCACTGCAGTGAGTCCAGAGAGTGCACTGGCACCACTGGGGATGCAGTGCAGTGAGTCCAGAGAGTGCACTGGCACCACTGGGGATGTAGTGCAGTGAGTCCACAGAGGGCACTGGCACCACAGGGGATGCAGTGTAGTGAGTCCAGAGAGTACAGTGGCACCACTGGGGATGCAGTGCAGTGAGTCCAAAGAGTGCACTGGCACCATTGGGGATGCACTGCAGTGAGTCCAGAGACTTCACAGGCACCACTGGGGATGCAGTGCAGTGAGTCCAGAGAGTGCCCTGGCACCACTGGGAATGCAGTGAGTCCAGACAGTGCACTGGCACCACTGGGGATGCACCCCGGCAAGTCCAGAGAGTGCACTGGCACCACTGGGGATGCAGTGCAGTGAGTCCAGAGAGTGCACTGGCACCACTGGGGATGCACTGCAGTGAGTGCAGAGAGTGCACTGGCACCACTGGGGTTGCACTGCAGTGAGTCCAGAGAGTGCACTGGCACCACTGGGTATGCAGTGCAGTGAGTCCAGAGAGTGCACTGGCACCACTGGGGATGCACTGCAGTGAGTGCAGAGAGTGCACTGGCACCACTGGGGATGCACTGCAGTGAGTCCAGAGAGTGCAATGGCACCACTGGGGATGCAGTGCAGTGAGTCCAGAGAGTGCACTGGCACCACCACATGGGATGCAGTGCAGTGAGTCCAGAGAGTGCACTGGCACCACTGGGGATGCAGTACAGTGAGTAAAGAGAGTACAGTGGCACCACTGGGGATGCAGTGCAGTGAGTCCAGAGAGTGCCCTGGCACCACTGGGAATGCAGTGAGTACAGAGAGTGCACTGGCACCACTGGGGATGCACTGCAGTGAGTCCAGAGAGTGCACTGGCACCACTGGGGATGCACCCCGGCAAGTCCAGAGAGTGCACTGGCACCACTGGGGATGCAGTGCAGTGAGTCCAGAGAGTGCACTGGCACCACTGGGGATGCACTGCAGTGAGTGCAGAGAGTGCACTGGCACCACTGGGGATGCACTGCAGTGAGTCCAGAGAGTGCACTGGCACCACTGGGGATGCACTGCAGTGAGTCCAGAGAGTGCACTGGCACCACTGGGGATGCAGTGCAGAATTCCAGAGAGTGCACTGGCACCACTGGGGATGCAGTGCAGTGAGTCCAGAGAGTGCACTGGCACCACTGGGGATGGACTGCAGTGAGTCCAGAGAGTGCAATGGCACCACTGGGGATGCAGTGCAGTGAGTCCAGAGAGTGCACTGGCACCAATGGTAACGCAGAGCAGTGAGTCGAGAGAGTGCACTCGCACCACAGGGAATGCAGTGCAGTGAGTCCAGAGAGTGCACTAGCACCACTGGGGATGCACTGCAGTGAGTCCAGAGTGTGCACTGGCACCACTGGGGATGCAGTGCAGTGAGTCCAGAGAGTGCACTGGCACCACTGGGGATGCACTGCAGTGAGTCCAGAGAGTGCACTGGCACCACTGGGGATGTAGTGCAGTGAGTCCACAGAGGGCACTGGCACCACAGGGGATGCAGTGTAGTGAGTCCAGAGAGTACAGTGGCACCACTGGGGATGCAGTACAGTGAGTCCAAAGAGTGCACTGGCACCATTGGGGATGCACTGCAGTGAGTCCAGAGAGTGCACTGGCACCACTGGGGATGCAGTGCAGTGAGTCCAGAGAGTGCACTGGCACCACTGGGGATGCACTGCAGTGAGTCCAGAGAGTGCACTGGCACCACTGGGGATGCACTGCAGTGAGTCCAGAGAGTGCACTGGCACCACTGGGTATGCAGTGCAGTGAGTCCAGAGAGGGCACTGGCACCACTGGGGATGCACTGCAGTGAGTGCAGAGAGTGCACTGGCACCACTGGGGATGCACTGCAGTGAGTCCAGAGAGTGCAATGGCACCACAGGGGATGCAGTGCAGTGAGTCCTGAGAGTGCACTGGCACCACTGGGGATGCAGTGCAGTGAGTCCAGAGAGTGCACTGGCACCACTGGGGATGCAGTACAGTGAGTCCAGAGAGTGCACTGGCACCACTGGGGATGCAGTGCAGTGAGTAAAGAGAGTACAGTGGCACCACTGGGGATGCAGTGCAGTGAGTCCAGAGAGTGCCCTGGCACCACTGGGAATGCAGTGAGTCCAGAGAGTGCACTGGCACCACTGGGGATGCACTGCAGTGAGTCCAGAGAGTGCACTGGCACCACTGGGGATGCACCCCGGCAAGTCCAGAGAGTGCACTGGCACCACTGGGGATGCAGTGCAGTGAGTCCAGAGAGTGCACTGGCACCACTGGGGATGCACTGCAGTGAGTGCAGAGAGTGCACTGGCACCACTGGGGATGCACTGCAGTGAGTCCAGAGAGTGCACTGGCACCACTGGGTATGCAGTGCAGTGAGTCCAGAGAGTGCACTGGCACCACTGGGGATGCAGTGCAGAAGTCCAGAGAGTGCACTGGCACCACTGGGGATGCAGTGCAGTGAGTCCAGAGAGTGCACTGGCAGCACTGGGGATGGACTGCTGTGAGTCCAGAGAGTGCACTGGCACCACTGGGGATGCAGTGCAGTGAGTCCAGAGAGTGCACTGGCACCACTGGGGATGCACTGCAGTGAGTCCAGAGACTTCACAGGCACCACTGGGGATGCAGTGCAGTGAGTCCAGAGAGTGCACTGGCACCACTGGGAATGCAGTGAGTCCAGAGAGTGCACTGGCACCACTGGGGATGCACTGCAGTGAGTCCAGAGAGTGCACTGGCACCACTGGGGATGCACCCCGGCAAGTCCAGAGAGTGCACTGGCACCACTGGGGATGCAGTGCAGTGAGTCCAGAGAGTGCACTGGCACCACTGGGGATGCACTGCAGTGAGTCCAGAGAGTGCACTGGCACCACTGGGGATGCAGTGCAATGAGTCCAGAGAGCCACTGGCACCACTGGGGATGCAGTGCATTTAGTCCAGAGAGTGAACTGGCACCACTGGGGATGCAGTGCACTGAGTCCAGAGAGGGCACTGTCAGCAATGGGGATGCAGTGCAGTGAGTCCAGAGAGTGCACTGGCACCACTGGGGATGCAGTGCAGTGAGACCAGAGACTTAACAGGCACCACTGGGGATGCAGTGCAGTGAGTCCAGAGAGTGCACTGGCACCACTGGGGATGCAGTGCACTGAGTCCACAGAGGGCACTGGCACCACTGGGGATGCAGTGTAGTGAGTCCAGAGAGTACAGTGGCACCACTGGGGATGCAGTGCAGTGAGTCCAAAGAGTGCACTGGCACCATTGGGGATGCACTGCAGTGAGTCCAGAGACTTCACAGGCACCACTGGGGATGCAGTGCAGTGAGTCCAGAGAGTGCACTGGCACCACTGGGAATGCAGTGAGTCCAGAGAGTGCACTGGCACCACTGGGGATGCACTGCAGTGAGTCCAGAGAGTGCACTGGCACCACTGGGGATGCACCCCGGCAAGTCCAGAGAGTGCACTGGCACCACTGGGGATGCAGTGCAGTGAGTCCAGAGAGTGCACTGGCACCACTGGGGATGCACTGCAGTGAGTGCAGAGAGTGCACTGTAAGCACTGGGGATGCAGTGCAGTGAGTCCAGAGAGTGCACTGGCACCACTGGGGATGCAGTGCAGTGAGTCCAGAGAGTGCACTGGCAACACTGGGGATGCAGTGCAGTGAGTAAAGCGAGTGCACTGGCACCACTGTGGATGCAGTGCAGTGAGTCCAGAGAGTGCACTGGCACCACTGGGGATGGACTGCAGTGAGTCCAGAGAGTGCACTGGCACCACTGTGGATGCAGTGCAGTGAGTCCAGAGAGTGCACTGGCACCACTGGGGATGCACTGCAGTGAGTCCAGAGAGTGCACTGGCACCACTGGGGATGCACTGCACTGAGTCCAGAGAGTGCACTGGCACCATTGGGATGCAGTGCAGTGAGTGCAGAGAGTGCACTGGCACCACTGGGGATGCACTGCAGTGAGTCCAGAGAGTGCACTGGCACCACTGGGGATGCAGTGCACTGAGTCCACAGAGTGCACTGGCACCACAGGGGATACACTGCAGTGAGTCCAGAGAGTGCACTGGCACCACTGGGGATGCAGTGCCGTGAGTGCAGAGAGTGCACTGGCACCGCTGCGGTTGCACCCCGGTGTTTTCAGAGAGTGCAGTGGCACCACTGGGGATGCAGTGCAGTGAGTCCAGAGAGTGCACTGGCACCACGGGGGATGCAGTGCAGTGAGTCCAGAGAGTGCACTGTCACCACTGGGTATGCAGTGCAGTGAGTCCAGAGAGTGCACTGGCACCACTGGGGATGCAGTGCAGTGAGTCCAGAGAGTGCACTGGCACCTTGGGGATGCAGTTCAGTGAGTCCAGAGAGTGCACTGGCACCACTGGGGATGCAGTGCAGTGAGTCCACAGAGTACACTGGCACCACTGGTGATGCAGTGCAGTGAGTCCAGAGAGTGCACTGGCACCACTGGGGATGCAGTGCAGTGAGTCCAGAGAGTGCAGTGGCACCATTGGGGATGCAGTGCAGTGAGTCCAGAGAGTGCACTGGCACCACTGGTGATGCAGTGCAGTGAGTTAAGAGAGTACACTGGCACCACTGTGGATGCACTGCAGTGAGTCCAGAGAGTGCACTGGCACCACTGGTGATGCAGTGCAATGAGTCCAGAGAGCCACTGGCACCACTGGGGATGCAGTGCATTTAGTCCAGAGAGTGAACTGGCACCACTGGGGATGCAGTGCACTGAGTCCAGAGAGGGCACTGTCAGCAATGGGAATGCAGTGCAGTGAGTCCAGAGAGTGCACTGGCACCACTGGGGATGCAGTGCAGTGAGACCAGAGACTTCACAGGCACCACTGGGGATGCAGTGCAGTGAGTCCAGAGAGTGCACTGGCACCACAGGGGATGCAGTGCAGTGAGTGCAGAGAGTGCACTGGCACAAAAGGGAATGCACTGCAGTGAGTCCAGAGAGTGCACTGGCACCACTGGTGATGCACTGCAGTGAGTCCAGAGAGTGCACTGGCACCACTGGGGATGCAGTCCACTGAGTCCAGAGAGTACACTGACACCACTGGGGATGCAGTGCAGTGAGTCCAGAGAGTGCACTGTCAGCACTGGGGATGCAGTGCAGTGAGTCCAGAGAGTGCACTGGCACCAACTGGAGCTGCACTGCTCTGAGTCCTGAGATTGCACTGGCACCACTGGGGATGCACTACAGTGAGTCCAGAGACTTCACAGGCACCACTGGGGATGCAGTACATGAGTCCAGAGAGTGCACTGGCACCACTGGGGATTCAGTGCAGTGAGTCCAGAGAGTGAACTGGCACCACTGGGGATGTAGTGCAGTGAGTCCAGAGAGTGCACTGTCAGCACTGGGGATGCAGTGCAGTGAGTCCAGAGAGTGCACTGGCACCAACTGGAGCTGCACTGCTCTGAGTCCTGAGATTGCACTGGCACCACTGGGGATGCACTGCAGTGAGTCCAGAGACTTCACAGGCACCACTAAGGATGCAGTGCAGTGAGTCCAGAGAGTGCACTGGCACCACTGGGGATTCAGTTCAGTGAGTCCAGAGAGTGAACTGGCACCACTGGGGATGTAGTGCAGTGAGTCCAGAGAGTGCACTGGCACCAATGGTAACGCAGAGCAGTGAGTCGAGAGAGTGCACTCGCACCACAGGGGATGCAGTGCAGTGAGTCCAGAGAGTGCACTAGCACCACTGGGGATGCACTGCAGTGAGTCCAGAGTGTGCACTGGCACCACTGGGGATGCAGTGCAGTGAGTCCAGAGAGTGCACTGGCACCACTGGGGATGCAGTGCAGTGAGTACAGAGAGTGCACTGGCACCACTGGGGATGTAGTGCAGTGAGTCCACAGAGGGCACTGGCACCACAGGGGATGCAGTGTAGTGAGTCCAGAGAGTACAGTGGCACCATTGGGGATGCAGTGCAGTGAGTCCAAAGAGTGCACTGGCACCATTGGGGATGCACTGCAGTGAGTCCAGAGACTTCACAGGCACCACTGGGGATGCAGTGCAGTGAGTCCAGAGAGTGCCCTGGCACCACTGGGAATGCAGTGAGTCCAGAGAGTGCACTGGCACCACTGGGGATGCACTGCAGTGAGTCCAGAGAGTGCACTGGCACCACTGGGGATGCACCCCGGCAAGTCCAGAGAGTGCACTGGCAACACTGGGGATGCAGTGCAGTGAGTCCAGAGAGTGCACTGGCACCACTGGGGATGCACTGCAGTGAGTGTAGAGAGTGCACTGGCACCACTGGGGATGCACTGCAGTGAGTCCAGAGAGTGCACTGGCACCACTGGGTATGCAGTGCAGTGAGTCCAGAGAGTGCACTGGCACCACTGGGGATGCACTGCAGTGAGTGCAGAGAGTGCACTGGCACCACTGGGGATGCACTGCAGTGAGTCCAGAGAGTGCACTGGCACCACTGGGGATGCAGTGCAGAAGTCCAGAGAGTGCACTGGCACCACTGGGGATGCAGTGCAGTGAGTCCAGAGAGTGCACTGGCACCACTGGGGATGGACTGCAGTGAGTCCAGAGAGTGCACTGGCACCACTGGGGATGCAGTGCAGTGAGTCCAGAGAGTGCACTGGCACCAATGGTAACGCAGAGCAGTGAGTCGAGAGAGTGCACTCGCACCACAGGGAATGCAGTGCAGTGAGTCCAGAGAGTGCACTAGCACCACTGGGGATGCACTGCAGTGAGTCCAGAGTGTGCACTGGCACCACTGGGGATGCAGTGCAGTGAGTCCAGAGAGTGCACTGGCACCACTGGGGATGCAGTGCAGTGAGTCCAGAGAGTGCACTGGCACCACTGGGGATGTAGTGCAGTGAGTCCACAGAGGGCACTGGCACCACAGGGGATGCAGTGTAGTGAGTCCAGAGAGTACAGTGGCACCACTGGGGATGCAGTACAGTGAGTCCAAAGAGTGCACTGGCACCATTGGGGATGCACTGCAGTGAGTCCAGAGAGTGCACTGGCACCACTGGGGATGCAGTGCAGTGAGTCCAGAGAGTGCCCTGGCACCACTGGGAATGCAGTGAGTCCAGACAGTGCACTGGCACCACTGGCGATGCACTGCAGTGAGTCCAGAGAGTGCACTGGCACCACTGGTGATGCACCCCGGGAAGTCCAGAGAGTGCACTGGCACCACTGGGGATGCAGTGCAGTGAGTCCAGAGAGTGCACTGGCACCACTGGGGATGCACTGCAGTGAGTCCAGAGAGTGCACTGGCACCACTGGGGATGCACTGCAGTGAGTCCAGAGAGTGCACTGGCACCACTGGGGATGCAGTGCAGTGAGTCCAGAGAGTGCACTGGCACCACTGGGGATGCACTGCAGTGAGTGCAGAGAGTGCACTGGCACCACTGGGGATGCACTGCAGTGAGTCCAGATAGTGCAATGGCACCACTGGGGATGCAGTGCAGTGAGTCCAGAGAGTGCACTGGCACCACTGGGGATGCAGTGCAGTGAGTCCAGAGAGTGCACTGGCACCACTGGGGATGCAGTACAGTGAGTCCAGAGAGTGCACTGGCACCACTGGGGATGCAGTGCAGTGAGTAAAGAGAGTACAGTGGCACCACTGGGGATGCAGTGCAGTGAGTCCAGAGAGTGCCCTGGCACCACTGGGAATGCAGTGAGTCCAGAGAGTGCACTGGCACCACTGGGGATGCACTGCAGTGAGTCCAGAGAGTGCACTGGCACCACTGGGGATGCAGTGCAGTGAGTCCAGAGAGTGCACTGGCACCACTGGGGATGCAGTGCAGAAGTCCAGAGAGTGCACTGGCACCACTGGGGATGCAGTGCAGTGAGTCCAGAGAGTGCACTGGCACCACTGGGGATGGACTGCAGTGAGTCCAGAGAGTGCACTGGCACCACTGGGGATGCAGTGCAGTGAGTCCAGAGAGTGCACTGGCACCACTGGGGATGCACTGCAGTGAGTCCAGAGACTTCACAGGCACCACTGGGGATGCAGTGCAGTGAGTCCAGAGAGTGCACTGGCACCACTGGGAATGCAGTGAGTCCAGAGAGTGCACTGGCACCACTGGGGATGCACTGCAGTGAGTCCAGAGAGTGCACTGGCACCACTGGGGATGCACCCCGGCAAGTCCAGAGAGTGCACTGGCACCACTGGGGATGCAGTGCAGTGAGTCCAGAGAGTGCACTGGCACCACTGGGGATGCACTGCAGTGAGTCCAGAGAGTGCACTGGCACCACTGGGGATGCAGTGCAGTGAGTCCAGAGAGTGCACTGGCACCACTGGGGATGCAGTGCAGTGAGTCCAGAGAGTGCACTGGCACCACTGGGGATGCAGTGCAGTGAGTCCAGAGAGTGCCCTGGCACCACTGGGGATGCAGTGCAGTGAGTCCAGACAGTGCACTGGCACCACTGGGGATGCAGTACAGTGAGTCCAGAGAGTGCACTGGCACCACTGGGGATGCAGTGCAGTGAGTAAAGAGAGTGCACTGGCACCACTGTGGATGCAGTGCAGTGAGTTCAGAGAGTGCACTGGCACCACTGGGGATGGACTGCAGTGAGTCCAGAGAGTGCACTGTCAGCACTGGGGATGCAGTGCAGTGAGTCCAGAGAGTGCACTGGCACCAACTGGAGCTGCACTGCTGTGAGTCCTGAGATTGCAACGGCACCACTGGGGATGCAGTGCCATGAGTCCAGAGAGCCACTGGCACCACTGGGGATGCAGTGCAGTGAATACAGAGAGTGCACTGGCACCACTGGGGATGCACCCCGGTGAATCCAGAGAGTGCACTGGCACCACTGGGGATGCACCCCGGTGAGTCCAGAGAGTGCACTGGCACCACTGGGGATGCAGTGCAGTGAGTGCAGAGAGTGCACTGACACCACTGGGGATCCAATGCAGTGAGTCCAGAGAGTGCACTGGCACCACTGGGGATGCACTGCAGTGAGTCCAGAGAGTGCACTGGCACCGCTGGTGATGCAGTGCAGTGAGTCCAGAGAGTGCACTGGCACCACTGGGGATGCACCCCGGCAAGTCCAGAGAGTGCACTGGCACCACTGGGGATGCAGTGCAGTGAGTCCAGAGAGTGCACTGGCACCACTGGGGATGCACTGCAGTGAGTGCAGAGAGTGCACTGGCACCACTGGGGATGCACTGCAGTGAGTCCAGAGAGTGCACTGGCACCACTGGGGATGCAGTGCAGTGAGTCCAGAGAGTGCACTGGCACCACTGGGGATGCAGTGCAGAAGTCCAGAGAGTGCACTGGCACCACTGGGGATGCAGTGCAGTGAGTCCAGAGAGTGCACTGGCACCACTGGGGATGGACTGCAGTGAGTCCAGAGAGTGCACTGGCACCACTGGGGATGCAGTGCAGTGAGTCCAGAGAGTGCACTGGCACCACTGGGGATGCACTGCAGTGAGTCCAGAGACTTCACAGGCACCACTGGGGATGCAGTGCAGTGAGTCCAGAGAGTGCACTGGCACCACTGGGAATGCAGTGAGTCCAGAGAGTGCACTGGCACCACTGGGGATGCACTGCAGTGAGTCCAGAGAGTGCACTGGCACCACTGGGGATGCACCCCGGCAAGTCCAGAGAGTGCACTGGCACCACTGGGGATGCAGTGCAGTGAGTCCAGAGAGTGCACTGGCACCACTGGGGATGCACTGCAGTGAGTCCAGAGAGTGCACTGGCACCACTGGGGATGCAGTGCAGTGAGTCCAGAGAGTGCACTGGCACCACTGGGGATGCAGTGCAGTGAGTCCAGAGAGTGCACTGGCACCACTGGGGATGCAGTGCAGTGAGTCCAGAGAGTGCACTGGCACCACTGGGGATGCAGTGCAGTGAGTCCAGAGAGTGCACTGGCACCACTGGGGATGCAGTACAGTGAGTCCAGAGAGTGCACTGGCACCACTGGGGATGCAGTGCAGTGAGTAAAGAGAGTGCACTGGCACCACTGTGGATGCAGTGCAGTGAGTTCAGAGAGTGCACTGGCACCACTGGGGATGGACTGCAGTGAGTCCAGAGAGTGCACTGGCACCACTGGGGATGCAGTGCAGTGAGTCCAGAGAGTGCACTGGCACCACTGGGGATGCACTGCAGTGAGTCCAGAGAGTGCACTGGCACCACTGGGGATGCACTGCAGTGAGTCCAAAGAGTGCACTGGCACCATTGGGATGCAGTGCAGTGAGTCCAGAGAGTGCACTGGCACCACTGGGGATGCACTGCAGTGAGTCCAGAGAGTGCACTGGCACCACTGGGATGCAGTGCACTGAGTCCACAGAGTGCACTGGCACCACAGGGGATACACTGCAGTGAGTCCAGAGAGTGCACTGGCACCACTGGGGATGCAGTGCCGTGAGTGCAGAGAGTGCACTGGCACCGCTGCGGTTGCACCCCGGTGTTTTCAGAGAGTGCAGTGGCACCGCTGGGGATGCAGTGCAGTGAGTCCAGAGAGTGCACTGGCACCACGGGGGATGCAGTGCAGTGAGTCCAGAGAGTGCACTGTCACCACTGGGTATGCAGTGCAGTGAGTCCAGAGAGTGCACTGGCACCACTGGGGATGCAGTGCAGTGAGTCCAGAGAGTGCACTGGCACCTTGGGGATGCAGTTCAGTGAGTCCAGAGAGCGCACTGGCACCACTGGGGATGCAGTGCAGTGAGTCCACAGAGTACACTGGCACCATTGGTGATGCAGTGCAGTGAGTCCAGAGAGTGCACTGGCACCACTGGGGATGCAGTGCAGTGAGTCCAGAGAGTGCAGTGGCACCATTGGGGATGCAGTGCAGTGAGTCCAGAGAGTGCACTGGCACCACTGGGGATGCAGTGCAGTGAGTTAAGAGAGTACACTGGCGCCACTGTGGATGCACTGCAGTGAGTCCAGAGAGTGCACTGGCACCACTGGTGATGCAGTGCCATGAGTCCAGAGAGCCACTGGCACCACTGGGGATGCAGTGCATTTAGTCCAGAGAGTGCACTGGCACCACTGGGGATGCAGTGCACTGAGTCCAGAGAGGGCACTGTCAGCAATGGGGATGCAGTGCAGTGAGTCCAGAGAGTGCACTGGCACCACTGGGGATGCAGTGCAGTGAGTGCAGAGAGTGCACTGGCACAAAAGGGAATGCACTGCAGTGAGTCCAGAGAGTGCACTGGCACCACTGGGGATGCACTGCAGTGAGTCTAGAGAGTGCACTTGCAACACTGGGGATTCAGTTCAGTGAGTCCAGAGAGTACACTGGCACCACTGGGGATGCAGTGCAGTGAGTGCAGAGAGGGCACTGGCACAAAAGGGAATGCACTGCAGTGAGTCCAGAGAGTGCACTGGCACCACTGGGGATGCACTGCAGTGAGTCCAGAGAGTGCAGTGGCACCACTGGGGATGCAGTCCACTGAGTCCAGAGACTACACTGGCACCACTGGGGATGCAGTGCAGTGAGTCCAGAGAGTGCACTGTCAGCACTGGGGATGCAGTGCAGTGAGTCCAGAGAGTGCACTGGCACCAACTGGAGCTGCACTGCTGTGAGTCCTGAGATTGCAACGGCACCACTGGGGATGCAGTGCCATGAGTCCAGAGAGCCACTGGCACCACTGGGGATGCAGTGCAGTGAATACAGAGAGTGCACTGGCACCACTGGGGATGCACCCCGGTGAATCCAGAGAGTGCACTGGCACCACTGGGGATGCACCCCGGTGAGTCCAGAGAGTGCACTGGCACCACTGGGGATGCAGTGCAGTGAGTGCAGAGAGTGCACTGACACCACTGGGGATCCAATGCAGTGAGTCCAGAGAGTGCACTGGCACCACTGGGGATGCACTGCAGTGAGTCCAGAGAGTGCACTGGCACCGCTGGTGATGCAGTGCAGTGAGTCCAGAGAGTGCACTGGCACCACTGGGGATGCACTGCAGTGAGTCCAGAGAGTGTACTGGCACCACATTGGATGCAGTGCAGTGAGTCCAGAGACTGCACTGGCACCACTGGGGTTTTAGTGCAGTGAGTCCAGAGAGTGCACTGGCACCAATGGGGATGCAGTGCTGTGAGTCCAGAGAGTGCCCTGGCACCACTGGGGATGCAGTGAGTCCAGAGAGTGCACTGGCACCACTGGGGATGCACTGCAGTGAGACCAGAGTGTTCTCTGGCACCACTGGGGATGCAGTGCAGTGAGTCCAGAGAGTGCACCGGCTCCAATGGCGATGATGCAGTGTAGTGAGTCCAGAGAGTGCACTGGCACCACTGGGGATGCAGTGCAGTGAGTCCAGAGAGTGCTCTGACACCACAGAGCTACACTGCAGTGAGTCCAGTAGTTGCACTGGCACCAGTGGGGATGCACTGCTGTGAGTCCAGAGACTACACTGGCACCACTGGGGATGCACTGCAGTAAGTCCAGAGAGTGCACTGGCACCACTGGGGATGCACTACAGTGAGTCCAGAGACTGCACTGGCACCACTGGGGATGCAGTGCAGTGACTCCAGAGAGTGCAGAGGCACCACTGTTGATGCAGTGCAGTGAGTGCAGAGAGTGCACTGGCACCAGTTCGGAAGCACTGCAGTGAGTCCAGAGAGTGCAATGGCACCACTGGGGATGCACTGCAGTGAGTCCAGAGAGTGCACTGGCACCACTGGGGATGCACTACACTGAGTCCAGAGAGTGCACTGGCGCCACTGGGGATGCACTGCAGTGAGTCCAGAGAGTGCAGAGGCACCACTGTTGATGCAGTGCAGTGAGTGCAGAGAGTGCACTGGCACCAGTTCGGAAGCACTGCAGTGAGTCCAGAGAGTGCACTGGCACCACTGGGGATGCACTGCAGTGAATCCAGAGAGTGCACTGGCACAACTGGGGATGCAGTGCAGTGAGTCCAGAGAGTGCACTGGCACCACTGGGGATGCAGTGCAGTGAGTCCAGAGAGTGCACTACCACCAATGGGATGCAGTGCAGTGAGTCCAGAGAGTGCACTGGCACCACTGGTGATGCAGTGCAGTGAGTCCAGAGAGTGCACTGGCACCACTGGGGATGCAGTGCAGTGAGTCCAGAGAGTGCACTGGCACCACTGAGGATGCAGTGCAGTGACTCCAGAGAGTGCACTGGCAACACTGGGGATGCACTGCAGTGAGTCCACAGAGTGCACTGGCACCACTGGGGATGCACTGCAGTGAGTCCAGAGAGTGCACTGGCACCACTGGGGATGCACTGCAGTGAGTCCAGAGAGTGCACTCGCACCACTGGGGATGCACTGCAGTGAGTCCAGAGAGTGCACTGGCCCCACAGGGGATGTAGTGCAGTGAGTCCACAGAGGCCACTGGCACCACTGGGGATGCACTGCAGTGACTCCAGAGACTGCACTGGCACCAATGGGGATGCACTGCAGTGAGTCCAGAGAATTCACTGGCACCACTGGGGATGCAGTGCAGTGACTCGAAAGAGTGCACTGGCACCACTGGGGATGCACTGCAGTGAGTCCGGAGAGTGCCCTGGCACCAATGGTGATGCAGTGCAGTGATCCAGAGAGTGCACTGGAACCACTGGGGATGCAGTGCAGTGAGTCCAGAGAGTGCACTGGCACCACTGGGGATGCACTGCAGTGAGTCCATAGAGTGCACTGGCACCACTGGGGATGCACTGCAGTGACTCCAGAGACTGCACTGGCACCAATGGGGATGCACTGCAGTGAGTCCAGAGAATTCACTGGCACCACTGGGGATGCAGTGCAGTGACTCGAAAGAGTGCACTGGCACCACTGTGGATGCACTGCAGTGAGTCCGGAGAGTGCCCTGGCACCAATGGTGATGCAGTGCAGTGATCCAGAGAGTGCACTGGCACCACTGAGGATGCAGTGCAGTGAGTCCAGAGAGTGCACTGGCACCAGTCGGGAAGCACTGCAGTGAGTCCAGAGAGTGCACTGGCACCACTGGCGATGCACTGCACTGAGTCAAGAGAGTGCACTGACACCACTGGGGATCCAATGCAGTGAGTCCAGAGAGTGCACTGGCACCACTGGGGATGCACTGCAGTGAGTCCAGAGAGTGCACTGGCACCGCTGGTGATGCAGTGCAGTGAGTCCAGAGAGTACACTGGCACCACTGGGGATGCACTGCAGTGAGTCCAGAGAGTGTACTGGCACCACAGGGGATGCAGTGCAGTGAGTCCAGAGAGTGCACTGGCACCACTGGGGATGCACCCCGGTGAGTCCAGAGAGTGCACTGGCACCACTGGGGATGCAGTGCAGTGAGTCCAGAGACTGCACTGGCACCACTGGGGTTTTAGTGCAGTGAGTCCAGAGAGTGCACTGGCACCAATGGGGATGCAGTGCTGTGAGTCCAGAGAGTGCCCTGGCACCACTGGGGATGCAGTGAGTCCAGAGAGTGCACTGGCACCACTGGGGATGCACTGCAGTGAGACCAGAGTGTTCTCGGGCACCACTGGGGATGCAGTTTAGTGAGTCCAGAGAGTGCACCGGCTCCAATGGCGATACATTGCAGTGAGTCCAGACAGTGCACTGGCACCACTGGGGATGCAGTGCAGTGAGTCCAGAGAGTGCACTGGCACCACTGGGGATGCAGTGCAGTGAGTCCAGAGAGTGCTCTGGCACCACTGAGCTACACTGCAGTGAGTCCAGAGACTGCACTGGCACCACTGGGGATGCAGTGCAGTGACTCCAGAGAGTGCAGAGGCACCACTGTTGATGCAGTGCTGTGACTCCAGAGAGTGCCCTGGCACCACTGGGGATGCAGTGCAGTGAGTCCTGAGAGTGCAAAGGCACCACAAGGGATGCACTGCAGTGAGTCCAGAGAGTGCACTGGCACCACTGGGGATGCAGTGCAGTGAGTCCAGAGAGTGCACTGGCACCACTGGGGATGCACTACAGTTAGTCCAGAGAGTGCACTGGCACCACTGGGGATGCAGTGCAGTGACTCCAGAGAGTGCAGAGGCACCACTGTTGATGCAGTGCAGTGAGTGCAGAGAGTGCACTGGCACCAGTGGGGATGCACTGCAGTGAGTCCAGAGAGTGCACTGGCACCACTGGGGATGCACTGCAGTGAGTCCAGAGAGTGCACTGGCACAACTGGGGATGCAGTGCAGTGAGTCCAGAGAGTGCACTGGCACCACTGGGGATGCAGTGCAGTGAGTCCAGAGAGTGCACTAGCACCAATGGGATGCAGTGCAGTGAGTCCAGAGAGTGCACTGGCACCACTGGGGATGCACTGCAGTGACTCCAGAGAGTGCACTGGCACCACTGGGGATGCACTGCAGTGACTACAGAGAGTGCACTGTCAGCACTGGGGATGCAGTGCAGTGAGTCCAGAGAGTGCACTGGCACCACTGTTGATGCATAGCAGTGAGTCCAGAGAGTGCACTGGCACCTAAGGTGATGCACTGCAATGAGTCCAGAGAATGCACTGGCACTAATGGGGATGCAGTGCAGTGACTCGAAAGAGATGCACTGGCACCACTGCGGATGCACTGCAGTGAGTCCGGAGAGTGCCCTGGCACCAATGGTGATGCAGTGCAGTCAGTCCAGAGAGTGCAGTGGCACCACTGGGGATGCACTGCAGTGAGTCCAGAGAGTTCTCTGGCACCACTGGGGATGCACTGAACTGAGTCCAGAGACTTCACAGGCACCACTGGGGATGCAGTACAGTGAGTGCAGAGAGTGCACTGGCACCACTGGGGATTCAGTTCAGTGAGTCCAGAGAGTGAACTGGCACCACTGCGGATTTAGTGCAGTGAGTCCAGAGAGTGCTCTGGCACCACCGGGGTTTCACTGCAAGGCGTCCAGAGAGTGCACTGGCACCACTGGGAATGCACTGCAGTGAGTCCAGAGAGTGCACTGGCACCACTGGGGATGCAGTGCAGAAGTCCAGAGAGTGCACTGGCACCACTGGGGATGCAGTGCAGTGAGTCCAGAGAGTGCACTGGCACCACTGGGGATGGACTGCAGTGAGTCCAGAGAGTACACTGGCACCACTGGGGATGCAGTGCAGTGAGTCCAGAGAGTGCACTGGCACCAATGGTAACGCAGAGCAGTGAGTCGAGAGAGTGCACTCGCACCACAGGGAATGCAGTGCAGTGAGTCCAGAGAGTGCACTAGCACCACTGGGGATGCACTGCAGTGAGTCCAGAGTGTGCACTGGCACCACTGGGGATGCAGTGCAGTGAGTCCAGAGAGTGCACTGGCACCACTGGGGATGTAGTGCAGTGAGTCCACAGAGGACACTGGCACCACAGGGGATGCAGTGTAGTGAGTCCAGAGAGTACAGTGGCACCACTGGGGATGCAGTACAGTGAGTCCAAAGAGTGCACTGGCACCAGTGGGGATGCACTGCAGTGAGTCCAGAGACTTCACAGGCACCACTGGGGATGCAGTGCAGTGAGTCCAGAGAGTGCCCTGGCACCACTGGGAATGCAGTGCAGTGAGTCCAGAGAGTGCACTGGCACCACTGGGGATGCAGTGCAGTGAGTCCAGAGAGTGCACTGGCACCACTGGGGATGCAGTTCAGTGAGTCCAGAGAGTGCACTGGCACCACTGGGGATGCAGTGCAGTGAGTCCACAGAGTACACTGGCACCACTGGTGATGCAGTGCAGTGAGTCCAGAGAGTGCACTGGCACCACTGGGGATGCAGTGCAGTGAGTCCAGAGAGTGCAGTGGCACCACTGGGGATGCAGTCCACTGAGTCCAGAGAGTACACTGGCACCACTGGGGATGCAGTGCAGTGAGTCCAGAGAGTGCACTGTCAGCACTGGGGATGCAGTGCAGTGAGTCCAGAGAGTGCACTGGCACCAACTGGAGCTGCACTGCTCTGAGTCCTGAGATTGCACTGGCACCACTGGGGATGCACTGCAGTGAGTCCAGAGACTTCACAGGCACCACTAGGGATGCAGTACATGAGTCCAGATAGTGCACTGGCACCACTGGGGATTCAGTTCAGTGAGTCCAGAGAGTGAACTGGCACCACTGGGGATGTAGTGCAGTGAGTCCAGAGAGTGCACTGGCACCTCTGGGGATGCACCCCGGTGACTCCAGAGGGTGCACTGGCACCACTGGGGATACACCCCGGCAAGTCCAGAGAGTGCACTGTCACCACTGGGGATGCAGTGCAGTGAGTCCAGAGAGTGCACTGGCACCACTGGGGATGCAGTGCAGTGAGTCCAGAGAGTGCACTGGCACCACTGGGGATGCAGTGCAGTGAGTCCAGAGAGTGCACTAGCACCACTGGGGATGCACTGCAGTGAGTCCAGAGTGTGCACTGGCACCACTGGGGATGCAGTGCAGTGAGTCCAGAGAGTGCACCGGCACCACTGGGGATGCAGTGCAGTGAGTCCAGAGAGTGCACTGGCATCACTGGGGATGTAGTGCAGTGAGTCCACAGAGGGCACTGGCACCACAGGGGATGCAGTGTAGTGAGTCCAGAGAGTACAGTGGCACCACTGGGGATGCAGTGCAGTGAGTCCAAAGAGTGCACTGGCACCATTGGGGATGCACTGCAGTGAGTCCAGAGACTTCACAGGCACCACTGGGGATGCAGTGCAGTGAGTCCAGAGAGTGCCCTGGCACCACTGGGAATGCAGTGAGTCCAGACAGTGCACTGGCACCACTGGGGATGCACCCCGGCAAGTCCAGAGAGTGCACTGGCACCACTGGGGATGCAGTGCAGTGAGTCCAGAGAGTGCACTGGCACCACTGGGGATGCACTGCAGTGAGTGCAGAGAGTGCACTGGCACCACTGGGGGTGCACTGCAGTGAGTCCAGAGAGTGCACTGGCACCACTGGGTATGCAGTGCAGTGAGTCCAGAGAGTGCACTGGCACCACTGGGGATGCACTGCAGTGAGTGCAGAGAGTGCACTGGCACCACTGGGGATGCACTGCAGTGAGTCCAGAAACTTCACAGGCACCACTGGGGATGCAGTGCAGTGAGTAAAGCGAGTGCACTGGCACCACTGTGGATGCAGTGCAGTGAGTCCAGAGAGTGCACTGGCACCACTGGGGATGCAGTACAGTGAGTCCAGAGAGTGCACTGGCACCACTGGGGATGCAGTGCAGTGAGTAAAGAGAGTACAGTGGCACCACTGGGGATGCAGTGCAGTGAGTCCAGAGAGTGCCCTGGCACCACTGGGAATGCAGTGAGTACAGAGAGTGCACTGGCACCACTGGGGATGCACTGCAGTGAGTCCAGAGAGTGCACTGGCACCACTGGGGATGCACCCCGGCAAGTCCAGAGAGTGCACTGGCACCACTGGGGATGCAGTGCAGTGAGTCCAGAGAGTGCACTGGCACCACTGGGGATGCAGTGCAGTGAGTCCAGAGAGTGCACTGGCACCACTGGGGTTGCACTGCAGTGAGTCCAGAGAGTGCACTGGGACCACTGGGGATGCACTGCAGTCAGTCCAGAGAGTGCACTGGCACCACTGGGGATGCAGTGCAGAAGTCCAGAGAGTGCACTGGCACCACTGGGGATGCAGTGCAGTGAGTCCAGAGAGTGCACTGGCACCACTGGGGATGGACTGCAGTGAGTCCAGAGAGTGCACTGGCACCACTGGGGATGCAGTGCAGTGAGTCCAGAGAGTGCACTGGCACCAATGGTAACGCAGAGCAGTGAGTCGAGAGAGTGCACTCGCACCACAGGGAATGCAGTGCAGTGAGTCCAGAGAGTGCACTAGCACCACTGGGGATGCACTGCAGTGAGTCCAGAGAGTGCACTGGCACCACTGGGGATGCACTGCAGTGAGTCCAGAGAGTGCACTGGCACCACTGGGGATGCAGTGCAGTGAGTTCAGAGAGTGCACTGGCACCACTGGGGATGTAGTGCAGTGAGTCCACAGAGGGCACTGGCACCACAGGGGATGCAGTGTAGTGAGTCCAGAGAGTACAGTGGCACCACTGGGGATGCAGTACAGTGAGTCCAAAGAGTGCACTGGCACCATTGGGGATGCACTGCAGTGAGTCCAGAGAGTGCACTGGCACCACTGGGGATGCACTGCAGTGAGTGCAGAGAGTGCACTGGCACCACTGGGGATGCACTGCAGTGAGTCCAGAGAGTGCAATGGCACCACAGGGGATGCAGTGCAGTGAGTCCAGAGAGTGCACTGGCACCACTGGGGATGCAGTGCAGTGAGTCCAGAGAGTGCACTGGCACCACTGGGGATGCAGTACAGTGAGTCCAGAGAGTGCACTGGCACCACTGGGGATGCAGTGCAGTGAGTAAAGAGAGTACAGTGGCACCACTGGGGATGCAGTGCAGTGAGTCCAGAGAGTGCCCTGGCACCACTGGGAATGCAGTGAGTCCAGAGAGTGCACTGGCACCACTGGGGATGCACTGCAGTGAGTCCAGAGAGTGCACTGGCACCACTGGGGATGCACCCCGGCAAGTCCAGAGAGTGCACTGGCACCACTGGGGATGCAGTGCAGTGAGTCCAGAGAGTGCACTGGCACCACTGGGGATGCACTGCAGTGAGTGCAGAGAGTGCACTGGCACCACTGGGGATGCACTGCAGTGAGTCCAGAGAGTGCACTGGCACCACTGGGTATGCACTGCAGTGAGTCCAGAGAGTGCACTGGCACCACTGGGGATGCAGTGCAGAAGTCCAGAGAGTGCACTGGCACCAATGGGGATGCAGTGCAGTGAGTCCAGAGAGTGCACTGGCACCACTGGGGATGGACTGCAGTGAGTCCAGAGAGTGCACTGGCACCACTGCGGATGCAGTGCAGTGAGTCCAGAGAGTGCACTGGCACCACTGGGGATGCACTGCAGTGAGTCCAGAGACTTCACAGGCACCACTGGGGATGCAGTGCAGTGAGTCCAGAGAGTGCACTGGCACCACTGGGAATGCAGTGAGTCCAGAGAGTGCACAGGCAGCACTGGGGATGCAGTGCAGTGAGTCCAGAGAGTGCACTGGCACCACTGGGGATGCACCCCGGCAAGTCCAGAGAGTGCACTGGCACCACTGGGGATGCAGTGCAGTGAGTCCAGAGAGTGCACTGGCACCACAGGGGATGCACTGCAGTGAGTCCAGAGAGTGCACTGGCACCACTGGGGATGCAGTGCAATGAGTCCAGAGAGCCACTGGCACCACTGGGGATGCAGTGCATTTAGTCCAGAGAGTGAACTGGCACCACTGGGGATGCAGTGCACTGAGTCCAGAGAGGGCACTGTCAGCAATGGGGATGCAGTGCAGTGAGTCCAGAGAGTGCACTGGCACCACTGGGGATGCAGTGCAGTGAGACCAGAGACTTAACAGGCACCACTGGGGATGCAGTGCAGTGAGTCCAGAGAGTGCACTGGCACCACTGGGGATGCAGTGCACTGAGTCCACAGAGGGCACTGGCACCACTGGGGATGCAGTGTAGTGAGTCCAGAGAGTACAGTGGCACCACTGGGGATGCAGTGCAGTGAGTCCAAAGAGTGCACTGGCACCATTGGGGATGCACTGCAGTGAGTCCAGAGACTTCACAGGCACGACTGGGGATGCAGTGCAGTGAGTCCAGAGAGTGCACTGGCACCACTGGGAATGCAGTGAGTCCAGAGAGTGCACTGGCACCACTGGGGATGCACTGCAGTGAGTCCAGAGAGTGCACTGGCACCACCTGGGATGCACCCCGGCAAGTCCAGATAGTGCACTGGCACCACTGGGGATGCAGTGCAGTGAGTCCAGAGAGTGCACTGGCACCACTGGGGATGCACTGCAGTGAGTGCAGAGAGTGCACTGTCACCACTGGGGATGCAGTGCAGTGAGTCCAGAGAGTGCAGTGGCACCACTGGGGATGCAGTGCAGTGAGTCCAGAGAGTGCACTGGCAACACTGGGGATGCAGTGCAGTGAGTAAAGCGAGTGCACTGGCACCACTGTGGATGCAGTGCAGTGAGTCCAGAGAGTGCACTGGCACCACTGGGGATGGACTGCAGTGAGTCCAGAGAGTGCACTGGCACCACTGGGGATGCAGTGCAGTGAGTCCAGAGAGTGCACTGGCACCACTGGGGATGCACTGCAGTGAGTCCAGAGAGTGCACTGGCACCACTGGGGATGCACTGCAGTGAGTCCAGAGAGTGCACTGGCACCATTGGGATGCAGTGCAGTGAGTCCAGAGAGTGCACTGGCACCACTGGGGATGCACTGCAGTGAGTCCAGAGAGTGCACTGGCACCACTGGGGATGCAGTGCACTGAGTCCACAGAGTGCACTGGCACCACAGGGGATACACTGCAGTGAGTCCAGAGAGTGCACTGGCACCACTGGGGATGCAGTGCCGTGAGTCCAGAGAGTGCACTGGCACCGCTGCGGTTGCACCCCGGTGTTTTCAGAGAGTGCAGTGGCACCACTGGGGATGCAGTGCAGTGAGTCCAGAGAGTGCACTGGCACCACTGGGGATGCAGTGCAGTGAGTCCACAGAGTACACCGGCACCACTGGTGATGCAGTGCAGTGAGTCCAGAGAGTGCACTGGCACCACTGTTGATGCAGTGCAGTGAGTCCAGAGAGTGCAGTGGCACCATTGGGGATGCAGTGCAGTGAGTCCAGAGAGTGCACTGGCACCACTGGTGATGCAGTGCATTTAGTCCAGAGAGTGAACTGGCACCACTGGGGATGCAGTGCACTGAGTCCAGAGAGGGCACTGTCAGCAATGGGGATGCAGTGCAGTGAGTCCAGAGAGTGCACTGGCACCACTGGGGATGCAGTGCAGTGAGTGCAGAGAGTGCACTGGCACAAAAGGGAATGCACTGCAGTGAGTCCAGAGAGTGCACTGGCACCACTGGGGATTCAGTTCAGTGAGTCCAGAGAGTACACTGGCACCACTGGGGATGCAGTGCAGTGAGTGCAGAGAGTGCACTGGCACAAAAGGGAATGCACTGCAGTGAGTCCAGAGAGTGCACTGGCACCACTGGGGATGCACTGCAGTGAGTCCAGAGAGTGCAGTGGCACCACTGGGGATGCAGTCCACTGAGTCCAGAGAGTACACTGGCACCACTGGGGATGCAGTGCAGTGAGTCCAGAGAGTGCACTGTCAGCACTGGGGATGCAGTGCAGTGAGTCCAGAGAGTGCACTGGCACCAACTGGAGCTGCACTGCTCTGAGTCCTGAGATTGCACTGGCACCACTGGGGATGCACTGCAGTGAGTCCAGAGACTTCACAGGCACCACTGGGGATGCAGTACATGAGTCCAGAGAGTGCACTGGCACCACTGGGGATTCAGTTCAGTGAGTCCAGACAGTGAACTGGCACCACTGGGGATGTAGTGCAGTGAGTCCAGAGAGTGCACTGGCACCTCTGGGGATGCACCCCGGTGACTCCAGAGAGTGCACTGGCACCACTGGGGATGCACCCCGGCAAGTCCAGAGAGTGCACTGTCACCACTGGGGATGCAGTGCAGTGAGTCCAGAGAGTGCACTGGCACCACTGGGGATGCAGTGCAGTGAGTCCAGAGAGTGCACTGGCACCACTGGGGATGCAGTGCAGTGAGTCCAGAGAGTGCACTGGCACAAAAGGGAATGCACTGCAGTGAGTCCAGAGAGTGCACTGGCACCACTGGGGATGCAGTGCAGTGAGTCCAGAGAGTGCACTGGCACCACTGGGGATGCACTGCAGTGAGTCCAGAGAGTGCAGTGGCACCACTGGGGATGCAGTCCACTGAGTCCAGAGAGTACACTGGCACCACTGGGGATGCAGTGCAGTGAGTCCAGAGAGTGCACTGGCACCACTGGGGATGCAGTGCAGTGAGTCCAGAGAGTGCACTGGCACCAACTGGAGCTGCACTGCTGTGAGTCCAGAGAGTGCACTGGCACCACTGGGGATGCACTGCAGAGAGTCCAGAGACTTCACAGGCACCACTAAGGATGCAGTGCAGTGAGTCCAGAGAGTGCACTGGCACCACTGGGGATGCAGTGCCGTGAGTCCAGAGAGTGCATTGGCACCACTGGGGATGCACTGCAATGAGTCCAGAGAGTGCACTGGCACCAGTGGTAACGCAGAGCAGTGAGTCGAGAGAGTGCACTCGCACCACAGGGGATGCAATGCAGTGAGTCCAGAGAGTGCACTAGCACCACTGGGGATGCACTGCAGTGAGTCCAGAGTGTGCACTGGCACCACTGGGGATGCAGTGCAGTGAGTCCAGAGAGTGCACTGGCACCACTGGAGATGCAGTGCAGTGAGTCCAGAGAGTGCACTGGCACCACTGGGGATGTAGTGCAGTGAGTCCACAGAGGGCACTGGCACCACAGGGGATGCTGTGTAGTGAGTCCAGAGAGTACAGTGGCACCACTGGGGATGCAGTGCAGTGAGTCCCAAGAGTGCACTGGCACCATTGGGGATGCACTGCAGTGAGTCCAGAGACTTCACAGGCACCACTGGGGATGCAGTGCAGTGAGTCCAGAGAGTGCCCTGGCACCACTGGTAATGCAGTGAGTCCAGACAGTGCACTGGCACCACTGGGGATGCACTGCAGTGAGTCCAGAGAGTGCACTGGCACCACTGGGGATGCACCCCGGCAAGTCAAGAGAGTGCACTGGCACCACTGGGGATGCAGTGCAGTGAGTCCAGAGAGTGCACTGGCACCACTGGGGATGCACTGCAGTGAGTGCAGAGAGTGCACTGGCACCACTGGGGATGCACTGCAGTGAGTCCAGAGAGTGCACTGGCACCACTGGGTATGCAGTGCAGTGAGTCCAGAGAGTGCACTGGCACCACTGGGGATGCACTGCAGTGAGTGCAGAGAGTGCACTGGCACCACTGGGGATGCACTGCAGTGAGTCCAGAGAGTGCAATGGCACCACTGGGGATGCAGTGCAGTGAGTCCAGAGAGTGCACTGGCACCACCACATGGGATGCAGTGCAGTGAGTCCAGAGAGTGCACTGGCACCACTGGGGATGCAGTACAGTGAGTCCAGAGAGTGCACTGGCACCACTGGGGATGCAGTGCAGTGAGTAAAGAGAGTACAGTGGCACCACTGGGGATGCAGTGCAGTGAGTCCAGAGAGTGCCCTGGCACCACTGGGAATGCAGTGAGTCCAGAGAGTGCACTGGCACCACTGGGGATGCACTGCAGTGAGTCCAGAGAGTGCACTGGCACCACTGGGGATGCACCCCGGCAAGTCCAGAGAGTGCACTGGCACCACTGGGGATGCAGTGCAGTGAGTCCAGAGAGTGCACTGGCACCACTGGGGATGCACTGCAGTGAGTGCAGAGAGTGCACTGGCACCACTGGGGATGCACTGCAGTGAGTCCAGAGAGTGCACTGGCACCACTGGGTATGCAGTGCAGTGAGTCCAGAGAGTGCACTGGCACCACTGGGGATGCAGTGCAGAAGTCCAGAGAGTGCACTGGCACCACTGGGGATGCAGTGCAGTGAGTCCAGAGAGTGCACTGGCACCACTGGGGATGGACTGCAGTGAGTCCAGAGAGTGCACTGGCACCACTGGGGATGCAGTGCAGTGAGTCCAGAGAGTGCACTGGCACCGCTGGGGATGCACTGCAGTGAGTCCAGAGACTTCACAGGCACCACTGGGGATGCAGTGCAGTGAGTCCAGAGAGTGCACTGGCACCACTGGGAATGCAGTGAGTCCAGAGAGTGCACTGGCACCACTGGGGATGCACTGCAGTGAGTCCAGAGAGTGCACTGGCACCACTGGGGATGCACCCCGGCAAGTCCAGAGACTTCACAGGCACCACTGGGGATGCAGTGCAGTGAGTCCAGAGAGTGCACTGGCACCACTGGGGATGCACTGCAGTGAGTCCAGAGAGTGCACTGGCACCACTGGGGATGCACTGCAGTGAGTCCAGAGAGTGCACTGGCACCACTGGGGATGCAGTGCAGTGAGTCCAGAGAGTGCACTGGCACCACTGGGGATGCAGTGCAGTGAGTCCAGAGAGTGCACTGGCACCACTGGGGATGCAGTACAGTGAGTCCAGAGAGTGCACTGGCACCACTGGGGATGCAGTGCAGTGAGTAAAGAGAGTGCACTGGCACCACTGGGGATGCAGTGCAGTGAGTCCAGAGAGTGCACTGGCACAACTGGGGATGGACTGCAGTGAGTCCAGAGAGTGCACTGGCACCACTGGGGATGCAGTGCAGTGAGTCCAGAGAGTGCAGTGGCACCACTGGGGATGCACTGCAGTGAGTCCAGAGAGTGCACTGGCACCACTGGGGATGCACTGCAGTGAGTCCAAAGAGTGCACTGGCACCATTGGGATGCAGTGCAGTGAGTCCAGAGAGTGCACTGGCACCACTGGGGATGCACTGCAGTGAGTCCAGAGAGTGCACTGGCACCACTGGGATGCAGTGCACTGAGTCCACAGAGTGCACTGGCACCACAGGGGATACACTGCAGTGAGTCCAGAGAGTGCACTGGCACCACTGGGGATGCAGTGCCGTGAGTGCAGAGAGTGCACTGGCACCGCTGCGGTTGCACCCCGGTGTTTTCAGAGAGTGCAGTGGCACCGCTGGGGATGCAGTGCAGTGAGTGCAGAGAGTGCACTGGCACCACGGGGGATGCAGTGCAGTGAGTCCAGAGAGTGCACTGTCACCACTGGGTATGCAGTGCAGTGAGTCCAGAGAGTGCACTGGCACCACTGGGGATGCAGTGCAGTGAGTCCAGAGAGTGCACTGGCACCTTGGGGATGCAGTTCAGTGAGTCCAGAGAGTGCACTGGCACCACTGGGGATGCAGTGCAGTGAGTCCACAGAGTACACTGGCACCACTGGTGATGCAGTGCAGTGAGTCCAGAGAGTGCACTGGCACCACTGGGGATGCACTGCAGTGAGTCCAGAGAGTGCAGTGGCACCATTGGGGATGCAGTGCAGTGAGTCCAGAGAGTGCACTGGCACCACTGGTGATGCAGTGCAGTGAGTTAAGAGAGTACACTGGCGCCACTGTGGATGCACTGCAGTGAGTCCAGAGAGTGCACTGGCACCACTGGTGATGCAGTGCCATGAGTCCAGAGAGCCACTGGCACCACTGGGGATGCAGTGCATTTAGTCCAGAGAGTGCACTGGCACCACTGGGGATGCAGTGCACTGAGTCCAGAGAGGGCACTGTCAGCAATGGGGATGCAGTGCAGTGAGTCCAGAGAGTGCACTGGCACCACAGGGGATGCAGTGCAGTGAGTGCAGAGAGTGCACTGGCACAAAAGGGAATGCACTGCAGTGAGTCCAGAGAGTGCACTGGCACCACTGGGGATGCAGTGCAGTGAGTCCAGAGAGTGCACTTGCAACACTGGGGATTCAGTTCAGTGAGTCCAGAGAGTACACTGGCACCACTGGGGATGCAGTGCAGTGAGTGCAGAGAGGGCACTGGCACAAAAGGGAATGCACTGCAGTGAGTCCAGAGAGTGCACTGGCACCACTGGGGATGCACTGCAGTGAGTCCAGAGAGTGCAGTGGCACCACTGGGGATGCAGTCCACTGAGTCCAGAGACTACACTGGCACCACTGGGGATGCAGTGCAGTGAGTCCAGAGAGTGCACTGTCAGCACTGGGGATGCAGTGCAGTGAGTCCAGAGAGTGCACTGGCACCAACTGGAGCTGCACTGCTGTGAGTCCTGAGATTGCAACGGCACCACTGGGGATGCAGTGCCATGAGTCCAGAGAGCCACTGGCACCACTGGGGATGCAGTGCAGTGAGTCCAGAGAGTGCACTGGCACCACTGGGGATGCACTGCAGTGAATACAGAGAGTGCACTGGCACCCCAGGGGCTGCACTGCAGTGAGTCCAGAGAGTGCACTGGCACCAGTGGGGAAGCACTGCAGTGAGTCCAGAGAGTGCACTGGCACCACTGGGGATGCAGTGCAATGAGTGCAGAGAGTGCACTGACACCACTGGGGATCCAATGCAGTGAGTCCAGAGAGTGCACTGGCACCACTGGGGATGCACTGCAGTGAGTCCAGAGAGTGCACTGGCACCGCTGGTGATGCAGTGCAGTGAGTCCAGAGAGTACACTGGCACCACTGGGGATGCACTGCAGTGAGTCCAGAGAGTGTACTGGCACCACATTGGATGCAGTGCAGTGAGTCAAGAGACTGCACTGGCACCACTGGGGTTTTAGTGCAGTGAGTCCAGAGAGTGCACTGGCACCAATGGGGATGCAGTGCTGTGAGTCCAGAGAGTGCCCTGGCACCACTGGGGATGCAGTGAGTCCAGAGAGTGCACTGGCACCACTGGGGATGCACTGCAGTGAGACCAGAGTGTTCTCTGGCACCACTGGGGATGCAGATTAGTGAGTCCAGAGAGTGCACCGGCTCCAATGGCGATGATGCAGTGCAGTGAGTCCAGAGAGTGCACTGGCACCACTGGGGATGCAGTGCAGTGAGTCCAGAGAGTGCTCTGGCACCACTGAGCTACACTGCAGTGAGTCCAGTAGTTGCACTGGCACCACTGGGGATGCACTGCTGTGAGTCCAGAGACTACACTGGCACCACTGGGGATGCACTGCAGTGAGTCCAGAGAGTGCACTGGCACCACTGTTGATGCAGTGCAGTGAGTCCAGAGAGTGCACTGGCACCACTGGGGATGCAGTGCAGTGAGTGCAGAGAGTGCACTGGCACCACTGGGGATGCACTGCAGTAAGTCCAGAGAGTGCACTGGCACCACTGGGGATGCACTACAGTGAGTCCAGAGACTGCACTGGCACCACTGGGGATGCAGTGCAGTGACTCCAGAGAGTGCAGAGGCACCACTGTTGATGCAGTGCAGTGAGTGCAGAGAGTGCACTGGCACCAGTTCGGAAGCACTGCAGTGAGTCCAGAGAGTGCAATGGCACCACTGGGGATGCACTGCAGTGAGTCCAGAGAGTGCACTGGCACCACTGGGGATGCACTACACTGAGTCCAGAGAGTGCACTGGCGCCACTGGGGATGCACTGCAGTGAGTCCAGAGAGTGCAGAGGCACCACTGTTGATGCAGTGCAGTGAGTGCAGAGAGTGCACTGGCACCAGTTCGGAAGCACTGCAGTGAGTCCAGAGAGTGCACTGGCACCACTGGGGATGCACTGCAGTGAATCCAGAGAGTGCACTGGCACAACTGGGGATGCACCCCGGTGAGTCCAGAGAGTGCACTGGCACCACTGGGGATGCAGTGCAGTGAGTCCAGAGAGTGCACTAGCACCAATGGGATGCAGTGCAGTGAGTCCAGAGAGTGCACTGGCACCACTGGTGATGCAGTGCAGTGAGTCCAGAGAGTGCACTGGCACCACTGGGGATGCAGTGCAGTGAGTCCAGAGAGTGCACTGGCACCACTGAGGATGCAGTGCAGTGACTCCAGAGAGTGCACTGGCAACACTGGGGATGCACTGCAGTGAGTCCACAGAGTGCACTGGCACCACTGGGGATGCACTGCAGTGAGTCCAGAGAGTGCACTGGCACCACTGGGGATGCACTGCAGTGAGTCCAGAGAGTGCACTCGCACCACTGGGGATGCACTGCAGTGAGTCCAGAGAGTGCACTGGCCCCACAGGGGATGTAGTGCAGTGAGTCCACAGAGGCCACTGGCACCACTGGGGATGCAGCGCAGTGACTCCAGAGAGTGCACTGGCACCACTGGGGATGCACTGCAGTGAGTCCAGAGAGTGCACTGGCACCACTCGAGTTGCAGTGCAGTGAGTCGAGAGAGTGCCCTGGAACCACTGGGGATGCAGCGCAGTGACTACAGAGAGTGCACTGTCTCCACTGGGGATGCAGTGCAGTGAGTCCAGAGAGTACACTGCCACCACTGGTGATGCAGTGCAGTGAGTCCAGAGAGTGCACTGTAAGCACTGGGGATGCAGTGCAGTGAGTCCAGAGAGTGCACTGGCACCACTGGGGATGCACTGCAGTGAGTCCAGACAGTGCACTGGCACCACTGGGGATGCAGTGCAGTGACTCTAGAGAGTGCACTGGCACCACTGGGGATGCAGTGCAGTGAGTCCAGAGAGTGCACTGGCAAAAAAGGGGATGCACTGCAGTGAGTCCAGAGAGTGCACTGTCACCACTGGGGATGCACTGCAGTGAGTCCAGAGAGTGCACTGGCACCACTGCGGATGCACTGCAGTGACTCCAGAGACTGCACTGGCACCAATGGGGATGCACTGCAGTGAGTCCAGAGAATTCACTGGCACCACTGGGGATGCAGTGCAGCGACTCGAAAGAGTGCACTGGCACCACTGGGGATGCACTGCAGTGAGTCCGGAGAGTGCCCTGGCACCAATGGTGATGCAGTGCAGTGATCCAGAGAGTGCACTGGAACCACTGGGGATGCAGTGCAGTGAGTCCAGAGAGTGCACTGGCACCACTGGGGATGCACTGCAGTGAGTCCAGAGAGTGCACTGGCACCACTGGGGATGCACTGCAGTGACTCCAGAGACTGCACTGGCACCAATGGGGATGCACTGCAGTGAGTCCAGAGAATTCACTGGCTCCACTGGGGATGCAGTGCAGTGACTCGAAAGAGTGCACTGGCACCACTGTGGATGCACTGCAGTGAGTCCGGAGCGTGCCCTGGCAGCAATGGTGATGCAGTGCAGTGATCCAGAGAGTGCACTGGAGCCACTGGGGATGCAGTGCAGTGAGTCCAGAGAGTGCACTGGCACCACTGAGGATGCAGTGCAGTGAGTCCAGAGAGTGCACTGGCACCAGTGGGGAAGCACTGCAGTGAGTCCAGAGAGTGCACTGGCACCACTGGCGATGCACTGCACTGAGTCAAGAGAGTGCACTGACACCACTGGGGATCCAATGCAGTGAGTCCAGAGAGTGCACTGGCACCACTGGGGATGCACTGCAGTGAGTCCAGAGAGTGCACTGGCACCGCTGGTGATGCAGTGCAGTGAGTCCAGAGAGTACACTGGCACCACTGGGGATGCACTGCAGTGAGTCCAGAGAGTGTACTGGCACCACAGGGGATGCAGTGCAGTGAGTCCAGAGAGTGCACTGGCACCACTGGGGATGCACCCCGGTGAGTCCAGAGAGTGCACTGGCACCACTGGGGATGCAGTGCAGTGAGTCCAGAGACTGCACTGGCACCACTGGGGTTTTAGTGCAGTGAGTCCAGAGAGTGCACTGGCACCACTGGGGATGCAGTGCTGTGAGTCCAGAGAGTGCCCTGGCACCACTGGGGATGCAGTGAGTCCAGAGAGTGCACTGTCACCACTGGGGCTGCACTGCAGTGAGACCAGAGTGTTCTCTGGCACCACTGCGGATGCAGTTTAGTGAGTCCAGAGAGTGCAGTGGCACCACTGGGGATACATTGCAGTGAGTCCAGACAGTGCACTGGCACCACTGGGGATGCAGTGCAGTGAGTCCAGAGAGTGCACTGGCACCACTGGGGATGCAGTGCAGTGAGTCCAGAGAGTGCTCTGGCACCACTGAGCTACACTGCAGTGAGTCCAGTAATTGCACTGGCACCACTGGGGATGCACTGCTGTGAGTCCAGAGACTACACTGGCACCACTGGGGATGCACTGCAGTGAGTCCAGAGAGTGCACTGGCACCACTGTTGATGCAGTGCAGTGAGTCCAGAGAGTGCACTGGCACCACTGGTGATGCAGTGCAGTGAGTCCAGAGAGTGCACTGGCACCACTGGGGATGCACTGCAGTGAGTCCAGAGAGTGCACTGGCACCACTGGGGATGCAGTGCAGTGAGTCCAGAGACTGCACTGGCACCACTGGGGATGCACTGCAGTGACTCCAGAGAGTGCAGAGGCACCACTGTTGATGCAGTGCTGTGACTCCAGAGAGTGCCCTGGCACCACTGGGGATGCAGTGCAGTGACTCCAGAGAGTGCAAAGGCACCACTGGGGATGCACTGCAGTGAGTCCAGAGAGTGCACTGGCACCACTGGGGATGCAGTGCAGTGAGTCCAGAGAGTGCACTGGCAGCACTGGGGATGCACTACAGTTAGTCCAGAGAGTGCACTGGCACCACTGGGGATGCAGTGCAGTGACTCCAGAGAGTGCAGAGGCACCACTGTTGATGCAGTGCAGTGAGTGCAGAGAGTGCACTGGCACCAGTTCGGAAGCACTGCAGTGAGTCCAGAGAGTGCACTGGCACCACTGGGGATGCAGTGCAGTGAGTCCAGAGAGTGCACTGGCACAACTGGGGATGCAGTGCAGTGAGTCCAGAGAGTGCACTGGCACCACTGGGGATGCAGTGCAGTGAGTCCAGAGAGTGCACTAGCACCAATGGGATGCAGTGCAGTGAGTCCAGAGAGTGCACTGGCACCACTGGGGATGCACTGCAGTGACTCCAGAGAGTGCACTGGCACCACTGGGGATGCACTGCAGTGACTACAGAGAGTGCACTGTCAGCACTGGGGATGCAGTGCAGTGAGTCCAGAGAGTGCACTGGCACCACTGTTGATGCATAGCAGTGAGTCCAGAGAGTGCACTGGCACCTAAGGGGATGCACTGCAATGAGTCCAGAGAATGCACTGGCACTAATGGGGATGCAGTGCAGTGACTCGAAAGAGATGCACTGGCACCACTGCGGATGCACTGCAGTGAGTCCGGAGAGTGCCCTGGCACCAATGGTGATGCAGTGCAGTCAGTCCAGAGAGTGCAGTGGCACCACTGGGGATGCACTGCAGTGAGTCCAGAGAGTTCTCTGGCACCACTGGGGATGCACTGAACTGAGTCCAGAGACTTCACAGGCACCACTGGGGATGCAGTACAGTGAGTGCAGAGAGTGCACTGGCACCACTGGGGATTCAGTTCAGTGAGTCCAGAGAGTGAACTGGCACCACTGCGGATTTAGTGCAGTGAGTCCAGAGAGTGCTCTGGCACCACCGGGGTTTCACTGCAAGGCGTCCAGAGAGTGCACTGGCACCACTGGGAATGCACTGCAGTGAGTCCAGAGAGTGCACTGGCGCCACTGGGGATGCAGCAGAGTGAGTCCAGAGAGTGCACTGTCACCACTGGGGATGCAGCGCAGTGACTACAGAGAGTGCACTGTCACCACTGGGGATGCACTGCAGTGAGTCCAGAGAGTGCTCTGGCTCCACTGGGGATGCACTGCAGTGAGTCCAGAGAGTGCACTGGCACTTTGGGGATGCACTGCAGTGAGTCCAGAGAGTGCACTGGCACCACTGGGGATGCAGTGCAGTGAGTCCACAGAGAGCACTGGCTACACTGGGGATGCACTTCAGTGAGTCCAGAGAGTGCACTGGCACCACTGGGGATGCAGTGCAGTGAGTCCAGAGAGTGCACTGGCACCACGGGAGATTCACTGCATTGAGTCCAGAGAGTGCACTGACACCAGTGGGAATGCACTGCAGTGAGTACAGAGAGTGCACTGGCACCTCAGGGGCTGCACTGCATTGAGTCCAGAGAGTGCACTGGCACCACTGGGATGCAGTGCAGTGAGTCCACAGAGTGCACTGGCACCACAGGGGATACACTGCAGTGAGTCCAGAGAGTGCACTGGCACCACTGGGGACGCAGTGCAGTGACTACAGAGAGTGCACTGGCAACATTGGGGATGCAGTGCCCTGAGTCCAGAGAGTGCACTGGCACCAGTGGGGATGCACTGCAGTGGGTCCAGAGAGTGCACTGGCACCACTGGGGATGCACTGCAGTGAATACAGAGAGTGCACTGGCACCTCAGGGGCTGCACTGCAGTGAGTCCAGAGAGTGCACTGGCACCACTGGGGATGCAGTGCAGTGACTCCAGAGAGTGCACAGGCACCACTGGTGATGCACTGCAGTGAGTCCAGAGAGTGCACTGGCACCACTGAGGATGCAGTGCAGTGAGTCCAGAGAGTGCACTGGCACCATTGGGGATGCACTGCAGTGAGTCCAGAGACTTCACAGGCACCACTGGGGATGCAGTGCAGTGAGTCCAGAGAGTGCCCTGGCACCACTGGTAATGCAGTGAGTCCAGACAGTGCACTGGCACCACTGGGGATGCACTGCAGTGAGTCCAGAGAGTGCACTGGCACCACTGGGGATGCACCCCGGCAAGTCAAGAGAGTGCACTGGCACCACTGGGGATGCAGTGCAGTGAGTCCAGAGAGTGCACTGGCACCACTGGGGATGCACTGCAGTGAGTGCAGAGAGTGCACTGGCACCACTGGGGATGCACTGCAGTGAGTCCAGAGAGTGCACTGGCACCACTGGGTATGCAGTGCAGTGAGTCCAGAGAGTGCACTGGCACCACTGGGGATGCACTGCAGTGAGTGCAGAGAGTGCACTGGCACCACTGGGGATGCACTGCAGTGAGTCCAGAGAGTGCAATGGCACCACTGGGGATGCAGTGCAGTGAGTCCAGAGAGTGCACTGGCACCACCACATGGGATGCAGTGCAGTGAGTCCAGAGAGTGCACTGGCACCACTGGGGATGCAGTACAGTGAGTCCAGAGAGTGCACTGGCACCACTGGGGATGCAGTGCAGTGAGTAAAGAGAGTACAGTGGCACCACTGGGGATGCAGTGCAGTGAGTCCAGAGAGTGCCCTGGCACCACTGGGAATGCAGTGAGTCCAGAGAGTGCACTGGCACCACTGGGGATGCACTGCAGTGAGTCCAGAGAGTGCACTGGCACCACTGGGGATGCACCCCGGCAAGTCCAGAGAGTGCACTGGCACCACTGGGGATGCAGTGCAGTGAGTCCAGAGAGTGCACTGGCACCACTGGGGATGCACTGCAGTGAGTGCAGAGAGTGCACTGGCACCACTGGGGATGCACTGCAGTGAGTCCAGAGAGTGCACTGGCACCACTGGGTATGCAGTGCAGTGAGTCCAGAGAGTGCACTGGCACCACTGGGGATGCAGTGCAGAAGTCCAGAGAGTGCACTGGCACCACTGGGGATGCAGTGCAGTGAGTCCAGAGAGTGCACTGGCACCACTGGGGATGGACTGCAGTGAGTCCAGAGAGTGCACTGGCACCACTGGGGATGCAGTGCAGTGAGTCCAGAGAGTGCACTGGCACCGCTGGGGATGCACTGCAGTGAGTCCAGAGACTTCACAGGCACCACTGGGGATGCAGTGCAGTGAGTCCAGAGAGTGCACTGGCACCACTGGGAATGCAGTGAGTCCAGAGAGTGCACTGGCACCACTGGGGATGCACTGCAGTGAGTCCAGAGAGTGCACTGGCACCACTGGGGATGCACCCCGGCAAGTCCAGAGACTTCACAGGCACCACTGGGGATGCAGTGCAGTGAGTCCAGAGAGTGCACTGGCACCACTGGGGATGCACTGCAGTGAGTCCAGAGAGTGCACTGGCACCACTGGGGATGCACTGCAGTGAGTCCAGAGAGTGCACTGGCACCACTGGGGATGCAGTGCAGTGAGTCCAGAGAGTGCACTGGCACCACTGGGGATGCAGTGCAGTGAGTCCAGAGAGTGCACTGGCACCACTGGGGATGCAGTACAGTGAGTCCAGAGAGTGCACTGGCACCACTGGGGATGCAGTGCAGTGAGTAAAGAGAGTGCACTGGCACCACTGGGGATGCAGTGCAGTGAGTCCAGAGAGTGCACTGGCACAACTGGGGATGGACTGCAGTGAGTCCAGAGAGTGCACTGGCACCACTGGGGATGCAGTGCAGTGAGTCCAGAGAGTGCAGTGGCACCACTGGGGATGCACTGCAGTGAGTCCAGAGAGTGCACTGGCACCACTGGGGATGCACTGCAGTGAGTCCAAAGAGTGCACTGGCACCATTGGGATGCAGTGCAGTGAGTCCAGAGAGTGCACTGGCACCACTGGGGATGCACTGCAGTGAGTCCAGAGAGTGCACTGGCACCACTGGGATGCAGTGCACTGAGTCCACAGAGTGCACTGGCACCACAGGGGATACACTGCAGTGAGTCCAGAGAGTGCACTGGCACCACTGGGGATGCAGTGCCGTGAGTGCAGAGAGTGCACTGGCACCGCTGCGGTTGCACCCCGGTGTTTTCAGAGAGTGCAGTGGCACCGCTGGGGATGCAGTGCAGTGAGTGCAGAGAGTGCACTGGCACCACGGGGGATGCAGTGCAGTGAGTCCAGAGAGTGCACTGTCACCACTGGGTATGCAGTGCAGTGAGTCCAGAGAGTGCACTGGCACCACTGGGGATGCAGTGCAGTGAGTCCAGAGAGTGCACTGGCACCTTGGGGATGCAGTTCAGTGAGTCCAGAGAGTGCACTGGCACCACTGGGGATGCAGTGCAGTGAGTCCACAGAGTACACTGGCACCACTGGTGATGCAGTGCAGTGAGTCCAGAGAGTGCACTGGCACCACTGGGGATGCACTGCAGTGAGTCCAGAGAGTGCAGTGGCACCATTGGGGATGCAGTGCAGTGAGTCCAGAGAGTGCACTGGCACCACTGGTGATGCAGTGCAGTGAGTTAAGAGAGTACACTGGCGCCACTGTGGATGCACTGCAGTGAGTCCAGAGAGTGCACTGGCACCACTGGTGATGCAGTGCCATGAGTCCAGAGAGCCACTGGCACCACTGGGGATGCAGTGCATTTAGTCCAGAGAGTGCACTGGCACCACTGGGGATGCAGTGCACTGAGTCCAGAGAGGGCACTGTCAGCAATGGGGATGCAGTGCAGTGAGTCCAGAGAGTGCACTGGCACCACAGGGGATGCAGTGCAGTGAGTGCAGAGAGTGCACTGGCACAAAAGGGAATGCACTGCAGTGAGTCCAGAGAGTGCACTGGCACCACTGGGGATGCAGTGCAGTGAGTCCAGAGAGTGCACTTGCAACACTGGGGATTCAGTTCAGTGAGTCCAGAGAGTACACTGGCACCACTGGGGATGCAGTGCAGTGAGTGCAGAGAGGGCACTGGCACAAAAGGGAATGCACTGCAGTGAGTCCAGAGAGTGCACTGGCACCACTGGGGATGCACTGCAGTGAGTCCAGAGAGTGCAGTGGCACCACTGGGGATGCAGTCCACTGAGTCCAGAGACTACACTGGCACCACTGGGGATGCAGTGCAGTGAGTCCAGAGAGTGCACTGTCAGCACTGGGGATGCAGTGCAGTGAGTCCAGAGAGTGCACTGGCACCAACTGGAGCTGCACTGCTGTGAGTCCTGAGATTGCAACGGCACCACTGGGGATGCAGTGCCATGAGTCCAGAGAGCCACTGGCACCACTGGGGATGCAGTGCAGTGAGTCCAGAGAGTGCACTGGCACCACTGGGGATGCACTGCAGTGAATACAGAGAGTGCACTGGCACCCCAGGGGCTGCACTGCAGTGAGTCCAGAGAGTGCACTGGCACCAGTGGGGAAGCACTGCAGTGAGTCCAGAGAGTGCACTGGCACCACTGGGGATGCAGTGCAATGAGTGCAGAGAGTGCACTGACACCACTGGGGATCCAATGCAGTGAGTCCAGAGAGTGCACTGGCACCACTGGGGATGCACTGCAGTGAGTCCAGAGAGTGCACTGGCACCGCTGGTGATGCAGTGCAGTGAGTCCAGAGAGTACACTGGCACCACTGGGGATGCACTGCAGTGAGTCCAGAGAGTGTACTGGCACCACATTGGATGCAGTGCAGTGAGTCCAGAGACTGCACTGGCACCACTGGGGTTTTAGTGCAGTGAGTCCAGAGAGTGCACTGGCACCAATGGGGATGCAGTGCTGTGAGTCCAGAGAGTGCCCTGGCACCACTGGGGATGCAGTGAGTCCAGAGAGTGCACTGGCACCACTGGGGATGCACTGCAGTGAGACCAGAGTGTTCTCTGGCACCACTGGGGATGCAGATTAGTGAGTCCAGAGAGTGCACCGGCTCCAATGGCGATGATGCAGTGCAGTGAGTCCAGAGAGTGCACTGGCACCACTGGGGATGCAGTGCAGTGAGTCCAGAGAGTGCTCTGGCACCACTGAGCTACACTGCAGTGAGTCCAGTAGTTGCACTGGCACCACTGGGGATGCACTGCTGTGAGTCCAGAGACTACACTGGCACCACTGGGGATGCACTGCAGTGAGTCCAGAGAGTGCACTGGCACCACTGTTGATGCAGTGCAGTGAGTCCAGAGAGTGCACTGGCACCACTGGGGATGCAGTGCAGTGAGTGCAGAGAGTGCACTGGCACCACTGGGGATGCACTGCAGTAAGTCCAGAGAGTGCACTGGCACCACTGGGGATGCACTACAGTGAGTCCAGAGACTGCACTGGCACCACTGGGGATGCAGTGCAGTGACTCCAGAGAGTGCAGAGGCACCACTGTTGATGCAGTGCAGTGAGTGCAGAGAGTGCACTGGCACCAGTTCGGAAGCACTGCAGTGAGTCCAGAGAGTGCAATGGCACCACTGGGGATGCACTGCAGTGAGTCCAGAGAGTGCACTGGCACCACTGGGGATGCACTACACTGAGTCCAGAGAGTGCACTGGCGCCACTGGGGATGCACTGCAGTGAGTCCAGAGAGTGCAGAGGCACCACTGTTGATGCAGTGCAGTGAGTGCAGAGAGTGCACTGGCACCAGTTCGGAAGCACTGCAGTGAGTCCAGAGAGTGCACTGGCACCACTGGGGATGCACTGCAGTGAATCCAGAGAGTGCACTGGCACAACTGGGGATGCACCCCGGTGAGTCCAGAGAGTGCACTGGCACCACTGGGGATGCAGTGCAGTGAGTCCAGAGAGTGCACTAGCACCAATGGGATGCAGTGCAGTGAGTCCAGAGAGTGCACTGGCACCACTGGTGATGCAGTGCAGTGAGTCCAGAGAGTGCACTGGCACCACTGGGGATGCAGTGCAGTGAGTCCAGAGAGTGCACTGGCACCACTGAGGATGCAGTGCAGTGACTCCAGAGAGTGCACTGGCAACACTGGGGATGCACTGCAGTGAGTCCACAGAGTGCACTGGCACCACTGGGGATGCACTGCAGTGAGTCCAGAGAGTGCACTGGCACCACTGGGGATGCACTGCAGTGAGTCCAGAGAGTGCACTCGCACCACTGGGGATGCACTGCAGTGAGTCCAGAGAGTGCACTGGCCCCACAGGGGATGTAGTGCAGTGAGTCCACAGAGGCCACTGGCACCACTGGGGATGCAGCGCAGTGACTCCAGAGAGTGCACTGGCACCACTGGGGATGCACTGCAGTGAGTCCAGAGAGTGCACTGGCACCACTCGAGTTGCAGTGCAGTGAGTCGAGAGAGTGCCCTGGAACCACTGGGGATGCAGCGCAGTGACTACAGAGAGTGCACTGTCTCCACTGGGGATGCAGTGCAGTGAGTCCAGAGAGTACACTGCCACCACTGGTGATGCAGTGCAGTGAGTCCAGAGAGTGCACTGTAAGCACTGGGGATGCAGTGCAGTGAGTCCAGAGAGTGCACTGGCACCACTGGGGATGCACTGCAGTGAGTCCAGACAGTGCACTGGCACCACTGGGGATGCAGTGCAGTGACTCTAGAGAGTGCACTGGCACCACTGGGGATGCAGTGCAGTGAGTCCAGAGAGTGCACTGGCAAAAAAGGGGATGCACTGCAGTGAGTCCAGAGAGTGCACTGTCACCACTGGGGATGCACTGCAGTGAGTCCAGAGAGTGCACTGGCACCACTGCGGATGCACTGCAGTGACTCCAGAGACTGCACTGGCACCAATGGGGATGCACTGCAGTGAGTCCAGAGAATTCACTGGCACCACTGGGGATGCAGTGCAGCGACTCGAAAGAGTGCACTGGCACCACTGGGGATGCACTGCAGTGAGTCCGGAGAGTGCCCTGGCACCAATGGTGATGCAGTGCAGTGATCCAGAGAGTGCACTGGAACCACTGGGGATGCAGTGCAGTGAGTCCAGAGAGTGCACTGGCACCACTGGGGATGCACTGCAGTGAGTCCAGAGAGTGCACTGGCACCACTGGGGATGCACTGCAGTGACTCCAGAGACTGCACTGGCACCAATGGGGATGCACTGCAGTGAGTCCAGAGAATTCACTGGCTCCACTGGGGATGCAGTGCAGTGACTCGAAAGAGTGCACTGGCACCACTGTGGATGCACTGCAGTGAGTCCGGAGCGTGCCCTGGCAGCAATGGTGATGCAGTGCAGTGATCCAGAGAGTGCACTGGAGCCACTGGGGATGCAGTGCAGTGAGTCCAGAGAGTGCACTGGCACCACTGAGGATGCAGTGCAGTGAGTCCAGAGAGTGCACTGGCACCAGTGGGGAAGCACTGCAGTGAGTCCAGAGAGTGCACTGGCACCACTGGCGATGCACTGCACTGAGTCAAGAGAGTGCACTGACACCACTGGGGATCCAATGCAGTGAGTCCAGAGAGTGCACTGGCACCACTGGGGATGCACTGCAGTGAGTCCAGAGAGTGCACTGGCACCGCTGGTGATGCAGTGCAGTGAGTCCAGAGAGTACACTGGCACCACTGGGGATGCACTGCAGTGAGTCCAGAGAGTGTACTGGCACCACAGGGGATGCAGTGCAGTGAGTCCAGAGAGTGCACTGGCACCACTGGGGATGCACCCCGGTGAGTCCAGAGAGTGCACTGGCACCACTGGGGATGCAGTGCAGTGAGTCCAGAGACTGCACTGGCACCACTGGGGTTTTAGTGCAGTGAGTCCAGAGAGTGCACTGGCACCACTGGGGATGCAGTGCTGTGAGTCCAGAGAGTGCCCTGGCACCACTGGGGATGCAGTGAGTCCAGAGAGTGCACTGTCACCACTGGGGCTGCACTGCAGTGAGACCAGAGTGTTCTCTGGCACCACTGCGGATGCAGTTTAGTGAGTCCAGAGAGTGCAGTGGCACCACTGGGGATACATTGCAGTGAGTCCAGACAGTGCACTGGCACCACTGGGGATGCAGTGCAGTGAGTCCAGAGAGTGCACTGGCACCACTGGGGATGCAGTGCAGTGAGTCCAGAGAGTGCTCTGGCACCACTGAGCTACACTGCAGTGAGTCCAGTAATTGCACTGGCACCACTGGGGATGCACTGCTGTGAGTCCAGAGACTACACTGGCACCACTGGGGATGCACTGCAGTGAGTCCAGAGAGTGCACTGGCACCACTGTTGATGCAGTGCAGTGAGTCCAGAGAGTGCACTGGCACCACTGGTGATGCAGTGCAGTGAGTCCAGAGAGTGCACTGGCACCACTGGGGATGCACTGCAGTGAGTCCAGAGAGTGCACTGGCACCACTGGGGATGCAGTGCAGTGAGTCCAGAGACTGCACTGGCACCACTGGGGATGCACTGCAGTGACTCCAGAGAGTGCAGAGGCACCACTGTTGATGCAGTGCTGTGACTCCAGAGAGTGCCCTGGCACCACTGGGGATGCAGTGCAGTGACTCCAGAGAGTGCAAAGGCACCACTGGGGATGCACTGCAGTGAGTCCAGAGAGTGCACTGGCACCACTGGGGATGCAGTGCAGTGAGTCCAGAGAGTGCACTGGCAGCACTGGGGATGCACTACAGTTAGTCCAGAGAGTGCACTGGCACCACTGGGGATGCAGTGCAGTGACTCCAGAGAGTGCAGAGGCACCACTGTTGATGCAGTGCAGTGAGTGCAGAGAGTGCACTGGCACCAGTTCGGAAGCACTGCAGTGAGTCCAGAGAGTGCACTGGCACCACTGGGGATGCAGTGCAGTGAGTCCAGAGAGTGCACTGGCACAACTGGGGATGCAGTGCAGTGAGTCCAGAGAGTGCACTGGCACCACTGGGGATGCAGTGCAGTGAGTCCAGAGAGTGCACTAGCACCAATGGGATGCAGTGCAGTGAGTCCAGAGAGTGCACTGGCACCACTGGGGATGCACTGCAGTGACTCCAGAGAGTGCACTGGCACCACTGGGGATGCACTGCAGTGACTACAGAGAGTGCACTGTCAGCACTGGGGATGCAGTGCAGTGAGTCCAGAGAGTGCACTGGCACCACTGTTGATGCATAGCAGTGAGTCCAGAGAGTGCACTGGCACCTAAGGGGATGCACTGCAATGAGTCCAGAGAATGCACTGGCACTAATGGGGATGCAGTGCAGTGACTCGAAAGAGATGCACTGGCACCACTGCGGATGCACTGCAGTGAGTCCGGAGAGTGCCCTGGCACCAATGGTGATGCAGTGCAGTCAGTCCAGAGAGTGCAGTGGCACCACTGGGGATGCACTGCAGTGAGTCCAGAGAGTTCTCTGGCACCACTGGGGATGCACTGAACTGAGTCCAGAGACTTCACAGGCACCACTGGGGATGCAGTACAGTGAGTGCAGAGAGTGCACTGGCACCACTGGGGATTCAGTTCAGTGAGTCCAGAGAGTGAACTGGCACCACTGCGGATTTAGTGCAGTGAGTCCAGAGAGTGCTCTGGCACCACCGGGGTTTCACTGCAAGGCGTCCAGAGAGTGCACTGGCACCACTGGGAATGCACTGCAGTGAGTCCAGAGAGTGCACTGGCGCCACTGGGGATGCAGCAGAGTGAGTCCAGAGAGTGCACTGTCACCACTGGGGATGCAGCGCAGTGACTACAGAGAGTGCACTGTCACCACTGGGGATGCACTGCAGTGAGTCCAGAGAGTGCTCTGGCTCCACTGGGGATGCACTGCAGTGAGTCCAGAGAGTGCACTGGCACTTTGGGGATGCACTGCAGTGAGTCCAGAGAGTGCACTGGCACCACTGGGGATGCAGTGCAGTGAGTCCACAGAGAGCACTGGCTACACTGGGGATGCACTTCAGTGAGTCCAGAGAGTGCACTGGCACCACTGGGGATGCAGTGCAGTGAGTCCAGAGAGTGCACTGGCACCACGGGAGATTCACTGCATTGAGTCCAGAGAGTGCACTGACACCAGTGGGAATGCACTGCAGTGAGTACAGAGAGTGCACTGGCACCTCAGGGGCTGCACTGCATTGAGTCCAGAGAGTGCACTGGCACCACTGGGATGCAGTGCAGTGAGTCCACAGAGTGCACTGGCACCACAGGGGATACACTGCAGTGAGTCCAGAGAGTGCACTGGCACCACTGGGGACGCAGTGCAGTGACTACAGAGAGTGCACTGGCAACATTGGGGATGCAGTGCCCTGAGTCCAGAGAGTGCACTGGCACCAGTGGGGATGCACTGCAGTGGGTCCAGAGAGTGCACTGGCACCACTGGGGATGCACTGCAGTGAATACAGAGAGTGCACTGGCACCTCAGGGGCTGCACTGCAGTGAGTCCAGAGAGTGCACTGGCACCACTGGGGATGCAGTGCAGTGACTCCAGAGAGTGCACAGGCACCACTGGTGATGCACTGCAGTGAGTCCAGAGAGTGCACTGGCACCACTGAGGATGCAGTGCAGTGAGTCCAGAGAGTGCACTGGCACCAGTGGGGAAGCACTGCAGTGAGTCCAGAGAGTGCACTGGCACAACTGGGGATGCAGTGCAGTGAGTGCAGAGAGTGCACTGACACCACTGGGGATCCAATGCAGTGAGTCCAGAGAGTGCACTGGCACCACTGGGGATGCACTGCAGTGAGTCCAGAGAGTGCACTGGCACCGCTGGTGATGCAGTGCAGTGAGTCCAGAGAGTACACTGGCACCACTGGGGATGCAGTGCAGTGAGTCCAGAGAGTGTACTGGCACCACATTGGATGCAGTGCAGTGAGTCCAGAGAGTACACTGGCACCACTGGGGTTTTAGTGCAGTGAGTCCAGAGAGTGCACTGTCACCACTGGGGATGCACTGCAGTGAGTCCAGAGAGTGCACTGGCACCACTGGGGATGCACTGCAGTGACTCCAGAGACTGCACTGGCACCAATGGGGATGCACTGCAGTGAGTCCAGAGAATTCACTGGCACCACTGGGGATGCAGTGCAGTGACTCGAAAGAGTGCACTGGCACCACTGGGGATGCACTGCAGTGAGTCCGGAGAGTGCCCTGGCACCAATGGTGATGCAGTGCAGTGATCCAGAGAGTGCACTGGCACCACCACATGGGATGCAGTGCAGTGAGTCCAGAGAGTGCACTGGCACCACTGGGGATGCAGTACAGTGAGTCCAGAGAGTGCACTGGCACCACTGGGGGTGCAGTGCAGTGAGTAAAGAGAGTACAGTGGCACCACTGGGGATGCAGTGCAGTGAGTCCAGAGAGTGCCCTGGCACCACTGGGAATGCAGTGAGTACAGAGAGTGCACTGGCACCACTGGGGATGCACTGCAGTGAGTCCAGAGAGTGCACTGGCACCACTGGGGATGCACCCCGGCAAGTCCAGAGAGTGCACTGGCACCACTGGGGATGCAGTGCAGTGAGTCCAGAGAGTGCACTGGCACCACTGGGGATGCACTGCAGTGAGTGCAGAGAGTGCACTGGCACCACTGGGGATGCACTGCAGTGAGTCCAGAGAGTGCACTGGCACCACTGGGTATGCAGTGCAGTGAGTCCAGAGAGTGCACTGGCACCACTGGGGATGCAGTGCAGAAGTCCAGAGAGTGCACTGGCACCACTGGGGATGCAGTGCAGTGAGTCCAGAGAGTGCACTGGCACCACTGGGGATGGACTGCAGTGAGTCCAGAGAGTGCACTGGCACCACTGGGGATGCAGTGCAGTGAGTCCAGAGAGTGCACTGGCACCAATGGTAACGCAGAGCAGTGAGTCGAGAGAGTGCACTCGCACCACAGGGAATGCAGTGCAGTGAGTCCAGAGAGTGCACTAGCACCACTGGGGATGCAGTGCAGTGAGTGCAGAGAGTGCACTGGCACCAGTTCGGAAGCACTGCAGTGAGTCCAGAGAGTGCACTGGCACCACTGGGGATGCACTGCAGTGAGTCCAGAGAGTGCACTGGCACAACTGGGGATGCAGTGCAGTGAGTCCAGAGAGTGCACTGGCACCACTGGGGATGCAGTGCAGTGAGTCCAGAGAGTGCACTAGCACCAATGGGATGCAGTGCAGTGAGTCCAGAGAGTGCACTGGCACCACTGGGGATGCACTGCAGTGACTCCAGAGAGTGCACTGGCACCACTGGGGATGCACTGCAGTGACTACAGAGAGTGCACTGTCAGCACTGGGGATGCAGTGCAGTGAGTCCAGAGAGTGCACTGGCACCACTGTTGATGCATAGCAGTGAGTCCAGAGAGTGCACTGGCACCTAAGGGGATGCACTGCAATGAGTCCAGAGAATGCACTGGCACTAATGGGGATGCAGTGCAGTGACTCGAAAGAGATGCACTGGCACCACTGCGGATGCACTGCAGTGAGTCCGGAGAGTGCCCTGGCACCAATGGTGATGCAGTGCAGTCAGTCCAGAGAGTGCAGTGGCACCACTGGGGATGCACTGCAGTGAGTCCAGAGAGTTCTCTGGCACCACTGGGGATGCACTGAACTGAGTCCAGAGACTTCACAGGCACCACTGGGGATGCAGTACAGTGAGTGCAGAGAGTGCACTGGCACCACTGGGGATTCAGTTCAGTGAGTCCAGAGAGTGAACTGGCACCACTGCTGATTTAGTGCAGTGAGTCCAGAGAGTGCTCTGGCACCACCGGGGTTTCACTGCAAGGCGTCCAGAGAGTGCACTGGCACCACTGGGAATGCACTGCAGTGAGTCCAGAGAGTGCACTGGCGCCACTGGGGATGCAGCAGAGTGAGTCCAGAGAGTGCACTGTCACCACTGGGGATGCAGCGCAGTGACTACAGAGAGTGCACTGTCACCACTGGGGATGCACTGCAGTGAGTCCAGAGAGTGCTCTGGCTCCACTGGGGATGCACTGCAGTGAGTCCAGAGAGTGCACTGGCACTTTGGGGATGCACTGCAGTGAGTCCAGAGAGTGCACTGGCACCACTGGGGATGCAGTGCAGTGAGTCCACAGAGAGCACTGGCTACACTGGGGATGCACTTCAGTGAGTCCAGAGAGTGCACTGGCACCACTGGGGATGCAGTGCAGTGAGTCCAGAGAGTGCACTGGCACCACGGGAGATTCACTGCATTGAGTCCAGAGAGTGCACTGACACCAGTGGGAATGCACTGCAGTGAGTACAGAGAGTGCACTGGCACCTCAGGGGCTGCACTGCATTGAGTCCAGAGAGTGCACTGGCACCACTGGGATGCAGTGCAGTGAGTCCACAGAGTGCACTGGCACCACAGGGGATACACTGCAGTGAGTCCAGAGAGTGCACTGGCACCACTGGGGACGCAGTGCAGTGACTACAGAGAGTGCACTGGCAACATTGGGGATGCAGTGCCCTGAGTCCAGAGAGTGCACTGGCACCAGTGGGGATGCACTGCAGTGGGTCCAGAGAGTGCACTGGCACCACTGGGGATGCACTGCAGTGAATACAGAGAGTGCACTGGCACCTCAGGGGCTGCACTGCAGTGAGTCCAGAGAGTGCACTGGCACCACTGGGGATGCAGTGCAGTGACTCCAGAGAGTGCACAGGCACCACTGGTGATGCACTGCAGTGAGTCCAGAGAGTGCACTGGCACCACTGAGGATGCAGTGCAGTGAGTCCAGAGAGTGCACTGGCACCACATGGGATGCAGTGCAGTGAATACAGAGAGTGCACTGGCACCTCAGGGGCTGCACTGCAGTGAGTCCAGAGAGTGCACTGGCACCACTGGGGATGCACTGCAGTGAGTCCAGAGAGTGCACTGGCACCGCTGGTGATGCAGTGCAGTGAGTCCAGAGAGTACACTGGCACCACTGGGGATGCACTGCAGTGAGTCCAGAGAGTGTACTGGCACCACATTGGATGCAGTGCAGTGAGTCCAGAGAGTACACTGGCACCACTGGGGTTTTAGTGCAGTGAGTCCAGAGAGTGCACTGTCACCACTGGGGATGCACTGCAGTGAGTCCAGAGAGTGCACTGGCACCACTGGGGATGCACTGCAGTGACTCCAGAGACTGCACTGGCACCAATGGGGATGCACTGCAGTGAGTCCAGAGAATTCACTGGCACCACTGGGGATGCAGTGCAGTGACTCGAAAGAGTGCACTGGCACCACTGGGGATGCACTGCAGTGAGTCCGGAGAGTGCCATGGCACCAATGGTGATGCAGTGCAGTGATCCAGAGAGTGCACTGGCACCACCACATGGGATGCAGTGCAGTGAGTCCAGAGAGTGCACTGGCACCACTGGGGATGCAGTACAGTGAGTCCAGAGAGTGCACTGGCACCACTGGGGGTGCAGTGCAGTGAGTAAAGAGAGTACAGTGGCACCACTGGGGATGCAGTGCAGTGAGTCCAGAGAGTGCCCTGGCACCACTGGGAATGCAGTGAGTACAGAGAGTGCACTGGCACCACTGGGGATGCACTGCAGTGAGTCCAGAGAGTGCACTGGCACCACTGGGGATGCACCCCGGCAAGTCCAGAGAGTGCACTGGCACCACTGGGGATGCAGTGCAGTGAGTCCAGAGAGTGCACTGGCACCACTGGGGATGCACTGCAGTGAGTGCAGAGAGTGCACTGGCACCACTGGGGATGCACTGCAGTGAGTCCAGAGAGTGCACTGGCACCACTGGGTATGCAGTGCAGTGAGTCCAGAGAGTGCACTGGCACCACTGGGGATGCAGTGCAGAAGTCCAGAGAGTGCACTGGCACCACTGGGGATGCAGTGCAGTGAGTCCAGAGAGTGCACTGGCACCACTGGGGATGGACTGCAGTGAGTCCAGAGAGTGCACTGGCACCACTGGGGATGCAGTGCAGTGAGTCCAGAGAGTGCACTGGCACCAATGGTAACTCAGAGCAGTGAGTCGAGAGAGTGCACTCGCACCACAGGGAATGCAGTGCAGTGAGTCCAGAGAGTGCACTAGCACCACTGGGGATGCACTGCAGTGAGTCCAGAGTGTGCACTGGCACCACTGGGGATGCAGTGCAGTGAGTCCAGAGAGTGCACTGGCACCACTGGGGATGCAGTGCAGTGAGTCCAGAGAGTGCACTGGCACCACTGGGGATGTAGTGCAGTGAGTCCACAGAGGGCACTGGCACCACAGGGGATGCAGTGTAGTGAGTCCAGAGAGTACAGTGGCACCACTGGGGATGCAGTACAGTGAGTCCAAAGAGTGCACTGGCACCATTGGGGATGCACTGCAGTGAGTCCAGAGAGTGCACTGGCACCACTGGGGATGCAGTGCAGTGAGTCCAGAGAGTGCCCTGGCACCACTGGGAATGCAGTGAGTCCAGACAGTGCACTGGCACCACTGGGGATGCACTGCAGTGAGTCCAGAGAGTGCACTGGCACCACTGGGGATGCACCCCGGCAAGTCCAGAGAGTGCACTGGCACCACTGGGGATGCAGTGCAGTGAGTCCAGAGAGTGCACTGGCACCACTGGGGATGCACTGCAGTGAGTCCAGAGAGTGCACTGGCACCACTGGGGATGCACTGCAGTGAGTCCAGAGAGTGCACTGGCACCACTGGGGATGCAGTGCAGTGAGTCCAGAGAGTGCACTGGCACCACTGGGGATGCACTGCAGTGAGTGCAGAGAGTGCACTGACACCACTGGGGATGCACTGCAGTGAGTCCAGAGAGTGCAATGGCACCACTGGGGATGCAGTGCAGTGAGTCCAGAGAGTGCACTGGCACCACTGGGGATGCAGTGCAGTGAGTCCAGAGAGTGCACTGGCACCACTGGGGATGCAGTACAGTGAGTCCAGAGAGTGCACTGGCACCACTGGGGATAAACTGCAGTGAGTCCAGAGAGTGCACTGGCACCACTGGGGATGCAGTGCAGTGAGTCCAGAGAGTGCACTGGCACCACTGGGGATGCACTGCAGTGAGTCCAGAGACTTCACAGGCACCACTGGGGATGCAGTGCAGTGAGTCCAGAGAGTGCACTGGCACCACTGGGAATGCAGTGAGTCCAGAGAGTGCACTGGCACCACTGGGGATGCACTGCAGTGAGTCCAGAGAGTGCACTGGCACCACTGGGGATGCACCCCGGCAAGTCCAGAGAGTGCACTGGCACCACTGGGGATGCAGTGCAGTGAGTCCAGAGAGTGCACTGGCACCACTGGGGATGCACTGCAGTGAGTCCAGAGAGTGCACTGGCACCACTGGGGATGCACTGCAGTGAGTCCAGAGAGTGCACTGGCACCACTGGGGATGCAGTGCAGTGAGTCCAGAGAGTGCACTGGCACCACTGGGGATGCAGTGCAGTGAGTCCAGAGAGTGCACTGGCACCACTGGGGATGCAGTACAGTGAGTCCAGAGAGTGCACTGGCACCACTGGGGATGCAGTGCAGTGAGTAAAGAGAGTGCACTGGCACCACTGTGGATGCAGTGCAGTGAGTCCAGAGAGTGCACTGGCACCACTGGGGATGGACTGCAGTGAGTCCAGAGAGTGCACTGGCACCACTGGGGATGCAGTGCAGTGAGTCCAGAGAGTGCACTGGCACCACTGGGGATGCACTGCAGTGAGTCCAGAGAGTGCCCTGGCACCACTGGGGATGCACTGCAGTGAGTCCAAAGAGTGCACTGGCACCATTGGGATGCAGTGCAGTGAGTCCAGAGAGTACACTGGCACCACTGGGGATGCACTGCAGTGAGTCCAGAGAGTGCACTGGCACCACTGGGATGCAGTGCACTGAGTCCACAGAGTGCACTGGTACCACAGGGGATACACTGCAGTGAGTCCAGAGAGTGCACTGGCACCACTGGGGATGCAGTGCCGTGAGTGCAGAGAGTGCACTGGCACCGCTGCGGTTGCACCCCGGTGTTTTCAGAGAGTGCAGTGGCACCGCTGGGGATGCAGTGCAGTGAGTCCAGAGAGTGCACTGGCACCACGGGGGATGCAGTGCAGTGAGTCCAGAGAGTGCACTGTCACCACTGGGTATGCAGTGCAGTGAGTCCAGAGAGTGCACTGGCACCACTGGGGATGCACTGCAGTGAGTCCAGAGAGTGCACTGGCACCACTGGGATGCAGTGCACTGAGTCCACAGAGTGCACTGGCACCACAGGGGATACACTGCAGTGAGTCCAGAGAGTGCACTGGCACCACTGGGGATGCAGTGCCGTGAGTGCAGAGAGTGCACTGGCACCGCTGCGGTTGCACCCCGGTGTTTTCAGAGAGTGCAGTGGCACCGCTGGGGATGCAGTGCAGTGAGTCCAGAGAGTGCACTGGCACCACGGGGGATGCAGTGCAGTGAGTCCAGAGAGTGCACTGTCACCACTGGGTATGCAGTGCAGTGAGTCCAGAGAGTGCACTGGCACCACTGGGGATGCAGTGCAGTGAGTCCAGAGAGTGCACTGGCACCTTGGGGATGCAGTTCAGTGAGTCCAGAGAGTGCACTGGCACCACTGGGGATGCAGTGCAGTGAGTCCACAGAGTACACTGGCACCACTGGTGATGCAGTGCAGTGAGTCCAGAGAGTGCACTGGCACCACTGGGGATGCAGTGCAGTGAGTCCAGAGAGTGCAGTGGCACCATTGGGGATGCAGTGCAGTGAGTCCAGAGAGTGCACTGGCACCACTGGGGATGCAGTGCCGTGAGTGCAGAGAGTGCACTGGCACCGCTGCGGTTGCACCCCGGTGTTTTCAGAGAGTGCAGTGGCACCGCTGGGGATGCAGTGCAGTGAGTCCAGAGAGTGCACTGGCACCACGGGGGATGCAGTGCAGTGAGTCCAGAGAGTGCACTGTCACCACTGGGTATGCAGTGCAGTGAGTCCAGAGAGTGCACTGGCACCACTGGGGATGCAGTGCAGTGAGTCCAGAGAGTGCACTGGCACCTTGGGGATGCAGTTCAGTGAGTCCAGAGAGTGCACTGGCACCACTGGGGATGCAGTGCAGTGAGTCCACAGAGTACACTGGCACCACTGGTGATGCAGTGCAGTGAGTCCAGAGAGTGCACTGGCACCACTGGGGATGCAGTGCAGTGAGTCCAGAGAGTGCAGTGGCACCATTGGGGATGCAGTGCAGTGAGTCCAGAGAGTGCACTGGCACCACTGGTGATGCAGTGCAGTGAGTTAAGAGAGTACACTGTGGCACCATTGGGGATGCACTGCAGTGAGTCCAGAGAGTGCACTGGCACCACTGGTGATGCAGTGCCATGAGTCCAGAGAGCCACTGGCACCACTGGGGATGCAGTGCATTTAGTCCAGAGAGTGCACTGGCACCACTGGGGATGCAGTGCACTGAGTCCAGAGAGGGCACTGTCAGCAATGGGGATGCAGTGCAGTGAGTCCAGAGAGTGCACTGGCACCACTGGGGATGCAGTGCAGTGAGTGCAGAGAGTGCACTGGCACAAAAGGGAATGCACTGCAGTGAGTCCAGAGAGTGCACTGGCACCACTGGGGATGCAGTGCAGTGAGTCCAGAGAGTGCACTTGCAACACTGGGGATTCAGTTCAGTGAGTCCAGAGAGTACACTGGCACCACTGGGGATGCAGTGCCGTGAGTGCAGAGAGCTCACTGGCACAAAAGGGAATGCACTGCAGTGAGTCCAGAGAGTGCACTGGCACCACTGGGGATGCACTGCAGTGAGTCCAGAGAGTGCAGTGGCACCACTGGGGATGCAGTCCACTGAGTCCAGAGACTACACTGGCACCACTGGGGATGCAGTGCAGTGAGTCCAGAGAGTGCACTGTCAGCACTGGGGATGCAGTGCAGTGAGTCCAGAGAGTGCACTGGCACCAACTGGAGCTGCACTGCTGTGAGTCCTGAGATTGCAACGGCACCACTGGGGATGCAGTGCCATGAGTCCAGAGAGCCACTGGCACCACTGGGGATGCAGTGCAGTGAGTCCAGAGAGTGCACTGGCACCACTGGGGATGCACTGCAGTGAATACAGAGAGTGCACTGGCACCCCAGGGGCTGCACTGCAGTGAGTCCAGAGAGTGCACTGGCACCAGTGGGGAAGCACTGCAGTGAGTCCAGAGAGTGCACTGGCACCACTGGGGATGCACTGCAGTGAGTGCAGAGAGTGCACTGACACCACTGCGGATCCAATGCAGTGAGTCCAGAGAGTGCACTGGCACCACTGGGGATGCACTGCAGTGAGTCCAGAGAGTGCACTGGCACCGCTGGTGATGCAGTGCAGTGAGTCCAGAGAGTACACTGGCACCACTGGGGATGCACTGCAGTGAGTCCAGAGAGTGTACTGGCACCACATTGGATGCAGTGCAGTGAGTCCAGAGACTGCACTGGCACCACTGGGGTTTTAGTGCAGTGAGTCCAGAGAGTGCACTGGCACCAATGGGGATGCAGTGCTGTGAGTCCATTGAGTGCCCTGGCACCACTGGGGATGCAGTGAGTCCAGAGAGTGCACTGGCACCACTGGGGATGCACTGCAGTGAGACCAGAGTGTTCTCTGGCACCACTGGGGATGCAGATTAGTGAGTCCAGAGAGTGCACCGGCTCCAATGGCGATGATGCAGTGTAGTGAGTCCAGAGAGTGCACTGGCACCACTGGGGATGCAGTGCAGTGAGTCCAGAGAGTGCTCTGGCACCACTGAGCTACACTGCAGTGAGTCCAGTAGTTGCACTGGCACCACTGGGGATGCACTGCTGTGAGTCCAGAGACTACACTGGCACCACTGGGGATGCACTGCAGTGAGTCCAGAGAGTGCACTGGCACCACTGGGGATGCAGTGCAGTGAGTCCAGAGAGTGCACTGGCACCACTGGGGATGCAGTGCAGTGAGTGCAGAGAGTGCACTGGCACCACTGGGGATGCACTGCAGTAAGTCCAGAGAGTGCACTGGCACCACTGGGGATGCACTACAGTGAGTCCAGAGACTGCACTGGCACCACTGGGGATGCAGTGCAGTGACTCCAGAGAGTGCAGAGGCACCACTGTTGATGCAGTGCAGTGAGTGCAGAGAGTGCACTGGCACCAGTTCGGAAGCACTGCAGTGAGTCCAGAGAGTGCAATGGCACCACTGGGGATGCACTGCAGTGAGTCCAGAGAGTGCACTGGCACCACTGGGGATGCACTACACTGAGTCCAGAGAGTGCACTGGCGCCACTGGGGATGCACTGCAGTGAGTCCAGAGAGTGCAGAGGCACCACTGTTGATGCAGTGCAGTGAGTGCAGAGAGTGCACTGGCACCAGTTCGGAAGCACTGCAGCGAGTCCAGAGAGTGCACTGGCACCACTGGGGATGCACTGCAGTGAATCCAGAGAGTGCACTGGCACAACTGGGGATGCAGTGCAATGAGTCCAGAGAGTGCACTGGCACCACTGGGGATGCAGTGCAGTGAGTCCAGAGAGTGCACTAGCACCAATGGGATGCAGTGCAGTGAGTCCAGAGAGTGCACTGGCACCACTGGTGATGCAGTGCAGTGAGTCCAGAGAGTGCACTGGCACCACTGGGGATGCAGTGCAGTGAGTCCAGAGAGTGCACTGGCACCACTGAGGATGCAGTGCAGTGACTCCAGAGAGTGCACTGGCAACACTGGGGATGCACTGCAGTGAGTCCACAGAGTGCACTGGCACCACTGGGGATGCACTGCAGTGAGTCCAGAGAGTGCACTGGCACCACTGGGGATGCACTGCAGTGAGTCCAGAGAGTGCACTCGCACCACTGGGGATGCACTGCAGTGACTCCAGAGACTGCACTGGCACCAAAGGGGAAGCACTGCAGTGAGTCCAGAGAATTCACTGGCACCACTGGGGATGCAGTGCAGTGACTCGAAAGAGTGCACTGGCACCACTGGGGATGCCCTGCAGTGAGTCCGGAGAGTGCCCTGGCACCAATGGTGATGCAGTGCAGTGATCCAGAGAGTGCACTGGAACCACTGGGGATGCAGTGCAGTGAGTCCAGAGAGTGCACTGGCACCACTGGGGATGCACTGCAGTGAGTCCAGAGAGTGCACTGGCACCACTGGGGATGCACTGCAGTGACTCCAGAGACTGCACTGGCACCAATGGGGATGCACTGCAGTGAGTCCAGAGAATTCACTGGCACCACTGGGGATGCAGTGCAGTGACTCGAAAGAGTGCACTGGCACCACTGTGGATGCACTGCAGTGAGTCCGGAGAGTGCCCTGGCACCAATGGTGATGCAGTGCAGTGATCCAGAGAGTGCACTGGAACCACTGGGGATGCAGTGCAGTGAGTCCAGAGAGTGCACTGGCACCACTGAGGATGCAGTGCAGTGAGTCCAGAGAGTGCACTGGCACCAGTGGGGAAGCACTGCAGTGAGTCCAGAGAGTGCACTGGCACCACTGGCGATGCACTGCACTGAGTCAAGAGAGTGCACTGACACCACTGGGGATCCAATGCAGTGAGTCCAGAGAGTGCACTGGCACCACTGGGGATGCACTGCAGTGAGTCCAGAGAGTGCACTGGCACCGCTGGTGATGCAGTGCAGTGAGTCCAGAGAGTACACTGGCACCACTGGGGATGCACTGCAGTGAGTCCAGAGAGTGTACTGGCACCACAGGGGATGCAGTGCAGTGAGTCCAGAGAGTGCACTGGCACCACTGGGGATGCACCCCGGTGAGTCCTGAGAGTGCACTGGCACCACTGGGGATGCAGTGCAGTGAGTCCAGAGACTGCACTGGCACCACTGGGGTTTTAGTGCAGTGAGTCCAGAGAGTGCACTGGCACCAATGGGGATGCAGTGCTGTGAGTCCAGAGAGTGCCCTGGCACCACTGGGGATGCAGTGAGTTCAGAGAGTGCACTGGCACCACTGGGGATGCACTGCAGTGAGACCAGAGTGTTCTCTGGCACCACTGGGGATGCAGTTTAGTGAGTCCAGAGAGTGCACCGGCTCCAATGGCGATACATTGCAGTGAGTCCAGACAGTGCACTGGCACCACTGGGGATGCAGTGCAGTGAGTCCAGAGAGTGCTCTGGCACCACTGAGCTACACTGCAGTGAGTCCAGTAATTGCACTGGCACCACTGGGGATGCACTGCTGTGAGTCCAGAGACTACACTGGCACCACTGGGGATGCACTGCAGTGAGTCCAGAGAGTGCACTGGCACCACTGTTGATGCAGTGCAGTGAGTCCAGAGAGTGCACTGGCACCACTGGGGATGCAGTGCAGTGAGTCCAGAGAGTGCACTGGCACCACTGGGGATGCACTGCAGTGAGTCCAGAGAGTGCACTGGCACCACTGGGGATGCAGTGCAGTGAGTCCAGAGACTGCACTGGCACCACTGGGGATGCAGTGCAGTGACTCCAGAGAGTGCAGAGGCACCACTGTTGATGCAGTGCTGTGACTCCAGAGAGTGCCCTGGCACCACTGGGGATGCAGTGCAGTGAGTCCTGAGAGTGCAAAGGCACCACAAGGGATGCACTGCAGTGAGTCCAGAGAGTGCACTGGCACCACTGGGGATGCAGTGCAGTGAGTCCAGAGAGTGCACTGGCACCACTGGGGATGCACTACAGTTAGTCCAGAGAGTGCACTGGCACCACTGGGGATGCAGTGCAGTGACTCCAGAGAGTGCAGAGGCACCACTGTTGATGCAGTGCAGTGAGTGCAGAGAGTGCACTGGCACCAGTTCGGAAGCACTGCAGTGAGTCCAGAGAGTCCACTGGCACCACTGGGGATGCACTGCAGTGAGTCCAGAGAGTGCACTGGCACAACTGGGGATGCAGTGCAGTGAGTCCAGAGAGTGCACTGGCACCACTGGGGATGCAGTGCAGTGAGTCCAGAGAGTGCACTAGCACCAATGGGATGCAGTGCAGTGAGTCCAGAGAGTGCACTGGCACCACTGGGGATGCACTGCAGTGACTCCAGAGAGTGCACTGGCACCACTGGGGATGCAGTGCAGTGAGTCCAGAGAGTGCACTGGCACCACTGAGGATGCAGTGCAGTGAGTCCAGAGAGTGCACTGGCACCACTGGGATGCAGTGCACTCAGTCCACAGAGTGCACTGGCACCACTGGGGATGCACTGCAGTGAGTCCAGAGAGTTCTCTGGCACCACTGGGGATGCACTGAACTGAGTCCAGAGACTTCACAGGCACCACTGGGGATGCAGTACAGTGAGTGCAGAGAGTGCACTGGCACCACTGGGGATTCAGTTCAGTGAGTCCAGAGAGTGAACTGGCACCACTGCGGATTTAGTGCAGTGAGTCCAGAGAGTGCTCTGGCACCACCGGGGTTTCACTGCAAGGCGTCCAGAGAGTGCACTGGCACCACTGGGAATGCACTGCAGTGAGTCCAGAGAGTGCACTGGCGCCACTGGGGATGCAGCAGAGTGAGTCCAGAGAGTGCACTGTCACCACTGGGGATGCAGCGCAGTGACTACAGAGAGTGCACTGTCACCACTGGGGATGCACTGCAGTGAGTCCAGAGAGTGCTCTGGCTCCACTGGGGATGCACTGCAGTGAGTCCAGAGAGTGCACTGGCACTTTGGGGATGCACTGCAGTGAGTCCAGAGAGTGCACTGGCACCACTGGGGATGCAGTGCAGTGAGTCCACAGAGAGCACTGGCTACACTGGGGATGCACTTCAGTGAGTCCAGAGAGTGCACTGGCACCACTGGGGATGCAGTGCAGTGAGTCCAGAGAGTGCACTGGCACCACTGGGGATGCACTGCAGTGAGTCCACAGAGTGCACTGGCACCACTGGGGATGCAGTTCAGTGAGTCCAGAGAGTGAACTGGCACCACTGGGGATGCAGTGCAGTGAGTCCAGAGAGTGCACTGGCACCACGGCAGATTCACTGCATTGAGTCCAGAGAGTGCACTGACACCACTGGGAATGCACTGCAGTGAGTCCAGAGAGTGCACTGGCACCTCAGGGGCTGCACTGCATTGAGTCCAGAGAGTGCACTGGCTCCACTGGGATGCAGTGCAGTGAGTCCACAGAGTGCACTGGCACCACAGGGGATACACTGCAGTGAGTCCAGAGAGTGCACTGGCACCACTGGGGACGCAGTGCAGTGACTACAGAGAGTGCACTGGCAACATTGGGGATGCAGTGCCCTGAGTCCAGAGAGTGCACTGGCACCAGTGGGGATGCACTGCAGTGGGTCCAGAGAGTGCACTGGCACCACTGGGGATGCACTGCAGTGAATACAGAGAGTGCACTGGCACCTCAGGGGCTGCACTGCAGTGAGTCCAGAGAGTGCACTGGCACCACTGGGGATGCAGTGCAGTGACTCCAGAGAGTGCACAGGCACCACTGGTGATGCACTGCAGTGAGTCCAGAGAGTGCACTGGCACCACTGAGGATGCAGTGCAGTGAGTCCAGAGAGTGCACTGGCACCAGTGGGGAAGCACTGCAGTGAGTCCAGAGAGTGCACTGGCACCACTGGGGATGCAGTGCAGTGAGTGCAGAGAGTGCACTGACACCACTGGGGATCCAATGCAGTGAGTCCAGAGAGTGCACTGGCACCACTGGGGATGCACTGCAGTGAGTCCAGAGAGTGCACTGGCACCGCTGGTGATGCAGTGCAGTGAGTCCAGAGAGTACACTGGCACCACTGGGGATGCACTGCAGTGAGTCCAGAGAGTGTACTGGCACCACATTGGATGCAGTGCAGTGAGTCCAGAGACTGCACTGGCACCACTGGGGTTTTAGTGCAGTGAGTCCAGAGAGTGCACTGGCACCAATGGGGATGCACTGCAGTGAGCTCAGAGAGTGCACTGGCACCACTGGGGATGCAGTGCAGTGAGTCCAGAGAGTGCACTGGCACCACTGGGGATGCAGTGCAGTGAGTCCAGAGAGTGCAGTGGCACCACTGGGGATGCAGTGCACTGAGTCCAGAGAGTGCACTGGCACCACTGGGGATGCAGTGCACTGAGTCCAGAGAGTGCACTGGCACCACTGGGGATGCAGTGCAGTGAGTCCAGAGAGTGCTCTGGCACCACTGAGCTACACTGCAGTGAGTCCAGTAGTTGCACTGGCACCACTGAGGATGCACTGCTGTGAGTCCAGAGACTACACTGGCACCACTGGGGATGCACTGCAGTGAGTCCAGAGAGTGCACTGGCACCACTGTTGATGTAGTGCAGTGAGTCCAGAGAGTGCACTGGCACCACTGGGGATGCAGTGCAGTGAGTACAGAGATTGCACTGGCACCACTGGGGATGCAGTGCAGTGAGTCCAGAGAGTGCACTGGCACCACTGGGGATGCACTACAGTGAGTCCAGAGAGTGCACTGGCACCACTGGGGATGCAGTGCAGTGACTCCAGAGAGTGCAGAGGCACCACTGTTGATGCAGTGCTGTGACTCCAGAGAGTGCACTGGCACCACTGGGGATGCAGTGCAGTGAGTCCAGAGAGTGCACTGGCACCACTGGGGATGCACTACAGTGAGTCCAGAGAGTGCACTGGCACCACTGGGGATGCAGTGCAGTGACTCCAGAGAGTGCAGAGGCACCACTGTTGATGCAGTGCAGTGAGTCCAGAGAGTGCACTGGCACCAGTTCGGAAGCACTGCAGTGAGTCCAGAGAGTGCACTGGCACCACTGGGGATGCACTGCAGTGAGTCCAGAGAGTGCACTGGCACAACTGGGGATGCAGTGCAGTGAGTCCAGAGCGTGCACTGGCACCACTGGGGATGCAGTGCAGTGAGTCCAGAGAGTGCACTAGCACCAATGGGATGCAGTGCCGTGAGTCCAGAGAGTGCACTGGCACCACTGGTGATGCAGTGCAGTGAGTCCAGAGAGTGCACTGGCACCACTGGTGATGCAGTGCAGTGAGTCCAGAGAGTGCACTGGCACCACTGAGGATGCAGTGCAGTGACTCCAGAGAGTGCACTGGCAACACTGGGGATGCACTGCAGTGAGTCCACAGAGTGCGCTGGCACCACTGTTGATGCATAGCAGTGAGTCCAGAGAGTGCACTGGCACCACTGAGGATGCAGTGCAGTGAGTCCAGAGAGTGCACTGGCACCAGTGGGGAAGCACTGCAGTGAGTCCAGAGAGTGCACTGGCACCACTGGGGATGCAGTGCAGTGACTCGAAAGAGATGCACTGGCACCACTGCGGATGCACTGCAGTGAGTCCGGAGAGTGCCCTGGCACCAATGGTGATGCAGTGCAGTCAGTCCAGAGAGTGCAGTGGCACCACTGGGGATGCACTGCAGTGAGTCCAGAGAGTTCTCTGGCACCACTGGGGATGCACTGAACTGAGTCCAGAGACTTCACAGGCACCACTGGGGATGCAGTACAGTGAGTGCAGAGAGTGCACTGGCACCACTGGGGATTCAGTTCAGTGAGTCCAGAGAGTGAACTGGCACCACTGCGGATTTAATGCAGTGAGTCCAGAGAGTGCTCTGGCACCACCGGGGTTTCACTGCAAGGCGTCCAGAGAGTGCACTGGCACCACTGGGAATGCACTGCAGTGAGTCCAGAGAGTGCACTGGCGCCACTGGGGATGCAGCAGAGTGAGTCCAGAGAGTGCACTGTCACCACTGGGGATGCAGCGCAGTGACTACAGAGAGTGCACTGTCACCACTGGGGATGCACTGCAGTGAGTCCAGAGAGTGCTCTGGCTCCACTGGGGATGCACTGCAGTGAGTCCAGAGAGTGCACTGGCACTTTGGGGATGCACTGCAGTGAGTCCAGAGAGTGCACTGGCACCACTGGGGATGCAGTGCAGTGAGTCCATAGAGAGCACTGGCTACACTGGGGATGCACTTCAGTGAGTCCAGAGAGTGCACTGGCACCACTGGGGATGCAGTGCAGTGAGTCCAGAGAGTGCACTGGCACCACTGGGGATGCACTGCAGTGAGTCCACAGAGTGCACTGGCACCACTGGGGATGCAGTTCAGTGAGTCCAGAGAGTGAACTGGCACCACTGGGGATGCAGTGCAGTGAGTCCAGAGAGTGCACTGGCACCACGGGAGATTCACTGCATTGAGTCCAGAGGGTGCACTGACACCAGTGGGAATGCACTGCAGTGAGTACAGAGAGTGCACTGGCACCTCAGGGGCTGCACTGCATTGAGTCCAGAGAGTGCACTGGCACCACTGGGGACGCAGTGCAGTGATTACAGAGAGTGCACTGGCAACATTGGGGATGCAGTGCCCTGAGTCCAGAGAGTGCACTGGCACCAGTGGGGATGCACTGCAGTGGGTCCAGAGAGTGCACTGGCACCACTGGGGATGCACTGCAGTGAATACAGAGAGTGCACTGGCACCTCAGGGGCTGCACTGCAGTGAGTCCAGAGAGTGCACTGGCACCACTGGGGATGCAGTGCAGTGACTCCAGAGAGTGCACAGGCACCACTGGTGATGCACTGCAGTGAGTCCAGAGAGTGCACTGGCACCACTGAGGATGCAGTGCAGTGAGTCCAGAGAGTGCACTGGCACCAGTGGGGAAGCACTGCAGTGAGTCCAGAGAGTGCACTGGCACCACTGGGGATGCAGTGCAGTGAGTGCAGAGAGTGCACTGACACCACTGGGGATCCAATGCAGTGAGTCCAGAGAGTGCACTGGCACCACTGGGGATGCACTGCAGTGAGTCCAGAGAGTGCACTGGCACCGCTGGTGATGCAGTGCAGTGAGTCCAGAGAGTACACTGGCACCACTGGGGATGCACTGCAGTGAGTCCAGAGAGTGTACTGGCACCACATTGGATGCAGTGCAGTGAGTCCAGAGACTGCACTGGCACCACTGGGGTTTTAGTGCAGTGAGTCCAGAGAGTGCACTGTCACCACTGGGGATGCACTGCAGTGAGTCCAGAGAGTGCACTGGCACCACTGGGGATGCACTGCAGTGACTCCAGAGACTGCACTGGCACCAATGGGGATGCACTGCAGTGAGTCCAGAGAATTCACTGGCACCACTGGGGATGCAGTGCAGTGACTCGAAAGAGTGCACTGGCACCACTGGGGATGCACTGCAGTGAGTCCGGAGAGTGCACTGGCACCAATGGTGATGCAGTGCAGTGATCCAGAGAGTGCACTGGAACCACTGGGGATGCAGTGCAGTGACTCCAGAGAGTGCAGAGGCACCACTGTTGATGCAGTGCTGTGACTCCAGAGAGTGCCCTGGCACCACTGGGGATGCAGTGCAGTGAGTCCTGAGAGTGCAAAGGCACCACAAGGGATGCACTGCAGTGAGTCCAGAGAGTGCACTGGCACCACTGGGGATGCAGTGCAGTGAGTCCAGAGAGTGCACTGGCACCACTGGGGATGCACTACAGTTAGTCCAGAGAGTGCACTGGCACCACTGGGGATGCAGTGCAGTGACTCCAGAGAGTGCAGAGGCACCACTGTTGATGCAGTGCAGTGAGTGCAGAGAGTGCACTGGCACCAGTTCGGAAGCACTGCAGTGAGTCCAGAGAGTGCACTGGCACCACTGGGGATGCACTGCAGTGAGTCCAGAGAGTGCACTGGCACAACTGGGGATGCAGTGCAGTGAGTCCAGAGAGTGCACTGGCACCACTGGGGATGCAGTGCAGTGAGTCCAGAGAGTGCACTAGCACCAATGGGATGCAGTGCAGTGAGTCCAGAGAGTGCACTGGCACCACTGGGGATGCACTGCAGTGACTCCAGAGAGTGCACTGGCACCACTGGGGATGCAGTGCAGTGAGTCCAGAGAGTGCACTGGCACCACTGAGGATGCAGTGCAGTGAGTCCAGAGAGTGCACTGGCACCACTGGGATGCAGTGCACTCAGTCCACAGAGTGCACTGGCACCACTGGGGATGCACTGCAGTGAGTCCAGAGAGTTCTCTGGCACCACTGGGGATGCACTGAACTGAGTCCAGAGACTTCACAGGCACCACTGGGGATGCAGTACAGTGAGTGCAGAGAGTGCACTGGCACCACTGGGGATTCAGTTCAGTGAGTCCAGAGAGTGAACTGGCACCACCGGGGTTTCACTGCAAGGCGTCCAGAGAGTGCACTGGCACCACTGGGAATGCACTGCAGTGAGTCCAGAGAGTGCACTGGCGCCACTGGGGATGCAGCAGAGTGAGTCCAGAGAGTGCACTGTCACCACTGGGGATGCAGCGCAGTGACTACAGAGAGTGCACTGTCACCACTGGGGATGCACTGCAGTGAGTCCAGAGAGTGCTCTGGCTCCACTGGGGATGCACTGCAGTGAGTCCAGAGAGTGCACTGGCACTTTGGGGATGCACTGCAGTGAGTCCAGAGAGTGCACTGGCACCACTGGGGATGCAGTGCAGTGAGTCCACAGAGAGCACTGGCTACACTGGGGATGCACTTCAGTGAGTCCAGAGAGTGCACTGGCACCACTGGGGATGCAGTGCAGTGAGTCCAGAGAGTGCACTGGCACCACTGGGGATGCACTGCAGTGAGTCCACAGAGTGCACTGGCACCACTGGGGATGCAGTTCAGTGAGTCCAGAGAGTGAACTGGCACCACTGGGGATGCAGTGCAGTGAGTCCAGAGAGTGCACTGGCACCACGGCAGATTCACTGCATTGAGTCCAGAGAGTGCACTGACACCACTGGGAATGCACTGCAGTGAGTCCAGAGAGTGCACTGGCACCTCAGGGGCTGCACTGCATTGAGTCCAGAGAGTGCACTGGCTCCACTGGGATGCAGTGCAGTGAGTCCACAGAGTGCACTGGCACCACAGGGGATACACTGCAGTGAGTCCAGAGAGTGCACTGGCACCACTGGGGACGCAGTGCAGTGACTACAGAGAGTGCACTGGCAACATTGGGGATGCAGTGCCCTGAGTCCAGAGAGTGCACTGGCACCAGTGGGGATGCACTGCAGTGGGTCCAGAGAGTGCACTGGCACCACTGGGGATGCACTGCAGTGAATACAGAGAGTGCACTGGCACCTCAGGGGCTGCACTGCAGTGAGTCCAGAGAGTGCACTGGCACCACTGGGGATGCAGTGCAGTGACTCCAGAGAGTGCACAGGCACCACTGGTGATGCACTGCAGTGAGTCCAGAGAGTGCACTGGCACCACTGAGGATGCAGTGCAGTGAGTCCAGAGAGTGCACTGGCACCAGTGGGGAAGCACTGCAGTGAGTCCAGAGAGTGCACTGGCACCACTGGGGATGCAGTGCAGTGAGTGCAGAGAGTGCACTGACACCACTGGGGATCCAATGCAGTGAGTCCAGAGAGTGCACTGGCACCACTGGGGATGCACTGCAGTGAGTCCAGAGAGTGCACTGGCACCGCTGGTGATGCAGTGCAGTGAGTCCAGAGAGTACACTGGCACCACTGGGGATGCACTGCAGTGAGTCCAGAGAGTGTACTGGCACCACATTGGATGCAGTGCAGTGAGTCCAGAGACTGCACTGGCACCACTGGGGTTTTAGTGCAGTGAGTCCAGAGAGTGCACTGGCACCAATGGGGATGCACTGCAGTGAGCTCAGAGAGTGCACTGGCACCACTGGGGATGCAGTGCAGTGAGTCCAGAGAGTGCACTGGCACCACTGGGGATGCAGTGCAGTGAGTCCAGAGAGTGCACTGGCACCACTGTTGATGTAGTGCAGTGAGTCCAGAGAGTGCACTGGCACCACTGGGGATGCAGTGCAGTGAGTGCAGAGATTGCACTGGCACCACTGGGGATGCAGTGCAGTGAGTCCAGAGAGTGCACTGGCACCACTGGGGATGCACTACAGTGAGTCCAGAGAGTGCACTGGCACCACTGGGGATGCAGTGCAGTGACTCCAGAGAGTGCAGAGGCACCACTGTTGATGCAGTGCTGTGACTCCAGAGAGTGCACTGGCACCACTGGGGATGCAGTGCAGTGAGTCCAGAGAGTGCACTGGCACCACTGGGGATGCACTACAGTGAGTCCAGAGAGTGCACTGGCACCACTGGGGATGCAGTGCAGTGACTCCAGAGAGTGCAGAGGCACCACTGTTGATGCAGTGCAGTGAGTCCAGAGAGTGCACTGGCACCAGTTCGGAAGCACTGCAGTGAGTCCAGAGAGTGCACTGGCACCACTGGGGATGCACTGCAGTGAGTCCAGAGAGTGCACTGGCACAACTGGGGATGCAGTGCAGTGAGTCCAGAGCGTGCACTGGCACCACTGGGGATGCAGTGCAGTGAGTCCAGAGAGTGCACTAGCACCAATGGGATGCAGTGCCGTGAGTCCAGAGAGTGCACTGGCACCACTGGTGATGCAGTGCAGTGAGTCCAGAGAGTGCACTGGCACCACTGAGGATGCAGTGCAGTGAGTCCAGAGAGTGCACTGGCACCACTGAGGATGCAGTGCAGTGACTCCAGAGAGTGCACTGGCACCACTGGGGATGCACTGCAGTGAGTCCACAGAGTGCGCTGGCACCACTGTTGATGCATAGCAGTGAGTCCAGAGAGTGCACTGGCACCTAAGGGGATGCACTGCAATGAGTCCAGAGAATGCACTGGCACTAATGGGGATGCAGTGCAGTGACTCGAAAGAGATGCACTGGCACCACTGCGGATGCACTGCAGTGAGTCCGGAGAGTGCCCTGGCACCAATGGTGATGCAGTGCAGTCAGTCCAGAGAGTGCAGTGGCACCACTGGGGATGCACTGCAGTGAGTCCAGAGAGTTCTCTGGCACCACTGGGGATGCACTGAACTGAGTCCAGAGACTTCACAGGCACCACTGGGGATGCAGTACAGTGAGTGCAGAGAGTGCACTGGCACCACTGGGGATTCAGTTCAGTGAGTCCAGAGAGTGAACTGGCACCACTGCGGATTTAATGCAGTGAGTCCAGAGAGTGCTCTGGCACCACCGGGGTTTCACTGCAAGGCGTCCAGAGAGTGCACTGGCACCACTGGGAATGCACTGCAGTGAGTCCAGAGAGTGCACTGGCGCCACTGGGGATGCAGCAGAGTGAGTCCAGAGAGTGCACTGTCACCACTGGGGATGCAGCGCAGTGACTACAGAGAGTGCACTGTCACCACTGGGGATGCACTGCAGTGAGTCCAGAGAGTGCTCTGGCTCCACTGGGGATGCACTGCAGTGAGTCCAGAGAGTGCACTGGCACTTTGGGGATGCACTGCAGTGAGTCCAGAGAGTGCACTGGCACCACTGGGGATGCAGTGCAGTGAGTCCATAGAGAGCACTGGCTACACTGGGGATGCACTTCAGTGAGTCCAGAGAGTGCACTGGCACCACTGGGGATGCAGTGCAGTGAGTCCAGAGAGTGCACTGGCACCACTGGGGATGCACTGCAGTGAGTCCACAGAGTGCACTGGCACCACTGGGGATGCAGTTCAGTGAGTCCAGAGAGTGAACTGGCACCACTGGGGATGCAGTGCAGTGAGTCCAGAGAGTGCACTGGCACCACGGGAGATTCACTGCATTGAGTCCAGAGGGTGCACTGACACCAGTGGGAATGCACTGCAGTGAGTACAGAGAGTGCACTGGCACCTCAGGGGCTGCACTGCATTGAGTCCAGAGAGTGCACTGGCACCACTGGGATGCAGTGCAGTGAGTCCACAGAGTGCACTGGCACCACAGGGGATACACTGCAGTGAGTCCAGAGAGTGCACTGGCACCACTGGGGACGCAGTGCAGTGATTACAGAGAGTGCACTGGCAACATTGGGGATGCAGTGCCCTGAGTCCAGAGAGTGCACTGGCACCAGTGGGGATGCACTGCAGTGGGTCCAGAGAGTGCACTGGCACCACTGGGGATGCACTGCAGTGAATACAGAGAGTGCACTGGCACCTCAGGGGCTGCACTGCAGTGAGTCCAGAGAGTGCACTGGCACCACTGGGGATGCAGTGCAGTGACTCCAGAGAGTGCACAGGCACCACTGGTGATGCACTGCAGTGAGTCCAGAGAGTGCACTGGCACCACTGAGGATGCAGTGCAGTGAGTCCAGAGAGTGCACTGGCACCAGTGGGGAAGCACTGCAGTGAGTCCAGAGAGTGCACTGGCACCACTGGGGATGCAGTGCAGTGAGTGCAGAGAGTGCACTGACACCACTGGGGATCCAATGCAGTGAGTCCAGAGAGTGCACTGGCACCACTGGGGATGCACTGCAGTGAGTCCAGAGAGTGCACTGGCACCGCTGGTGATGCAGTGCAGTGAGTCCAGAGAGTACACTGGCACCACTGGGGATGCACTGCAGTGAGTCCAGAGAGTGTACTGGCACCACATTGGATGCAGTGCAGTGAGTCCAGAGACTGCACTGGCACCACTGGGGTTTTAGTGCAGTGAGTCCAGAGAGTGCACTGTCACCACTGGGGATGCACTGCAGTGAGTCCAGAGAGTGCACTGGCACCACTGGGGATGCACTGCAGTGACTCCAGAGACTGCACTGGCACCAATGGGGATGCACTGCAGTGAGTCCAGAGAATTCACTGGCACCACTGGGGATGCAGTGCAGTGACTCGAAAGAGTGCACTGGCACCACTGGGGATGCACTGCAGTGAGTCCGGAGAGTGCACTGGCACCAATGGTGATGCAGTGCAGTGATCCAGAGAGTGCACTGGAACCACTGGGGATGCAGTGCAGTGAGTCCAGAGAGTGCACTGGCACCACTGGGGATGCACTGCAGTGAGTCCAGAGAGTGCACTGGCACCACTGGGGATGCACTGCAGTGACTCCAGAGACTGCACTGGCACCAATGGGGATGCACTGCAGTGAGTCCAGAGAATTCACTGGCACCACTGGGGATGCAGTGCAGTGATCCAGAGAGTGCACTGGAACCACTGGGGATGCAGTGCAGTGAGTCCAGAGAGTGCACTGGCACCACTGAGGATGCAGTGCAGTGAGTCCAGAGAGTGCACTGGCACCACTGGGGATGCACTGCAGTGAGTCCAGAGAGTGCACTGGCACCACTGGGGATGCAGTGCAGTGAGTCCAGAGAGTGCACTGGCACCACTGGTGATGCACTGCAGTGAGTCCAGAGAGTGCACTGGCACCACTGGGGATGCACTGCAGTGACTCCAGAGACTGCACTGGCACCAATGGGGATGCACTGCAGTGAGTCCGGAGAGTGCCCTGGCACCAATGGTGATGCAGTGCAGTGATCCAGAGAGTGCACTGGAACCACTGGGGATGCAGTGCAGTGAGTCCAGAGAGTGCACTGGAACCACTGGGGATGCAGTGCAGTGAGTCCAGAGAGTGCACTGGCACCACTGAGGATGCAGTGCAGTGAGTCCAGAGAGTGCACTGGCACCACTGGGGATGCACTGCAGTGAGTCCAGAGAGTGCACTGGAACCACTGGGGATGCAGTGCAGTGAGTCCAGAGAGTGCACTGGCACCACTGGGGATGCAGTGCAGTGAGTCCAGAGAGTGCACTGGCACCACTGGGGATGCACTGCAGTGACTCCAGAGACTGCACTGGCACCAATGGGGATGCACTGCAGTGAGTCCGGAGAGTGCCCTGGCACCAATGGTGATGCAGTGCAGTGATCCAGAGAGTGCACTGGAACCACTGGGGATGCAGTGCAGTGAGTCCAGAGAGTGCACTGGCACCACTGAGGATGCAGTGCAGTGAGTCCAGAGAGTGCACTGGCACCAGTGGGGAAGCACTGCAGTGAGTCCAGAGAGTGCACTGGCACCACTGGCGATGCACTGCACTGAGTCAAGAGAGTGCACTGACACCACTGGGGATCCAATGCAGTGAGTCCAGAGAGTGCACTGGCACCACTGGGGATGCACTGCAGTGAGTCCAGAGAGTGCACTGGCACCGCTGGTGATGCAGTGCAGTGAGTCCAGAGAGTACACTGGCACCACTGGGGATGCACTGCAGTGAGTCCAGAGAGTGTACTGGCACCACAGGGGATGCAGTGCAGTGAGTCCAGAGAGTGCACTGGCACCACTGGGGATGTACCCCGGTGAGTCCAGAGAGTGCACTGGCACCACTGGGGATGCAGTGCAGTGAGGCCAGAGACTGCACTGGCACCACTGGGGTTTTAGTGCAGTGAGTCCAGAAGGTGCACTGGCACCAATGGGGATGCAGTGCTGTGAGTCCAGAGAGTGCCCTGGCACCACTGGGGATGCAGTGAGTCCAGAGAGTGCACTGGCACCACTGGGGATGCACTGCAGTGAGACCAGAGTGTTCTCTGACACCACTGGGGATGCAGTTTAGTGAGTCCAGAGAGTGCACCGGCTCCAATGGCGATACATTGCAGTGAGTCCAGAGAGTGCACTGGCACCACTGGGGATGCAGTGCAGTGAGTCCAGAGAGTGCACTGGCACCACTGGGGATGCAGTGCAGTGAGTCCAGAGAGTGCTCTGGCACCACTGAGCTACACTGCAGTGAGTCCAGTAATTGCACTGGCACCACTGGGGATGCACTGCTGTGAGTCCAGAGACTACACTGGCACCACTGGGGATGCACTGCAGTGAGTCCAGAGAGTGCACTGGCACCACTGTTGATGCAGTGCAGTGAGTCCAGAGAGTGCACTGGCACCACAGGGGATGCAGTGCAGTGAGTCCAGAGAGTGCACTGGCACCACTGGGGATGCACTGCAGTGAGTCCAGAGAGTGCACTGGCACCACTGGGGATGCACTACAGTGAGTCCAGAGAGTGCACTGGCACCACTGGGGATGCAGTGCAGTGAGTCCAGAGAGTGCAGAGGCACCACTGGGGATGCACTGCAGTGAGTCCAGAGAGTGCACTGGCACCACTGGGGATGCAGTGCAGTGAGTCCTGAGAGTGCAAAGGCACCACAAGGGATGCACTGCAGTGAGTCCAGAGAGTGCACTGGCACCACTGGGGATGCACTGCAGTGAGTCCAGAGAGTGCACTGGCACCACTGGGGATGCACTACAGTTAGTCCAGAGAGTGCACTGGCACCACTGGGGATGCAGTGCAGTGACTCCAGAGAGTGCAGAGGCACCACTGTTGATGCAGTGCAGTGAGTGCAGAGAGTCCACTGGCACCAGTTCGGAAGCACTGCAGTGAGTCCAGAGAGTGCACTGGCACAACTGGGGATGCAGTGCAGTGACTCCAGAGAGTGCACTGGCACCACTGGGGATGCAGTGCAGTGAGTCCAGAGAGTGCACTAGCACCAATGGGATGCAGTGCAGTGAGTCCAGAGAGTGCACTGGCACCACTGGGGATGCAGTGCAGTGAGTCCAGAGAGTGCACTGGCACCACTGGGGATGCAGTGCAGTGAGTCCAGAGAGTGCACTGGCACCACTGAGGATGCAGTGCAGTGAGTCCAGAGAGTGCACTGGCACCACTGGGATGCAGTGCACTCAGTCCACAGAGTGCACTGGCACCACTGGGGATGCACTGCAGTGAGTCCAGAGAGTTCTCTGGCACCACTGGGGATGCACTGAACTGAGTCCAGAGACTTCACAGGCACCACTGGGGATGCAGTACAGTGAGTGCAGAGAGTGCACTGGCACCACTGGGGATTCAGTTCAGTGAGTCCAGAGAGTGAACTGGCACCACTGCGGATTTAGTGCAGTGAGTCCAGAGAGTGCTCTGGCACCACCGGGGTTTCACTGCAAGGCGTCCAGAGAGTGCACTGGCACCACTGGGAATGCACTGCAGTGAGTCCAGAGAGTGCACTGGCGCCACTGGGGATGCAGCAGAGTGAGTCCAGAGAGTGCACTGTCACCACTGGGGATGCAGCGCAGTGACTACAGAGAATGCACTGTCACCACTGGGGATGCACTGCAGTGAGTCCAGAGAGTGCTCTGGCTCCACTGGGGATGCAGTGCAGTGTGTCCAGAGAGTGCACTGGCACCACTGGGGATGCAGTACAGTGAGTCCAGAGAGTGCACTGGCACCACTGGGGATGCAGTGCCGTGAGTAAAGAGAGTGCACTGGCACCACTGTGGATGCAGTGCAGTGAGTCCAGAGAGTGCACTGGCACCACTGGGGATGGACTGCAGTGAGTCCAGAGAGTGCACTGGCACCACTGGGGATGCAGTGCAGTGAGTACAGAGAGTGCACTGGCACCACTGGGGATGCACTGCAGTGAGTCCAGAGAGTGCACTGGCACCACTGGGGATGCACTGCAGTGAGTCCAGAGAGTGCACTGGCACCACGGGAGATTCACTGCATTGAGTCCAGAGAGTGCAATGACACCACTGGGAATGCACTGCAGTGAGTCCAGAGAGTGCACTGGCACCTCAGGGGCTGCACTGCATTGAGTCCAGAGAGTGCACTGGCACCACTGGGATGCAGTGCAGTGAGTCCACAGAGTGCACTGGCACCACAGGGGATACACTGCAGTGAGTCCAGAGAGTGCACTGGCACCACTGGGGACGCAGTGCAGTGACTACAGAGAGTGCACTGGCAACATTGGGGATGCAGTGCCCTGAGTCCAGAGAGTGCACTGGCACCAGTGGGGATGCACTGCAGTGGGTCCAGAGAGTGCACTGGCACCACTGGGGATGCACTGCAGTGAATACAGAGAGTGCACTGGCACCTCAGGGGCTGCACTGCAGTGAGTCCAGAGAGTGCACTGGCACCACTGGGGATGCAGTGCAGTGACTCCAGAGAGTGCACAGGCACCACTGGTGATGCACTGCAGTGAGTCCAGAGAGTGCACTGGCACCACTGAGGATGCAGTGCAGTGAGTCCAGAGAGTGCACTGGCACCAGTGGGGAAGCACTGCAGTGAGTCCAGAGAGTGCACTGGCACCACTGGGGATGCAGTGCAGTGAGTGCAGAGAGTGCACTGACACCACTGGGGATCCAATGCAGTGAGTCCAGAGAGTGCACTGGCACCACTGGGGATGCAATGCAGTGAGTCCAGAGAGTGCACTGGCACCGCTGGTGATGCAGTGCAGTGAGTCCAGAGAGTACACTGGCACCACTGGGGATGCACTGCAGTGAGTCCAGAGAGTGTACTGGCACCACATTGGATGCAGTGCAGTGAGTCCAGAGACTGCACTGGCACCACTGGGGTTTTAGTGCAGTGAGTCCAGAGAGTGCACTGGCACCAATGGGGATGCAGTGCTGTGAGTCCAGAGAGTGCCCTGGCACCACTGGGGATGCACTGAGTCCAGACAGTGCACTGGCACCACTGGGGATGCACTGCAGTGAGACCAGAGTGTTCTCTGGCACCACTGGGGATGCAGATTAGTGAGTCCAGAGAGTGCACCGGCTCCAATGGCGATGATGCAGTGCAGTGAGTCCAGAGAGTGCACTGGCACCACTGGGAATGCAGTGCAGTGAGTCCAGAGAGTGCTCTGGCACCACTGAGCTACACTGCAGTGAGTCCAGTAGTTGCACTGGCACCACTGGGGATGCACTGCTGTGAGTCCAGAGACTACACTGGCACCACTGGGGATGCACTGCAGTGAGTTCAGAGAGTGCACTGGCACCACTGTTGATGCAGTGCAGTGAGTCCAGAGAGTGCACTGGCACCACTGGGGATGCAGTGCAGTGAGTGCAGAGAGTGCACTGGCACCACTGGGGATGCACTGCAGTGAGTCCAGAGAGTGCACTGGCACCACTGGGGATGCACTACAGTGAGTCCAGAGAGTGCACTGGCACCACTGGGGATGCAGTGCAGTGACTCCAGAGAGTGCAGAGGCACCACTGTTGATGCAGTGCTGTGACTCCAGAGAGTGCACTGGCACTACTGGGGATGCAGTGCAGTGAGTCCAGAGAGTGCACTAGCACCAATGGGATGCAGTGCAGTGAGTCCAGAGAGTGCACTGGCACCACTGGGGATGCAGTGCAGTGAGTCCAGAGAGTGCACTGGCACCACTGGGGATGCAGTGCAGTGAGTCCAGAGAGTGCACTGGCACCACTGAGGATGCAGTGCAGTGAGTCCAGAGAGTGCACTGGCACCACTGGGATGCAGTGCACTCAGTCCACAGAGTGCACTGGCACCACTGGGGATGCACTGCAGTGAGTCCAGAGAGTTCTCTGGCACCACTGGGGATGCACTGAACTGAGTCCAGAGACTTCACAGGCACCACTGGGGATGCAGTACAGTGAGTGCAGAGAGTGCACTGGCACCACTGGGGATGCACTGCAGTGAGTCCAGAGAGTGAACTGGCACCACTGCGGATTTAGTGCAGTGAGTACAGAGAGTGCACTGGCACCACTGGGGATGCACTGCAGTGAGTCCAGAGAGTGCACTGGCACCACTGGGGATGCACTGCAGTGAGTCCAGAGAGTGCACTGGCACCACGGGAGATTCACTGCATTGAGTCCAGAGAGTGCAATGACACCACTGGGAATGCACTGCAGTGAGTCCAGAGAGTGCACTGGCACCTCAGGGGCTGCACTGCATTGAGTCCAGAGAGTGCACTGGCACCACTGGGATGCAGTGCAGTGAGTCCACAGAGTGCACTGGCACCACAGGGGATACACTGCAGTGAGTCCAGAGAGTGCACTGGCACCACTGGGGACGCAGTGCAGTGACTACAGAGAGTGCACTGGCAACATTGGGGATGCAGTGCCCTGAGTCCAGAGAGTGCACTGGCACCAGTGGGGATGCACTGCAGTGGGTCCAGAGAGTGCACTGGCACCACTGGGGATGCACTGCAGTGAATACAGAGAGTGCACTGGCACCTCAGGGGCTGCACTGCAGTGAGTCCAGAGAGTGCACTGGCACCACTGGGGATGCAGTGCAGTGACTCCAGAGAGTGCACAGGCACCACTGGTGATGCACTGCAGTGAGTCCAGAGAGTGCACTGGCACCACTGAGGATGCAGTGCAGTGAGTCCAGAGAGTGCACTGGCACCAGTGGGGAAGCACTGCAGTGAGTCCAGAGAGTGCACTGGCACCACTGGGGATGCAGTGCAGTGAGTGCAGAGAGTGCACTGACACCACTGGGGATCCAATGCAGTGAGTCCAGAGAGTGCACTGGCACCACTGGGGATGCACTGCAGTGAGTCCAGAGAGTGCACTGGCACCGCTGGTGATGCAGTGCAGTGAGTCCAGAGAGTACACTGGCACCACTGGGGATGCACTGCAGTGAGTCCAGAGAGTGTACTGGCACCACATTGGATGCAGTGCAGTGAGTCCAGAGACTGCACTGGCACCACTGGGGTTTTAGTGCAGTGAGTCCAGAGAGTGCACTGGCACCAATGGGGATGCAGTGCTGTGAGTCCAGAGAGTGCCCTGGCACCACTGGGGATGCACTGAGTCCAGACAGTGCACTGGCACCACTGGGGATGCACTGCAGTGAGACCAGAGTGTTCTCTGGCACCACTGGGGATGCAGATTAGTGAGTCCAGAGAGTGCACCGGCTCCAATGGCGATGATGCAGTGCAGTGAGTCCAGAGAGTGCACTGGCACCACTGGGAATGCAGTGCAGTGAGTCCAGAGAGTGCTCTGGCACCACTGAGCTACACTGCAGTGAGTCCAGTAGTTGCACTGGCACCACTGGGGATGCACTGCTGTGAGTCCAGAGACTACACTGGCACCACTGGGGATGCACTGCAGTGAGTTCAGAGAGTGCACTGGCACCACTGTTGATGCAGTGCAGTGAGTCCAGAGAGTGCACTGGCACCACTGGGGATGCAGTGCAGTGAGTGCAGAGAGTGCACTGGCACCACTGGGGATGCACTGCAGTGAGTCCAGAGAGTGCACTGGCACCACTGGGGATGCACTACAGTGAGTCCAGAGAGTGCACTGGCACCACTGGGGATGCAGTGCAGTGACTCCAGAGAGTGCAGAGGCACCACTGTTGATGCAGTGCTGTGACTCCAGAGAGTGCACTGGCACTACTGGGGATGCAGTGCAGTGAGTCCTGAGAGTGCAAAGCACCACTGGGGATGCACTGCAGTGAGTCCAGAGAGTGCACTGGCACCACTGGGGATGCAGTGCAGTGAGTCCAGAGAGTGCAGAGGCACCACTGTTGATGCAGTGCAGTGAGTGCAGAGAGTGCACTGGCACCAGTTCGGAAGCACTGCAGTGAGTCCAGAGAGTGCACTGGCACCACTGGGGATGCACTGCAGTGAGTCCAGAGAGTGCACTGGCACAACTGGGGATGCAGTGCAGTGAGTCCAGAGCGTGCACTGGCACCACTGGGGATGCAGTGCAGTGAGTCCAGAGAGTGCACTAGCACCAATGGGATGCAGTGCCGTGAGTCCAGAGAGTGCACTGGCACCACTGGGGATGCAGTGCAGTGAGTCCAGAGAGTGCACTGGCACCACTGGTGATGCAGTGCAGTGAGTCCAGAGAGTGCACTGGCACCACAGGGGATGCAGTGCAGTGAGTCCAGAGACTGCACTGGCACCACTGGGGTTTTAGTGCAGTGAGTCCAGAGAGTGCACTGGCACCAATGTGGATGCAGTGCTGTGAGTCCAGAGAGTGCCCTGGCACCACTGGGGATGCAGTGAGTCCAGAGTGCACTGGCACCACTGGGGATGCACTGCAGTGAGACCAGAGTGTTCTCGGGCACCACTGGGGATGCAGTTTAGTGAGTCCAGAGAGTGCACCGGCTCCAATGGCGATAAATTGCAGTGTGTCCAGACAGTGCACTGGCACCACTGGGGATGCAGTGCAGTGAGTCCAGAGAGTGCACTGGCACCACTGGGGATGCAGTGCAGTGAGTCCAGAGAGTGCTCTGGCACCACTGAGCAACACTGCAGTGAGTCCAGTAATTGCACTGGCACCACTGGGGATGCACTGCTGTGAGTCCAGAGACTACACTGGCACCACTGGGGATGCACTGCAGTGAGTCCAGAGAGTGCAATGGCACCACTGGGGATGCAGTGCAGTGAGTGCAGAGAGTGCACTGGCACCACTGGGGATGCACTGCAGTGAGTCCAGAGAGTGCACTGGCACCACTGGGGATGCACTACAGTGAGTCCAGAGACTGCACTGGCACCACTGGGGATGCAGTGCAGTGACTCCAGAGAGTGCAGAGGCACCACTGTTGATGCAGTGCTGTGACTCCAGAGAGTGCACTGGCACCACTGGGGATGCAGTGCAGTGAGTCCTGAGAGTGCAAAGGCACCACAAGGGATGCACTGCAGTGAGTCCAGAGAGTGCACTGGCACCACTGGGGATGCAGTGCAGTGAGTCCAGAGAGTGCAGAGGCACCACTGTTGATGCAGAGCAGTGAGTGCAGAGAGTGCACTGGCACCAGTTCGGAAGCACTGCAGTGAGTCCAGAGAGTGCAATGGCACCACTGGGGATGCACTGCAGTGAGTCCAGAGAGTGCACTGGCACCACTGGGGATGCACTACACTGAGTCCAGAGAGTGCACTGGCACCACTGGGGATGCAGTGCAGTGACTCCAGAGAGTGCAGAGGCACCACTGTTGATGCAGTGTAGTGAGTGCAGAGAGTGCACTGGCACCAGTTCGGAAGCACTGCAGTGAGTCCAGAGAGTGCACTGGCACCACTGGGGATGCACTGCAGTGAGTCCAGAGAGTGCACTGGCACCACTGGGGATGCAGTGCAGTGAGTCCAGAGAGTGCACTGGCACCACTGGGGATGCAGTGCAGTGAGTCCAGATAGTGCACTAGCACCAATGGGATGCAGTGCAGTGAGTCCAGAGAGTGCACTGGCACCACTGGGGTTTTAGTGCAGTGAGTCCAGAGAGTGGACTGGCACCACTGGGGATGCAGTGAGTCCAGAGAGTGCACTGGCACCACTGGGGATGCACTGCAGTGAGACCAGAGTGTTCTCGGGCACCACTGGGGATGCAGTTTAGTGAGTCCAGAGAGTGCACCGGCTCCAATGGCGATAAATTGTAGTGAGTCCAGACAGTGCACAGGCACCACTGGGGATGCAGTGCAGTGAGTCCAGAGAGTGCACTGGCACCACTGGGGATGCAGTGCCGTGAGTCCAGAGAGTGCTCTGGCACCACTGAGCTACACTGCAGTGAGTCCAGTAATTGCACTGGCACCACTGGGGATGCACTGCTGTGAGTCCAGAGACTACACTGGCACCACTGGGGATGCACTGCAGTGAGTCCAGAGAGTGCACTGGCACCACTGGGGATGCAGTGCAGTGAGTGCAGAGAGTGCACTGGCACCACTGGGGATGCACTGCAGTGAGTCCAGAGAGTGCACTGGCACCACTGGGGATGCACTACAGTGAGTCCAGAGACTGAACTGGCACCACTGGGGATGCAGTGCAGTGACTCCAGAGAGTGCAGAGGCACCACTGTTGATGCAGTGCTGTGACTCCAGAGAGTGCACTGGCACCACTGGGGATGCAGTGCAGTGAGTCCTGAGAGTGCAAAGGCACCACAAGGGATGCACTGCAGTGAGTCCAGAGAGTGCACTGGCACCACTGGGGATGCAGTGCAGTGAGTCCAGAGAGTGCAGAGGCACCACTGTTGATGCAGTGCAGTGAGTGCAGAGAGTGCACTGGCACCAGTTCGGAAGCACTGCAGTGAGTCCAGAGAGTGCAATGGCACCACTGGGGATGCACTGCAGTGAGTCCAGAGAGTGCACTGGCACCACTGGGGATGCACTACACTGAGTCCAGAGAGTGCACTGGCACCACTGGGGATGCACTGCAGTGACTCCAGAGAGTGCAGAGGCACCACTGTTGATGCAGTGCAGTGAGTGCAGAGAGTGCACTGGCACCAGTTCGGAAGCACTGCAGTGAGTCCAGAGAGTGCACTGGCAACACTGGGGATGCACTGCAGTGAATCCAGAGACTGCACTGGCACAACTGGGGATGCAGTGCAGTGAGTCCAGAGAGTGCACTGGCACCACTGGGGATGCAGTGCAGTGAGTCCAGAGAGTGCACTAGCACCAATGGGATGCAGTGCAGTGAGTCCAGAGAGTGCACTGGCACCACTGGTGATGCAGTGCAGTGAGTCCAGAGAGTGCACTGGCACCACTGGGGATGCAGTGCAGTGAGTCCAGAGAGTGCACTGGCACCACTGGGGATGCACCCCGGTGAGTCCAGAGAGTGCACTGGCACCACTGGGGATGCAGTGCAGTGAGTCCAGAGACTGCACTGGCACCACTGGGGTTTTAGTGCAGTGAGTCCAGAGAGTGCACTGGCACCAATGGGGATGCAGTGCTGTGAGTCCAGAGAGTGCCCTGGCACCACTGGGGATGCAGTGAGTCCAGAGAGTGCACTGGCACCACTGGGGATGCACTGCAGTGAGACCAGAGTGTTCTCGGGCACCACTGGGGATGCAGTTTAGTGAGTCCAGAGAGTGCACCGGCTCCAATGGCCATAAATTGCAGTGTGTCCAGACAGTGCACTGCCACCACTGGGGATGCAGTGCAGTGAGTCCAGAGAGTGCACTGGCACCACTGGGGATGCAGTGCAGTGAGTCCAGAGAGTGCTCTGGCACCACTGAGCAACACTGCAGTGAGTCCAGTAATTGCACTGGCACCACTGGGGATGCACTGCTGTGAGTCCAGAGACTACACTGGCACCACTGGGGATGCACTGCAGTGAGTCCAGAGAGTGCACTGGCACCACTGGGGATGCAGTGCAGTGAGTGCAGAGAGTGCACTGGCACCACTGGGGATGCACTGCAGTGAGTCCAGAGAGTGCACTGGCACCACTGGGGATGCACTACAGTGAGTCCAGAGACTGCACTGGCACCACTGGGGATGCAGTGCAGTGAATCCAGAGAGTGCAGAGGCACCACTGTTGATGCAGTGCTGTGACTCCAGAGAGTGCACTGGCACCACTGGGGATGCAGTGCAGTGAGTCCTGAGAGTGCAAAGGCACCACAAGGGATGCACTGCAGTGAGTCCAGAGAGTGCACTGGCACCACTGGGGATGCAGTGCAGTGAGTCCAGAGAGTGCAGAGGCACCACTGTTGATGCAGTGCAGTGAGTGCAGAGAGTGCACTGGCACCAGTTCGGAAGCACTGCAGTGAGTCCAGAGAGTGCAATGGCACCACTGGGGATGCAGTGCAGTGAGTCCAGAGAGTGCACTGGCACCACTGGGGATGCACTACACTGAGTCCAGAGAGTGCACTGGCACCACTGGGGATGCAGTGCAGTGACTCCAGAGAGTGCAGAGGCACCACTGTTGATGCAGTGCAGTGAGTGCAGAGAGTGCACTGGCACCAGTTCGGAAGCACTGCAGTGAGTCCAGAGAGTGCACTGGCAACACTGGGGATGCACTGCAGTGAATCCAGAGAGTGCACTGGCACAACTGGGGATGCAGTGCAGTGAGTCCAGAGAGTGCACTGGCACCACTGGGGATGCAGTGCAGTGAGTCCAGAGAGTGCACTAGCACCAATGGGATGCAGTGCAGTGAGTCCAGAGAGTGCACTGGCACCACTGGGGATGCAGTGCAGTGAGTCCAGAGAGTGCACTGGCACCACTGGGGATGCACCCCGGTGAGTCCAGAGAGTGCACTGGCACCACTGGGGATGCACCCCGGTGAGTCCAGAGAGTGCACTGGCACCACTGGGGATGCAGTGCAGTGAGTCCAGAGACTGCACTGGCACCACTGGGGTTTTAGTGCAGTGAGTCCAGAGAGTGCACTGGCACCAATGGGGATGCAGTGCTGTGAGTTCAGAGAGTGCCCTGGCACCACGGGGGATGCAGTGAGTCCAGAGAGTGCACTGGCACCACTGGGGATGCACTGCAGTGAGACCAGAGTGTTCTCGGGCACCACTGGGGATGCAGTTTAGTGAGTCCAGAGAGTGCACCGGCTCCAATGGCGATAAATTGCAGTGTGTCCAGACAGTGCACTGGCACCACTGGGGATGCAGTGCAGTGAGTCCAGAGAGTGCACTGGCACCACTGGGGATGCAGTGCAGTGAGTCCAGAGAGTGCTCTGGCACCACTGAGCAACACTGCAGTGAGTCCAGTAATTGCACTGGCACCACTGGGGATGCACTGCTGTGAGTCCAGAGACTACACTGGCACCACTGGGGATGCACTGCAGTGAGTCCAGAGAGTGCACTGGCACCACTGGGGATGCAGTGCAGTGAGTGCAGAGAGTGCACTGGCACCACTGGGGATGCACTGCAGTGAGTCCAGAGAGTGCACTGGCACCACTGGGGATGCACTACAGTGAGTCCAGAGACTGCACTGGCACCACTGGGGATGCAGTGCAGTGACTCCAGAGAGTGCAGAGGCACCACTGTTGATGCAGTGCTGTGACTCCAGAGAGTGCACTGGCACCACTGGGGATGCAGTGCAGTGAGTCCTGAGAGAGCAAAGGCACCACAAGGGATGCACTGCAGTGAGTCCAGAGAGTGCACTGGCACCACTTGGGATGCAGTGCAGTGAGTCCAGAGAGTGCAGAGGCACCACTGTTGATGCAGTGCAGTGAGTGCAGAGAGTGCACTGGCACCAGTTCGGAAGCACTGCAGTGAGTCCAGAGAGTGCAATGGCACCACTGGGGATGCACTGCAGTGAGTCCAGAGAGTGCACTGGCACCACTGGGGATGCACTACACTGAGTCCAGAGAGTGCACTGGCACCACTGGGGATGCAGTGCAGTGACTCCAGAGAGTGCAGAGGCACCACTGTTGATGCAGTGCAGTGAGTGCAGAGAGTGCACTGGCACCAGTTCGGAAGCACTGCAGTGAGTCCAGAGAGTGCACTGGCACCACTGGGGATGCACTGCAGTGAATCCAGAGAGTGCACTGGCACAACTGGGGATGCAGTGCAGTGAGTCCAGAGAGTGCACTGGCACCACTGGGGATGCAGTGCAGTGAGTCCAGAGAGTGCACTAGCACCAATGGGATGCAGTGCAGTGAGTCCAGAGAGTGCACTGGCACCACTGGTGATGCAGTGCAGTGAGTCCAGAGAGTGCACTGGCACCACTGGGGATGCAGTGCAGTGAGTCCAGAGAGTGCACTGGCACCACTGAGGATGCAGTGCAGTGACTCCAGAGAGTGCACTGGCAACACTGGAGATGCACTGCAGTGAGTCCACAGAGTGCACTGGCACCACTGGGGATGCACTGCAGTGAGTCCAGAGAGTGCACTGGCACCACTGGGGATGCACTGCAGTGAGTCCTGAGAGTGCACTCGCACCACTGGGGATGCACTGCAGTGAGTCCAGAGAGTGCACTGGCCCCACAGGGGATGTAGTGCAGTGAGTCCACAGAGGCCACTGGCACCACTGGGGATGCAGCGCAGTGACTCCAGAGAGTGCACTGGCACCACTGGGGATGCACTGCAGTGAGTCCAGAGAGTGCACTGGCACCACTCGAGTTGCAGTGCAGTGAGTCGAGAGAGTGCCCTGGAACCACTGGGGATGCAGCGCAGTGACTACAGAGAGTGCACTGTCTCCACTGGGGATGCAGTGCAGTGAGTCCAGAGAGTACACTGCCACCACTGGTGATGCAGTGCAGTGAGTCCAGAGAGTGCACTGTAAGCACTGGGGATGCAGTGCAGTGAGTCCAGAGAGTGCACTGGCACCACTGGGGATGCACTGCAGTGAGTCCAGACAGTGCACTGGCACCACTGGGGATGCAGTGCAGTGACTCTAGAGAGTGCACTGGCACCACTGGGGATGCAGTGCAGTGAGTCCAGAGAGTGCACTGGCAAAAAAGGGGATGCACTGCAGTGAGTCCAGAGAGTGCACTGTCACCACTGGGGATGCGCTGCAGTGAGTCCAGAGAGTGCACTGGCACCACTGGGGATGCACTGCAGTGACTCCAGAGACTGCACTGGCACCAATGGGGATGCACTGCAGTGAGTCCAGAGAATTCACTGGCACCACTGGGGATGCAGTGCAGTGACTCGAAAGAGTGCACTGGCACCACTGGGGATGCAGTGCAGTGAGTCCGGAGAGTGCCCTGGCACCAATGGTGATGCAGTGCAGTGATCCAGAGAGTGCACTGAAACCACTGGGGATGCAGTGCAGTGAGTCCAGAGAGTGCACTGGCACCACTGGGGATGCAGTGCAGTGAGTCCAGAGAGTGCACTGGCACCACTGGGGATGCACTGCAGTGACTCCAGAGACTGCACTGGCACCAATGGGGATGCACTGCAGTGAGTCCAGAGAATTCACTGGCACCACTGGGGATGCAGTGCAGTGACTCGAAAGAGTGCACTGGCACCACTGTGGATGCACTGCAGTGAGTCCGGAGAGTGCCCTGGCACCAATGGTGATGCAGTGCAGTGATCCAGAGAGTGCACTGGAACCACTGGGGATGCAGTGCAGTGAGTCCAGAGAGTGCACTGGCACCACTGAGGATGCAGTGCAGTGAGTCCAGAGAGTGCACTGGCACCAGTGGGGAAGCACTGCAGTGAGTCCAGAGAGTGCACTGGCACCACTGGCGATGCACTGCACTGAGTCAAGAGAGTGCACTGACACCACTGGGGATCCAATGCAGTGAGTCCAGAGAGTGCACTGGCACCACTGGGGATGCACTGCAGTGAGTCCAGAGAGTGCACTGGCACCGCTGGTGATGCAGTGCAGTGAGTCCAGAGAGTACACTGGCACCACTGGGGATGCACTGCAGTGAGTCCAGAGAGTGTACTGGCACCACAGGGTATGCAGTGCAGTGAGTGCAGAGAGTGCACTGGCACCACTGGGGATGCACCCCAGTGAGTCCAGAGAGTGCACTGGCACCACTGGGGATGCAGTGCAGTGAGTCCAGAGACTGCACTGGCACCACTGGGGTTTTAGTGCAGTGAGTCCAGAGAGTGCACTGGCACCAATGGGGATGCAGTGCTGTGAGTCCAGAGAGTGCCCTGGCACCACTGGGGATGCAGTGAGTCCAGAGAGTGCACTGGCACCACTGGGGATGCACTGCAGTGAGACCAGAGTGTTCTCTGGCACCACTGGGGATGCAGTTTAGTGAGTCCAGAGAGTGCACCGGCTCCAATGGCGATACATTGCAGTGAGTCCAGAGAGTGCACTGGCACCACTGGGGATGCAGTGCAGTGAGTCCAGAGAGTGCACTGGCACCACTGGGGATGCAGTGCAGTGAGTCCAGAGAGTGCTCTGGCACCACTGAGCTACACTGCAGTGAGTCCAGTAATTGCACTGGCACCACTGGGGATGCACTGCTGTGAGTCCAGAGACTACACTGGCAGCACTGGGGATGCACCGCAGTGAGTCCAGAGAGTGCACTGGCACCACTGTTGATGCAGTGCAGTGAGTCCAGAGAGTGCACTGGCACCACTGGGGATGCAGTGCAGTGAGTCCAGAGAGTGCACTGGCACCACTGGGGATACACTACAGTGAGTCCAGAGAGTGCACTGGCACCACTGGGGATGCAGTGCAGTGAGTCCAGAGAGTGCAGAGGCACCACTGTTGATGCAGTGCTGTGACTCCAGAGAGTGCACTGGCACCACTGGGGATGCAGTGCAGTGAGTCCTGAGAGTGCAAAGGCACCACAAGGGATGCACTGCAGTGAGTCCAGAGAGTGCACTGGCACCACTGGGGATGCAGTGCAGTGAGTCCAGAGAGTGCACTGGCACCACTGGGGATGCACTACAGTTAGTCCAGAGAGTGCCCTGGCACCACTGGGGATGCAGTGCAGTGACTCCAGAGAGTGCAGAGGCACCACTGTTGATGCAGTGCAGTGAGTGCAGAGAGTGCACTGGCACCAGTTCGGAAGCAGTGCAGTGAGTCCAGAGAGTGCACTGGCACCACTGTGGATGCACTGCAGTGAGTCCAGAGAGTGCACTGGCACAACTGGGGATGCAGTGCAGTGAGTCCAGAGAGTGCACTGGCACCACTGGGGATGCAGTGCAGTGACTCCAGAGAGTGCACTGGCACCACTGGGGATGCAGTGCAGTGAGTCCAGAGAGTGCACTGGCACCACTGGGGATGCACTGCAGTGACTCCAGAGAGTGCACTGGCACCACTGGGGATGCAGTGCAGTGAGTCCAGAGAGTGCACTGGCACCACTGAGGATGCAGTGCAGTGAGTCCAGAGAGTGCACTGGCACCACTGGGATGCAGTGCACTGAGTCCACAGAGTGCACTGGCACCACTGGGGATGCACTGCAGTGAGTCCAGAGAGTTCTCTGGCACCACTGGGGATGCACTGAACTGAGTCCAGAGACTTCACAGGCACCACTGGGGATGCAGTACAGTGAGTGCAGAGAGTGCACTGGCACCACTGGGGATGCACTGCAGTGAGTCCAGAGAGTGCACTGGCACCACTGCGGATTTAGGGCAGTGAGTCCAGAGAGTGCTCTGGCACCACCGGGGTTTCACTGCAAGGCGTCCAGAGAGTGCACTGGCACCACTGGGAATGCACTGCAGTGAGTCCAGAGAGTGCACTGGCGCCACTGGGGATGCAGCAGAGTGAGTCCAGAGAGTGCACTGTCACCACTGGGGATGCACTGCAGTGAGTCCAGAGAGTGCTCTGGCTCCACTGGGGATGCACTGCAGTGAGTCCAGAGAGTGCACTGCCACTTTGGGGATGCACTGCATTGAGTCCAGAGAGTGCACTGGCACCACTGGGGATGCACTGCAGTGAGTCCACAGAGAGCACTGGCTCCACTGGGGATGCACTTCAGTTAGTCCAGAGAGTGCACTGGCACCACTGGGGATGCAGTGCAGTGAGTCCAGAGAGTGCACTGGCACCACTGGGGATGCACTGCAGTGAGTCCAGAGAGTGCACTGGCACCACTGGGGATGCAGTTCAGTGAGTCCAGAGAGTGAACTGGCACCACTGGGGATGCAGTGCAGTGAGTCCAGAGAGTGCACTGGCACCACGGGAGATTCACTGCATTGAGTCCAGAGAGTGCACTGACACCACTGGGAATGCACTGCAGTGAGTCCAGAGAGTGCACTGGCACCTCAGGGGCTGCACTGCATTGAGTCCAGAGAGTGCACTGGCACCACTGGGATGCAGTGCAGTGAGTCCACAGAGTGCACTGGCACCACAGGGGATACACTGCAGTGAGTCCAGAGAGTGCACTGGCACCACTGGGGACGCAGTGCAGTGACTACAGAGAGTGCACTGGCAACATTGGGGATGCAGTGCCCTGAGTCCAGAGAGTGCACTGGCACCAGTGGGGATGCACTGCAGTGGGTCCAGAGAGTGCACTGGCACCACTGGGGATGCACTGCAGTGAATACAGAGAGTGCACTGGCACCTCAGGGGCTGCACTGCAGTGAGTCCAGAGAGTGCACTGGCACCACTGGGGATGCAGTGCAGTGACTCCAGAGAGTGCACAGGCACCACTGGTGATGCACTGCAGTGAGTCCAGAGAGTGCACTGGCACCACTGAGGATGCAGTGCAGTGAGTCCAGAGAGTGCACTGGCACCAGTGGGGAAGCACTGCAGTGAGTCCAGAGAGTGCACTGGCACCACTGGGGATGCAGTGCAGTGAGTGCAGAGAGTGCACTGACACCACTGGGGATCCAATGCAGTGAGTCCAGAGAGTGCACTGGCACCACTGGGGATGCACTGCAGTGAGTCCAGAGAGTGCACTGGCACCGCTGGTGATGCAGTGCAGTGAGTCCAGAGAGTACACTGGCACCACTGGGGATGCACTGCAGTGAGTCCAGAGAGTGTACTGGCACCACATTGGATGCAGTGCAGTGAGTCCAGAGACTGCACTGGCACCACTGGGGTTTTAGTGCAGTGAGTCCAGAGAGTGCACTAGCACCAATGGGGATGCAGTGCTGTGAGTCCAGAGAGTGCCCTGGCACCACTGGGGATGCAGTGAGTCCAGACAGTGCACTGGCACCACTGGGGATGCACTGCAGTGAGACCAGAGTGTTCTCTGGCACCACTGGGGATGCAGATTAGTGAGTCCAGAGAGTGCACCGGCTCCAATGGCGATGATGCAGTGCAGTGAGTCCAGAGAGTGCACTGGCACCACTGGGAATGCAGTGCAGTGAGTCCAGAGAGTGCTCTGGCACCACTGAGCTACACTGCAGTGAGTCCAGTAGTTACACTGGCACCACTGGGGATGCACTGCTGTGAGTCCAGAGACTACACTGGCACCACTGGGGATGCACTGCAGTGAGTCCAGAGAGTGCACTGGCACCACTGTTGATGCAGTGCAGTGAGTCCAGAGAGTGCACTGGCACCACTGGGGATGCAGTGCAGTGAGTGCAGAGAGTGCACTGGCACCACTGGGGATGCACTGCAGTGAGTCCAGAGAGTGCACTGGCACCACTGGGGATGCAGTGCAGTGACTCCAGAGAGTGCAGAGGCACCACTGTTGATGCAGTGCTGTGACTCAAGAGAGTGCACAGGCACCACTGGTGATGCAGTGCAGTGAGTCCTGAGAGTGCAAAGGCACCACAAGGGATGCACTGCAGTGAGTCCAGAGAGTGCACTGGCACCACTGGGGATGCAGTGCAGTGAGTCCAGAGAGTGCAGAGGCACCACTGTTGATGCAGTGCAGTGAGTGCAGAGAGTGCACTGGCACCAGTTCGGAAGCACTGCAGTGAGTCCAGAGAGTGCACTGGCACCACTGGGGATGCACAGCAGTGAGTCCAGAGAGTGCACTGGCACCACTGGGGATGCACTACAGTGAGTCCAGAGAGTGCACTGGCACCACTGGGGATGCAGTGCAGTGACTCCAGAGAGTGCAGAGGCACCACTGTTGATGCAGTGCAGTGAGTGCAGAGAGTGCACTGGCACCAGTTCGGAAGCACTGCAGTGAGTCCAGAGAGTGCACTGGCACCACTGGGGATGCACTGCAGTGAGTCCAGAGAGTGCACTGGCACAACTGGGGATGCAGTGCAGTGAGTCCAGAGCGTGCACTGGCACCACTGGGGATGCAGTGCAGTGAGTCCAGAGAGTGCACTGGCACCACTGGTGATGCAGTGCAGTGAGTCCAGAGAGTGCACTGGCACCACTGGGGATGCACCCCGGTGAGTCCAGAGAGTGCACTGGCACCACTGGGGATGCACCCCGGTGAGTCCAGAGAGTGCACTGGCACCACTGGGGATGCAGTGCAGTGAGTCCAGAGACTGCACTGGCACCACTGGGGTTTTAGTGCAGTGAGTCCAGAGAGTGCACTGGCACCAATGGGGATGCAGTGCTGTGAGTTCAGAGAGTGCCCTGGCACCACGGGGGATGCAGTGAGTCCAGAGAGTGCACTGGCACCACTGGGGATGCACTGCAGTGAGACCAGAGTGTTCTCGGGCACCACTGGGGATGCAGTTTAGTGAGTCCAGAGAGTGCACCGGCTCCAATGGCGATAAATTGCAGTGTGTCCAGACAGTGCACTGGCACCACTGGGGATGCAGTGCAGTGAGTCCAGAGAGTGCACTGGCACCACTGGGGATGCAGTGCAGTGAGTCCAGAGAGTGCTCTGGCACCACTGAGCAACACTGCAGTGAGTCCAGTAATTGCACTGGCACCACTGGGGATGCACTGCTGTGAGTCCAGAGACTACACTGGCACCACTGGGGATGCACTGCAGTGAGTCCAGAGAGTGCACTGGCACCACTGGGGATGCAGTGCAGTGAGTGCAGAGAGTGCACTGGCACCACTGGGGATGCACTGCAGTGAGTCCAGAGAGTGCACTGGCACCACTGGGGATGCACTACAGTGAGTCCAGAGACTGCACTGGCACCACTGGGGATGCAGTGCAGTGACTCCAGAGAGTGCAGAGGCACCACTGTTGATGCAGTGCTGTGACTCCAGAGAGTGCACTGGCACCACTGGGGATGCAGTGCAGTGAGTCCTGAGAGAGCAAAGGCACCACAAGGGATGCACTGCAGTGAGTCCAGAGAGTGCACTGGCACCACTGGGGATGCAGTGCAGTGAGTCCAGAGAGTGCAGAGGCACCACTGTTGATGCAGTGCAGTGAGTGCAGAGAGTGCACTGGCACCAGTTCGGAAGCACTGCAGTGAGTCCAGAGAGTGCAATGGCACCACTGGGGATGCACTGCAGTGAGTCCAGAGAGTGCACTGGCACCACTGGGGATGCACTACACTGAGTCCAGAGAGTGCACTGGCACCACTGGGGATGCAGTGCAGTGACTCCAGAGAGTGCAGAGGCACCACTGTTGATGCAGTGCAGTGAGTGCAGAGAGTGCACTGGCACCAGTTCGGAAGCACTGCAGTGAGTCCAGAGAGTGCACTGGCACCACTGGGGATGCACTGCAGTGAATCCAGAGAGTGCACTGGCACAACTGGGGATGCAGTGCAGTGAGTCCAGAGAGTGCACTGGCAACACTGGAGATGCACTGCAGTGAGTCCACAGAGTGCACTGGCACCACTGGGGATGCACTGCAGTGAGTCCAGAGAGTGCACTGGCACCACTGGGGATGCACTGCAGTGAGTCCTGAGAGTGCACTCGCACCACTGGGGATGCACTGCAGTGAGTCCAGAGAGTGCAGTGGCCCCACAGGGGATGTAGTGCAGTGAGTCCACAGAGGCCACTGGCACCACTGGGGATGCAGCGCAGTGACTCCAGAGAGTGCACTGGCACCACTGGGGATGCACTGCAGTGAGTCCAGAGAGTGCACTGGCACCACTCGAGTTGCAGTGCAGTGAGTCGAGAGAGTGCCCTGGAACCACTGGGGATGCAGTGCAGTGAGTCCAGAGAGTACACTGCCACCACTGGTGATGCAGTGCAGTGAGTCCAGAGAGTGCACTGTAAGCACTGGGGATGCAGTGCAGTGAGTCCAGAGAGTGCACTGGCACCACTGGGGATGCACTGCAGTGAGTCCAGACAGTGCACTGGCACCACTGGGGATGCAGTGCAGTGACTCTAGAGAGTGCACTGGCACCACTGGGGATGCAGTGCAGTGAGTCCAGAGAGTGCACTGGCAAAAAAGGGGATGCACTGCAGTGAGTCCAGAGAGTGCACTGTCACCACTGGGGATGCGCTGCAGTGAGTCCAGAGAGTGCACTGGCACCACTGGGGATGCACTGCAGTGACTCCAGAGACTGCACTGGCACCAATGGGGATGCACTGCAGTGAGTCCAGAGAATTCACTGGCACCACTGGGGATGCAGTGCAGTGACTCGAAAGAGTGCACTGGCACCACTGGGGATGCAGTGCAGTGAGTCCGGAGAGTGCCCTGGCACCAATGGTGATGCAGTGCAGTGATCCAGAGAGTGCACTGAAACCACTGGGGATGCAGTGCAGTGAGTCCAGAGAGTGCACTGGCACCACTGGGGATGCACTGCAGTGAGTCCAGAGAGTGCACTGGCACCACTGGGGATGCACTGCAGTGACTCCAGAGACTGCACTGGCACCAATGGGGATGCACTGCAGTGAGTCCAGAGAATTCACTGGCACCACTGGGGATGCAGTGCAGTGACTCGAAAGAGTGCACTGGCACCACTGTGGATGCACTGCAGTGAGTCCGGAGAGTGCCCTGGCACCAATGGTGATGCAGTGCAGTGATCCAGAGAGTGCACTGGAACCACTGGGGATGCAGTGCAGTGAGTCCAGAGAGTGCACTGGCACCACTGAGGATGCAGTGCAGTGAGTCCAGAGAGTGCACTGGCACCAGTGGGGAAGCACTGCAGTGAGTCCAGAGAGTGCACTGGCACCACTGGCGATGCACTGCACTGAGTCAAGAGAGTGCACTGACACCACTGGGGATCCAATGCAGTGAGTCCAGAGAGTGCACTGGCACCACTGGGGATGCACTGCAGTGAGTCCAGAGAGTGCACTGGCACCGCTGGTGATGCAGTGCAGTGAGTCCAGAGAGTACACTGGCACCACTGGGGATGCACTGCAGTGAGTCCAGAGAGTGTACTGGCACCACAGGGTATGCAGTGCAGTGAGTCCAGAGAGTGCACTGGCACCACTGGGGATGCACCCCAGTGAGTCCAGAGAGTGCACTGGCACCACTGGGGATGCAGTGCAGTGAGTCCAGAGACTGCACTGGCACCACTGGGGTTTTAGTGCAGTGAGTCCAGAGAGTGCACTGGCACCAATGGGGATGCAGTGCTGTGAGTCCAGAGAGTGCCCTGGCACCACTGGGGATGCAGTGAGTCCAGAGAGTGCACTGGCACCACTGGGGATGCACTGCAGTGAGACCAGAGTGTTCTCTGGCACCACTGGGGATGCAGTTTAGTGAGTCCAGAGAGTGCACCGGCTCCAATGGCGATACATTGCAGTGAGTCCAGAGAGTGCACTGGCACCACTGGGGATGCAGTGCAGTGAGTCCAGAGAGTGCACTGGCACCACTGGGGATGCAGTGCAGTGAGTCCAGAGAGTGCTCTGGCACCACTGAGCTACACTGCAGTGAGTCCAGTAATTGCACTGGCACCACTGGGGATGCACTGCTGTGAGTCCAGAGACTACACTGGCAGCACTGGGGATGCACCGCAGTGAGTCCAGAGAGTGCACTGGCACCACTGTTGATGCAGTGCAGTGAGTCCAGAGAGTGCACTGGCACCACTGGGGATGCAGTGCAGTGAGTCCAGAGAGTGCACTGGCACCACTGGGGATACACTACAGTGAGTCCAGAGAGTGCACTGGCACCACTGGGGATGCAGTGCAGTGAGTCCAGAGAGTGCAGAGGCACCACTGTTGATGCAGTGCTGTGACTCCAGAGAGTGCACTGGCACCACTGGGGATGCAGTGCAGTGAGTCCTGAGAGTGCAAAGGCACCACAAGGGATGCACTGCAGTGAGTCCAGAGAGTGCACTGGCACCACTGGGGATGCAGTGCAGTGAGTCCAGAGAGTGCACTGGCACCACTGGGGATGCACTACAGTTAGTCCAGAGAGTGCCCTGGCACCACTGGGGATGCAGTGCAGTGACTCCAGAGAGTGCAGAGGCACCACTGTTGATGCAGTGCAGTGAGTGCAGAGAGTGCACTGGCACCAGTTCGGAAGCAGTGCAGTGAGTCCAGAGAGTGCACTGGCACCACTGTGGATGCACTGCAGTGAGTCCAGAGAGTGCACTGGCACAACTGGGGATGCAGTGCAGTGAGTCCAGAGAGTGCACTGGCACCACTGGGGATGCAGTGCAGTGAGTCCAGAGAGTGCACTAGCACCAATGGGATGCAGTGCAGTGAGTCCAGAGAGTGCACTGGCACCACTGGGGATGCACTGCAGTGACTCCAGAGAGTGCACTGGCACCACTGGGGATGCAGTGCAGTGAGTCCAGAGAGTGCACTGGCACCACTGAGGATGCAGTGCAGTGAGTCCAGAGAGTGCACTGGCACCACTGGGATGCAGTGCACTGAGTCCACAGAGTGCACTGGCACCACTGGAGATGCACTGCAGTGAGTCCAGAGAGTTCTCTGGCACCACTGGGGATGCACTGAACTGAGTCCAGAGACTTCACAGGCACCACTGGGGATGCAGTACAGTGAGTGCAGAGAGTGCACTGGCACCACTGGGGATGCACTGCAGTGAGTCCAGAGAGTGCACTGGCACCACTGCGGATTTAGGGCAGTGAGTCCAGAGAGTGCTCTGGCACCACCGGGGTTTCACTGCAAGGCGTCCAGAGAGTGCACTGGCACCACTGGGAATGCACTGCAGTGAGTCCAGAGAGTGCACTGGCGCCACTGGGGATGCAGCAGAGTGAGTCCAGAGAGTGCACTGTCACCACTGGGGATGCACTGCAGTGAGTCCAGAGAGTGCTCTGGCTCCACTGGGGATGCACTGCAGTGAGTCCAGAGAGTGCACTGCCACTTTGGGGATGCACTGCATTGAGTCCAGAGAGTGCACTGGCACCACTGGGGATGCACTGCAGTGAGTCCACAGAGAGCACTGGCTCCACTGGGGATGCACTTCAGTTAGTCCAGAGAGTGCACTGGCACCACTGGGGATGCAGTGCAGTGAGTCCAGAGAGTGCACTGGCACCACTGGGGATGCACTGCAGTGAGTCCACAGAGTGCACTGGCACCACTGGGGATGCAGTTCAGTGAGTCCAGAGAGTGAACTGGCACCACTGGGGATGCAGTGCAGTGAGTCCAGAGAGTGCACTGGCACCACGGGAGATTCACTGCATTGAGTCCAGAGAGTGCACTGACACCACTGGGAATGCACTGCAGTGAGTCCAGAGAGTGCACTGGCACCTCAGGGGCTGCACTGCATTGAGTCCAGAGAGTGCACTGGCACCACTGGGATGCAGTGCAGTGAGTCCACAGAGTGCACTGGCACCACAGGGGATACACTGCAGTGAGTCCAGAGAGTGCACTGGCACCACTGGGGACGCACTGCAGTGACTACAGAGAGTGCACTGGCAACATTGGGGATGCAGTGCCCTGAGTCCAGAGAGTGCACTGGCACCAGTGGGGATGCACTGCAGTGGGTCCAGAGAGTGCACTGGCACCACTGGGGATGCACTGCAGTGAATACAGAGAGTGCACTGGCACCTCAGGGGCTGCACTGCAGTGAGTCCAGAGAGTGCACTGGCACCACTGGGGATGCAGTGCAGTGACTCCAGAGAGTGCACAGGCACCACTGGTGATGCACTGCAGTGAGTCCAGAGAGTGCACTGGCACCACTGAGGATGCAGTGCAGTGAGTCCAGAGAGTGCACTGGCACCAGTGGGGAAGCACTGCAGTGAGTCCAGAGAGTGCACTGGCACCACTGGGGATGCAGTGCAGTGAGTGCAGAGAGTGCACTGACACCACTGGGGATCCAATGCAGTGAGTCCAGAGAGTGCACTGGCACCACTGGGGATGCACTGCAGTGAGTCCAGAGAGTGCACTGGCACCGCTGGTGATGCAGTGCAGTGAGTCCAGAGAGTACACTGGCACCACTGGGGATGCACTGCAGTGAGTCCAGAGAGTGTACTGGCACCACATTGGATGCAGTGCAGTGAGTCCAGAGACTGCACTGGCACCACTGGGGTTTTAGTGCAGTGAGTCCAGAGAGTGCACTAGCACCAATGGGGATGCAGTGCTGTGAGTCCAGAGAGTGCCCTGGCACCACTGGGGATGCAGTGAGTCCAGACAGTGCACTGGCACCACTGGGGATGCACTGCAGTGAGACCAGAGTGTTCTCTGGCACCACTGGGGATGCAGATTAGTGAGTCCAGAGAGTGCACCGGCTCCAATGGCGATGATGCAGTGCAGTGAGTCCAGAGAGTGCACTGGCACCACTGGGAATGCAGTGCAGTGAGTCCAGAGAGTGCTCTGGCACCACTGAGCTACACTGCAGTGAGTCCAGTAGTTACACTGGCACCACTGGGGATGCACTGCTGTGAGTCCAGAGACTACACTGGCACCACTGGGGATGCACTGCAGTGAGTCCAGAGAGTGCACTGGCACCACTGTTGATGCAGTGCAGTGAGTCCAGAGAGTGCACTGGCACCACTGGGGATGCAGTGCAGTGAGTGCAGAGAGTGCACTGGCACCACTGGGGATGCACTGCAGTGAGTCCAGAGAGTGCACTGGCACCACTGGGGATGCAGTGCAGTGACTCCAGAGAGTGCAGAGGCACCACTGTTGATGCAGTGCTGTGACTCAAGAGAGTGCACAGGCACCACTGGTGATGCAGTGCAGTGAGTCCTGAGAGTGCAAAGGCACCACAAGGGATGCACTGCAGTGAGTCCAGAGAGTGCACTGGCACCACTGGGGATGCAGTGCAGTGAGTCCAGAGAGTGCAGAGGCACCACTGTTGATGCAGTGCAGTGAGTGCAGAGAGTGCACTGGCACCAGTTCGGAAGCACTGCAGTGAGTCCAGAGAGTGCACTGGCACCACTGGGGATGCACAGCAGTGAGTCCAGAGAGTGCACTGGCACCACTGGGGATGCACTACAGTGAGTCCAGAGAGTGCACTGGCACCACTGGGGATGCAGTGCAGTGACTCCAGAGAGTGCAGAGGCACCACTGTTGATGCAGTGCAGTGAGTGCAGAGAGTGCACTGGCACCAGTTCGGAAGCACTGCAGTGAGTCCAGAGAGTGCACTGGCACCACTGGGGATGCACTGCAGTGAGTCCAGAGAGTGCACTGGCACAACTGGGGATGCAGTGCAGTGAGTCCAGAGCGTGCACTGGCACCACTGGGGATGCAGTGCAGTGAGTCCAGAGAGTGCACTGGCACCACTGGTGATGCAGTGCAGTGAGTCCAGAGAGTGCACTGGCACCACTGGGGATGCACCCCGGTGAGTCCAGAGAGTGCACTGGCACCACTGGGGATGCACCCCGGTGAGTCCAGAGAGTGCACTGGCACCACTGGGGATGCAGTGCAGTGAGTCCAGAGACTGCACTGGCACCACTGGGGTTTTAGTGCAGTGAGTCCAGAGAGTGCACTGGCACCAATGGGGATGCAGTGCTGTGAGTTCAGAGAGTGCCCTGGCACCACGGGGGATGCAGTGAGTCCAGAGAGTGCACTGGCACCACTGGGGATGCACTGCAGTGAGACCAGAGTGTTCTCGGGCACCACTGGGGATGCAGTTTAGTGAGTCCAGAGAGTGCACCGGCTCCAATGGCGATAAATTGCAGTGTGTCCAGACAGTGCACTGGCACCACTGGGGATGCAGTGCAGTGAGTCCAGAGAGTGCACTGGCACCACTGGGGATGCAGTGCAGTGAGTCCAGAGAGTGCTCTGGCACCACTGAGCAACACTGCAGTGAGTCCAGTAATTGCACTGGCACCACTGGGGATGCACTGCTGTGAGTCCAGAGACTACACTGGCACCACTGGGGATGCACTGCAGTGAGTCCAGAGAGTGCACTGGCACCACTGGGGATGCAGTGCAGTGAGTGCAGAGAGTGCACTGGCACCACTGGGGATGCACTGCAGTGAGTCCAGAGAGTGCACTGGCACCACTGGGGATGCACTACAGTGAGTCCAGAGACTGCACTGGCACCACTGGGGATGCAGTGCAGTGACTCCAGAGAGTGCAGAGGCACCACTGTTGATGCAGTGCTGTGACTCCAGAGAGTGCACTGGCACCACTGGGGATGCAGTGCAGTGAGTCCTGAGAGAGCAAAGGCACCACAAGGGATGCACTGCAGTGAGTCCAGAGAGTGCACTGGCACCACTGGGGATGCAGTGCAGTGAGTCCAGAGAGTGCAGAGGCACCACTGTTGATGCAGTGCAGTGAGTGCAGAGAGTGCACTGGCACCAGTTCGGAAGCACTGCAGTGAGTCCAGAGAGTGCAATGGCACCACTGGGGATGCACTGCAGTGAGTCCAGAGAGTGCACTGGCACCACTGGGGATGCACTACACTGAGTCCAGAGAGTGCACTGGCACCACTGGGGATGCAGTGCAGTGACTCCAGAGAGTGCAGAGGCACCACTGTTGATGCAGTGCAGTGAGTGCAGAGAGTGCACTGGCACCAGTTCGGAAGCACTGCAGTGAGTCCAGAGAGTGCACTGGCACCACTGGGGATGCACTGCAGTGAATCCAGAGAGTGCACTGGCACAACTGGGGATGCAGTGCAGTGAGTCCAGAGAGTGCACTGGCAACACTGGAGATGCACTGCAGTGAGTCCACAGAGTGCACTGGCACCACTGGGGATGCACTGCAGTGAGTCCAGAGAGTGCACTGGCACCACTGGGGATGCACTGCAGTGAGTCCTGAGAGTGCACTCGCACCACTGGGGATGCACTGCAGTGAGTCCAGAGAGTGCACTGGCCCCACAGGGGATGTAGTGCAGTGAGTCCACAGAGGCCACTGGCACCACTGGGGATGCAGCGCAGTGACTCCAGAGAGTGCACTGGCACCACTGGGGATGCACTGCAGTGAGTCCAGAGAGTGCACTGGCACCACTCGAGTTGCAGTGCAGTGAGTCGAGAGAGTGCCCTGGAACCACTGGGGATGCAGTGCAGTGAGTCCAGAGAGTACACTGCCACCACTGGTGATGCAGTGCAGTGAGTCCAGAGAGTGCACTGTAAGCACTGGGGATGCAGTGCAGTGAGTCCAGAGAGTGCACTGGCACCACTGGGGATGCACTGCAGTGAGTCCAGACAGTGCACTGGCACCACTGGGGATGCAGTGCAGTGACTCTAGAGAGTGCACTGGCACCACTGGGGATGCAGTGCAGTGAGTCCAGAGAGTGCACTGGCAAAAAAGGGGATGCACTGCAGTGAGTCCAGAGAGTGCACTGTCACCACTGGGGATGCGCTGCAGTGAGTCCAGAGAGTGCACTGGCACCACTGGGGATGCACTGCAGTGACTCCAGAGACTGCACTGGCACCAATGGGGATGCACTGCAGTGAGTCCAGAGAATTCACTGGCACCACTGGGGATGCAGTGCAGTGACTCGAAAGAGTGCACTGGCACCACTGGGGATGCAGTGCAGTGAGTCCGGAGAGTGCCCTGGCACCAATGGTGATGCAGTGCAGTGATCCAGAGAGTGCACTGAAACCACTGGGGATGCAGTGCAGTGAGTCCAGAGAGTGCACTGGCACCACTGGGGATGCACTGCAGTGAGTCCAGAGAGTGCACTGGCACCACTGGGGATGCACTGCAGTGACTCCAGAGACTGCACTGGCACCAATGGGGATGCACTGCAGTGAGTCCAGAGAATTCACTGGCACCACTGGGGATGCAGTGCAGTGACTCGAAAGAGTGCACTGGCACCACTGTGGATGCACTGCAGTGAGTCCGGAGAGTGCCCTGGCACCAATGGTGATGCAGTGCAGTGATCCAGAGAGTGCACTGGAACCACTGGGGATGCAGTGCAGTGAGTCCAGAGAGTGCACTGGCACCACTGAGGATGCAGTGCAGTGAGTCCAGAGAGTGCACTGGCACCAGTGGGGAAGCACTGCAGTGAGTCCAGAGAGTGCACTGGCACCACTGGCGATGCACTGCACTGAGTCAAGAGAGTGCACTGACACCACTGGGGATCCAATGCAGTGAGTCCAGAGAGTGCACTGGCACCACTGGGGATGCACTGCAGTGAGTCCAGAGAGTGCACTGGCACCGCTGGTGATGCAGTGCAGTGAGTCCAGAGAGTACACTGGCACCACTGGGGATGCACTGCAGTGAGTCCAGAGAGTGTACTGGCACCACAGGGTATGCAGTGCAGTGAGTCCAGAGAGTGCACTGGCACCACTGGGGATGCACCCCAGTGAGTCCAGAGAGTGCACTGGCACCACTGGGGATGCAGTGCAGTGAGTCCAGAGACTGCACTGGCACCACTGGGGTTTTAGTGCAGTGAGTCCAGAGAGTGCACTGGCACCAATGGGGATGCAGTGCTGTGAGTCCAGAGAGTGCCCTGGCACCACTGGGGATGCAGTGAGTCCAGAGAGTGCACTGGCACCACTGGGGATGCACTGCAGTGAGACCAGAGTGTTCTCTGGCACCACTGGGGATGCAGTTTAGTGAGTCCAGAGAGTGCACCGGCTCCAATGGCGATACATTGCAGTGAGTCCAGAGAGTGCACTGGCACCACTGGGGATGCAGTGCAGTGAGTCCAGAGAGTGCACTGGCACCACTGGGGATGCAGTGCAGTGAGTCCAGAGAGTGCTCTGGCACCACTGAGCTACACTGCAGTGAGTCCAGTAATTGCACTGGCACCACTGGGGATGCACTGCTGTGAGTCCAGAGACTACACTGGCAGCACTGGGGATGCACTGCAGTGAGTCCAGAGAGTGCACTGGCACCACTGTTGATGCAGTGCAGTGAGTCCAGAGAGTGCACTGGCACCACTGGGGATGCAGTGCAGTGAGTCCAGAGAGTGCACTGGCACCACTGGGGATACACTACAGTGAGTCCAGAGAGTGCACTGGCACCACTGGGGATGCAGTGCAGTGACTCCAGAGAGTGCAGAGGCACCACTGTTGATGCAGTGCTGTGACTCCAGAGAGTGCACTGGCACCACTGGGGATGCAGTGCAGTGAGTCCTGAGAGTGCAAAGGCACCACAAGGGATGCACTGCAGTGAGTCCAGAGAGTGCACTGGCACCACTGGGGATGCAGTGCAGTGAGTCCAGAGAGTGCACTGGCACCACTGTGGATGCACTACAGTTAGTCCAGAGAGTGCCCTGGCACCACTGGGGATGCAGTGCAGTGACTCCAGAGAGTGCAGAGGCACCACTGTTGATGCAGTGCAGTGAGTGCAGAGAGTGCACTGGCACCAGTTCGGAAGCACTGCAGTGAGTCCAGAGAGTGCAATGGCACCACTGGGGATGCACTGCAGTGAGTCCAGAGAGTGCACTGGCACCACTGGGGATGCACTACACTGAGTCCAGAGAGTGCACTGGCACCACTGGGGATGCAGTGCAGTGACTCCAGAGAGTGCAGAGGCACCACTGTTGATGCAGTGCAGTGAGTGCAGAGAGTGCACTGGCACCAGTTCGGAAGCACTGCAGTGAGTCCAGAGAGTGCACTGGCACCACTGGGGATGCACTGCAGTGAATCCAGAGAGTGCACTGGCACAACTGGGGATGCAGTGCAGTGAGTCCAGACAGTGCACTGGCACCACTGGGGATGCAGTGCAGTGAGTCCAGAGAGTGCACTAGCACCAATGGGATGCAGTGCAGTGAGTCCAGAGAGTGCACTGGCACCACTGGTGATGCAGTGCAGTGAGTCCAGAGAGTGCACTGGCACCACTGGGGATGCAGTGCAGTGAGTCCAGAGAGTGCACTGGCACCACTGAGGATGCAGTGCAGTGACTCCAGAGAGTGCACTGGCAACACTGGAGATGCACTGCAGTGAGTCCACAGAGTGCACTGGCACCACTGGGGATGCACTGCAGTGAGTCCAGAGAGTGCACTGGCACCACTGGGGATGCACTGCAGTGAGTCCTGAGAGTGCACTCGCACCACTGGGGATGCACTGCAGTGAGTCCAGAGAGTGCACTGGCCCCACAGGGGATGTAGTGCAGTGAGTCCACAGAGGCCACTGGCACCACTGGGGATGCAGCGCAGTGACTCCAGAGACTGCACTGGCACCACTGGGGATGCACTGCAGTGAGTCCAGAGAGTGCACTGGCACCACTCGAGTTGCAGTGCAGTGAGTCGAGAGAGTGCCCTGGAACCACTGGGGATGCAGCGCAGTGACTACAGAGAGTGCACTGTCTCCACTGGGGATGCAGTGCAGTGAGTCCAGAGAGTACACTGCCACCACTGGTGATGCAGTGCAGTGAGTCCAGAGAGTGCACTGTAAGCACTGGGGATGCAGTGCAGTGAGTCCAGAGAGTGCACTGGCACCAGTGGGGATGCACTGCAGTGAGTCCAGACAGTGCACTGGCACCACTGGGGATGCAGTGCAGTGACTCTAGAGAGTGCACTGGCACCACTGGGGATGCAGTGCAGTGAGTCCAGAGAGTGCACTGGCAAAAAAGGGGATGCACTGCAGTGAGTCCAGAGAGTGCACTGTCACCACTGGGGATGCGCTGCAGTGAGTCCAGAGAGTGCACTGGCACCACTGGGGATGCACTGCAGTGACTCCAGAGACTGCACTGGCACCAATGGGGATGCACTGCAGTGAGTCCAGAGAATTCACTGGCACCACTGGGGATGCAGTGCAGTGACTCGAAAGAGTGCACTGGCACCACTGGGGATGCAGTGCAGTGAGTCCGGAGAGTGCCCTGGCACCAATGGTGATGCAGTGCAGTGATCCAGAGAGTGCACTGAAACCACTGGGGATGCAGTGCAGTGAGTCCAGAGAGTGCACTGGCACCACTGGGGATGCACTGCAGTGAGTCCAGAGAGTGCACTGGCACCACTGGGGATGCACTGCAGTGACTCCAGAGACTGCACTGGCACCAATGGGGATGCACTGCAGTGAGTCCAGAGAATTCACTGGCACCACTGGGGATGCAGTGCAGTGACTCGAAAGAGTGCACTGGCACCACTGTGGATGCACTGCAGTGCGTCCGGAGAGTGCCCTGGCACCAATGGTGATGCAGTGCAGTGATCCAGAGAGTGCACTGGAACCACTGGGGATGCAGTGCAGTGAGTCCAGAGAGTGCACTGGCACCACTGAGGATGCAGTGCAGTGAGTCCAGAGAGTGCACTGGCACCAGTGGGGAAGCACTGCAGTGAGTCCAGAGAGTGCACTGGCACCACTGGCGATGCACTGCACTGAGTCAAGAGAGTGCACTGACACCACTGGGGATCCAATGCAGTGAGTCCAGAGAGTGCACTGGCACCACTGGGGATGCACTGCAGTGAGTCCAGAGAGTGCACTGGCACCGCTGGTGATGCAGTGCAGTGAGTCCAGAGAGTACACTGGCACCACTGGGGATGCACTGCAGTGAGTCCAGAGAGTGTACTGGCACCACAGGGTATGCAGTGCAGTGAGTCCAGAGAGTGCACTGGCACCACTGGGGATGCACCCCAGTGAGTCCAGAGAGTGCACTGGCACCACTGGGGATGCAGTGCAGTGAGTCCAGAGACTGCACTGGCACCACTGGGGTTTTAGTGCAGTGAGTCCAGAGAGTGCACTGGCACCAATGGGGATGCAGTGCTGTGAGTCCAGAGAGTGCCCTGGCACCACTGGGGATGCAGTGAGTCCAGAGAGTGCACTGGCACCACTGGGGATGCACTGCAGTGAGACCAGAGTGTTCTCTGGCACCACTGGGGATGCAGTTTAGTGAGTCCAGAGAGTGCACCGGCTCCAATGGCGATACATTGCAGTGAGTCCAGAGAGTGCACTGGCACCACTGGGGATGCAGTGCAGTGAGTCCAGAGAGTGCACTGGCACCACTGGGGATGCAGTGCAGTGAGTCCAGAGAGTGCTCTGGCACCACTGAGCTACACTGCAGTGAGTCCAGTAATTGCACTGGCACCACTGGGGATGCACTGCTGTGAGTCCAGAGACTACACTGGCAGCACTGGGGATGCACTGCAGTGAGTCCAGAGAGTGCACTGGCACCACTGTTGATGCAGTGCAGTGAGTCCAGAGAGTGCACTGGCACCACTGGGGATGCAGTGCAGTGAGTCCAGAGAGTGCACTGGCACCACTGGGGATACACTACAGTGAGTCCAGAGAGTGCACTGGCACCACTGGGGATGCAGTGCAGTGACTCCAGAGAGTGCAGAGGCACCACTGTTGATGCAGTGCTGTGACTCCAGAGAGTGCACTGGCACCACTGGGGATGCAGTGCAGTGAGTCCTGAGAGTGCAAAGGCACCACAAGGGATGCACTGCAGTGAGTCCAGAGAGTGCACTGGCACCACTGGGGATGCAGTGCAGTGAGTCCAGAGAGTGCACTGGCACCACTGGGGATGCACTACAGTTAGTCCAGAGAGTGCCCTGGCACCACTGGGGATGCAGTGCAGTGACTCCAGAGAGTGCAGAGGCACCACTGTTGATGCAGTGCAGTGAGTGCAGAGAGTGCACTGGCACCAGTTCGGAAGCAGTGCAGTGAGTCCAGAGAGTGCACTGGCACCACTGTGGATGCACTGCAGTGAGTCCAGAGAGTGCACTGGCACAACTGGGGATGCAGTGCAGTGAGTCCAGAGAGTGCACTGGCACCACTGGGGATGCAGTGCAGTGAGTCCAGAGAGTGCACTAGCACCAATGGGATGCAGTGCAGTGAGTCCAGAGAGTGCACTGGCACCACTGGGGATGCACTGCAGTGACTCCAGAGGGTGCACTGGCACCACTGGGGATGCACTGCAGTGAGTCCAGAGAGTGCACTGGCACCACTGAGGATGCAGTGCAGTGAGTCCAGAGAGTGCACTGGCACCACTGGGATGCAGTGCACTGAGTCCACAGAGTGCACTGGCACCACTGGGGATGCACTGCAGTGAGTCCAGAGAGTTCTCTGGCACCACTGGGGATGCACTGAACTGAGTCCAGAGACTTCACAGGCACCACTGGGGATGCAGTACAGTGAGTGCAGAGAGTGCACTGGCACCACTGGGGATGCACTGCAGTGAGTCCAGAGAGTGCACTGGCACCACTGCGGATTTAGGGCAGTGAGTCCAGAGAGTGCTCTGGCACCACCGGGGTTTCACTGCAAGGCGTCCAGAGAGTGCACTGGCACCACTGGGAATGCACTGCAGTGAGTCCAGAGAGTGCACTGGCGCCACTGGGGATGCAGCAGAGTGAGTCCACTGAGTGCACTGTCACCACTGGGGATGCACTGCAGTGAGTCCAGAGAGTGCTCTGGCTCCACTGGGGATGCACTGCAGTGAGTCCAGAGAGTGCACTGCCACTTTGGGGATGCACTGCATTGAGTCCAGAGAGTGCACTGGCACCACTGGGGATGCACTGCAGTGAGTCCACAGAGAGCACTGGCTCCACTGGGGATGCACTTCAGTTAGTCCAGAGAGTGCACTGGCACCACTGGGGATGCAGTGCAGTGAGTCCAGAGAGTGCACTGGCACCACTGGGGATGCAGTTCAGTGAGTCCAGAGAGTGAACTGGCACCACTGGGGATGCAGTGCAGTGAGTCCAGAGAGTGCACTGGCACCACGGGAGATTCACTGCATTGAGTCCAGAGAGTGCACTGACACCACTGGGAATGCACTGCAGTGAGTCCAGAGAGTGCACTGGCACCTCAGGGGCTGCACTGCATTGAGTCCAGAGAGTGCACTGGCACCACTGGGATGCAGTGCAGTGAGTCCACAGAGTGCACTGGCACCACAGGGGATACACTGCAGTGAGTCCAGAGAGTGCACTGGCACCACTGGGGACGCAGTGCAGTGACTACAGAGAGTACACTGGCAACATTGGGGATGCAGTGCCCTGAGTCCAGAGAGTGCACTGGCACCAGTGGGGATGCACTGCAGTGGGTCCAGAGAGTGCACTGGCACCACTGGGGATGCACTGCAGTGAATACAGAGAGTGCACTGGCACCTCAGGGGCTGCACTGCAGTGAGTCCAGAGAGTGCACTGGCACCACTGGGGATGCAGTGCAGTGACTCCAGAGAGTGCACAGGCACCACTGGTGATGCACTGCAGTGAGTCCAGAGAGTGCACTGGCACCACTGAGGATGCAGTGCAGTGAGTCCAGAGAGTGCACTGGCACCAGTGGGGAAGCACTGCAGTGAGTCCAGAGAGTGCACTGGCACCACTGGGGATGCAGTGCAGTGAGTGCAGAGAGTGCACTGACACCACTGGGGATCCAATGCAGTGAGTCCAGAGAGTGCACTGGCACCACTGGGGATGCACTGCAGTGAGTCCAGAGAGTGCACTGGCACCGCTGGTGATGCAGTGCAGTGAGTCCAGAGAGTACACTGGCACCACTGGGGATGCACTGCAGTGTGTCCAGAGAGTGTACTGGCACCACATTGGATGCAGTGCAGTGAGTCCAGAGACTGCACTGGCACCACTGGGGTTTTAGTGCAGTGAGTCCAGAGAGTGCACTAGCACCAATGGGGATGCAGTGCTGTGAGTCCAGAGAGTGCCCTGGCACCACTGGGGATGCAGTGAGTCCAGACAGTGCACTGGCACCACTGGGGATGCACTGCAGTGAGACCAGAGTGTTCTCTGGCACCACTGGGGATGCAGATTAGTGAGTCCAGAGAGTGCACCGGCTCCAATGGCGATGATGCAGTGCAGTGAGTCCAGAGAGTGCACTGGCACCACTGGGAATGCAGTGCAGTGAGTCCAGAGAGTGCTCTGGCACCACTGAGCTACACTGCAGTGAGTCCAGTAGTTACACTGGCACCACTGGGGATGCACTGCTGTGAGTCCAGAGACTACACTGGCACCACTGGGGATGCACTGCAGTGAGTCCAGAGAGTGCACTGGCACCACTGGGGATGCAGTGCAGTGAGTCCAGAGAGTGCACTGGCACCACTGGGGATGCAGTGCAGTGAGTGCAGAGAGTGCACTGGCACCACTGGGGATGCACTGCAGTGAGTCCAGAGAGTGCACTGGCACCACTGGGGATGCACTACAGTGAGTCCAGAGAGTGCACTGGCACCACTGGGGATGCAGTGCAGTGACTCCAGAGAGTGCAGAGGCACCACTGTTGATGCAGTGCTGTGACTCAAGAGAGTGCACAGGCACCACTGGTGATGCAGTGCAGTGAGTCCTGAGAGTGCAAAGGCACCACAAGGGATGCACTGCAGTGAGTCCAGAGAGTGCACTGGCACCACTGGGGATGCAGTGCAGTGAGTCCAGAGAGTGCAGAGGCACCACTGTTGATGCAGTGCAGTGAGTGCAGAGAGTGCACTGGCACCAGTTCGGAAGCACTGCAGTGAGTCCAGAGAGTGCACTGGCACCACTGGGGATGCACAGCAGTGAGTCCATAGAGTGCACTGGCACCACTGGGGATGCACTACAGTGAGTCCAGAGAGTGCACTGGCACCACTGGGGATGCAGTGCAGTGACTCCAGAGAGTGCAGAGGCACCACTGTTGATGCAGTGCAGTGAGTGCAGAGAGTGCACTGGCACCAGTTCGGAAGCACTGCAGTGAGTCCAGAGAGTGCACTGGCACCACTGGGGATGCACTGCAGTGAGTCCAGAGAGTGCACTGGCACAACTGGGGATGCAGTGCAGTGAGTCCAGAGCGTGCACTGGCACCACTGGGGATGCAGTGCAGTGAGTCCAGAGAGTGCACTAGCACCAATGGGATGCAGTGCCGTGAGTCCAGAGAGTGCACTGGCACCACTGGTGATGCAGTGCAGTGAGTCCAGAGAGTGCACTGGCACCACTGGTGATGCAGTGCAGTGAGTCCAGAGAGTGCACTGGCACCACTGAGGATGCAGTGCAGTGACTCCAGAGAGTGCACTGGCAACACTGGGGATGCACTGCAGTGAGTCCACAGAGTGCGCTGGCACCACTGGGGATGCACTGCAGTGAGTCCAGAGAGTGCACTGCCACCACTGGGGATGCAGTGCAGTGAGTCCAGAGAGTGCACTCGCACCACTGGGGATGCACTGCAGTGAGTCCAGAGAGTGCACTGGCCCCACAGGGGATGTAGTGCAGTGAGACCACAGAGGCCACTGGCACCACTGGGGATGCGGCACAGTGACTCCAGAGAGTGCACTGGCACCACTGGGGATGCACTGCAGTGAGTCCAGAGAGTGCACTGGCACCACTCGAGTTGCAGTGCAGTGAGTCGAGAGAGTGCGCTGGAACCACTGGGGATGCAGCGCAGTGACTACAGAGAATGCACTGTCTCCACTGGGGATGCAGTGCAGTGAGTCCAGAGAGTACACTGCCACCACTGGTGATGCAGTGCAGTGAGTGCAGAGAGTGCACTGTCAGCACTGGGGATGCAGTGCAGTGAGTCCAGAGAGTGCACTGGCACCACTGGGGATGCAGTGCAGTGAGTCCAGAGAGTGCACTGGCACCACTGGGGATGCAGTACAGTGACTCTAGAGAGTGCACTGGCACCACTGGGGATGCAGTGCAGTGAGTCCAGAGAGTGCACTGGCAAAAAAGGGGATGCACTGCAGTGAGTCCAGAGAGTGCACTGTCACCACTGGGGATGCACTGCAGTGAGTCCAGAGAGTGCACTGGCACCACTGGGGATGCACTGCAGTGACTCCAGAGACTGCACTGGCACCACTGGGGATGCACTGCAGTGAGTCCAGAGAATTCACTGGCACCACTGGGGATGCAGTGCAGTGACTCGAAAGATTGCACTGGCACCACTGGGGATGCACCCCGGTGAGTCCGGAGAGTGCCCTGGCACCAATGGTGATGCAGTGCAGTGATCCAGAGAGTGCACTGGAACCAATGGGGATGCAGTGCAGTGAGTCCAGAGAGTGCACTGGCACCACTGGGGATGCACTGCAGTGAGTCCAGAGAGTGCACTGGCACCACTTGGGATGCACTGCAGTGACTCCAGAGACTGCACTGGCACCAATGGGGATGCACTGCAGTGAGTCCAGAGAATTCACTGGCACCACTGGGGATGCAGTGCAGTGACTCGAAAGAGTGCACTGGCACCACTGTGGATGCACTGCAGTGAGTCCGGAGAGTGCCCTGGCACCAATGGTGATGCAGTGCAGTGATCCAGAGAGTGCACTGGAACCACTGGGGATGCAGTGCAGTGAGTCCAGAGAGTGCACTGGCACCACTGAGGATGCAGTGCAGTGAGTCCAGAGAGTGCACTGGCACCAGTGGGGAAGCACTGCAGTGAGTCCAGAGAGTGCACTGGCACCACTGGCGATGCACTGCACTGAGTCCAGAGAGTGCACTGACACCACAGGGGATCCAATGCAGTGAGTCCAGAGAGTGCACTGGCACCACTGGGGATGCAGTGCAGTGAGTCCAGAGAGTGCACTGGCACCGCTGGTGATGCAGTGCAGTGAGTCCAGAGAGTGCACTGGCACCACTGGGGATGCACTGCAGTGAGTCCAGAGAGTGTACTGGCACCACAGGGGATGCAGTGCAGTGAGTCCAGAGAGTGCACTGGCACCACTGGGGATGCACCCCGGTGAGTCCAGAGAGTGCACTGGCACCACTGGGGATGCAGTGCAGTGAGTCCAGAGACTGCACAGGCACCACTGGGGTTTTAGTGCAGTGAGTCCAGAGAGTGCACTGGCACCAATGGTGATGCAGTGCTGTGAGTCCAGAGAGTGCCCTGGCACCACTGGGGATGCAGTGAGTCCAGAGAGTGCACTGGCACCACTGGGGATGCACTGCAGTGAGACCAGAGTGTTCTCGGGCACCACTGGGGATGCAGTTTAGTGAGTCCAGAGAGTGCACCGGCTCCAATGGCGATAAATTGCAGTGAGTCCAGACAGTGCACTGGCACCACTGGGGATGCAGTGCAGTGAGTCCAGAGAGTGCACTGGCACCACTGGGGATGCAGTGCAGTGAGTCCAGAGAGTGCTCTGGCACCACTGAGCTACACTGCAGTGAGTCCAGTAATTGCACTGGCACCACTGGGGATGCACTGCTGTGAGTCCAGAGACTACACTGGCACCACTGGTGATGCAGTGCAGTGAGTCCAGAGAGTGCACTGGCACCACTTTTGATGCAGTGCAGTGAGTCCAGAGAGTGCACTGGCACCACTGGGGATGCAGTGCAGTGAGTCCAGAGAGTGCACTGGCACCACTGGGGATGCACTGCAGTGAGTCCAGAGAGTGCACTGGCACCACTGGGGATGCACTACAGTGAGTCCAGAGAGTGCACTGGCACCACTGGGGATGCAGTGCAGTGACTCCAGAGAGTGCAGAGGCACCACTGTTGATGCAGTGCTGTGACTCCAGAGAGTGCACTGGCACCACTGGGGATGCAGTGCAGTGAGTCCTGAGAGTGCAAAGGCACCACAAGGGATGCACTGCAGTGAGTCCAGAGAGTGCACTGGCACCACTGGCGATGCACCCCGGTGAGTCCAGAGAGTGCACTCGCACCACTGGGCATGCACTGCAGTGAGTCCAGAGAGTGCACTGGCCCACAGGGGATGTAGTGCAGTGAGTCCACAGAGGCCACTGGCACCACTGGGGATGCAGCGCAGTGACTCGAGAGAGTGCACTGGCACCACTGGGGATGCACTGCAGTGAGTCCAGAGAGTGCACTGGCACCACTCGAGTTGCAGTGCAGTGAGTCGAGAGAGTGCCCTGGAACCACTGGGGATGCAGCGCAGTGAGTCCAGAGAGTGCACTGTCTCCACTGGGGATGCAGTGCAGTGAGTCCAGAGAGTACACTGCCCCCACTGGTGATGCAGTGCAGTGAGTCCAGAGAGTGCACTGGCACCACTGGGGATGCACTGCAGTGAGTCCAGACAGTGCACTGGCACCACTGGGGATGCACTGCAGTGACTCCAGAGAATTCACTGGCACCACTGGGGATGCACTGCAGTGAGTCCGGAGAGTGCCCTGGCACCAATGGTGATGCAGTGCAGTGATCCAGAGAGTGCACTGGCACCACTGGGGATGCAGTGCAGTGAGTCCAGAGAGTGCACTGGCACCACTGGGGATGCAGTGCAGTGAGTCCAGAGAGTGCACTGGCACCACTGGGGATGCAGTGCAGTGAGTCCAGAGAGTGCACTGGCACCACTCGGTATGCAGTGCAGTTAGTCCATAGAGTGCACTGGCTCCACTGGGGATGCAGTGCAGTGACTCAAGAGAGTGCACTGGCACCTCAGGGGCTGCACTGCAGTGAGTCCAGAGAGTGCACTGGCACCACCGGGGATGCAGTGCAGTGAGTCCAGAGAGTGCACTGGCACCACTGGGGATGCACCTCGGTGAGTCCAGAGAGTGCTCTGGGAACACCGGGGATGCAGTGCAGTGAGTCCAGAGAGTGCACTGGCACCACTGGGGATGCAGTGCAGTGAGTCCAGACAGTGCACTGGCACCACTGGGGATGCACTGCAGTGAGTCCAGAGAGTGCACTGGCACCATTAGGGATGCAGTGCAGTGAGTCCACAGAGTGCACTGGCACCACTGGGGATGCACTGCAGTGAGTCCAGAGAGTGCACTGGCACCACTGGGGATGCACTACAGTGAGTCCAGAGAGTGCACTGTCAGCACTGGGGATGCAGTGCAGTGACTCCAGAGAGTGCAGAGGCACCACTGTTGATGCAGTGCTGCGACTCCAAAGAGTGCACTGGCACCACTGGGGATGCAGTGCAGTGAGTCCAGAGAGTGCACTGGCACCACTGGGGATGCACTGCAGTGAGTCCAGAGAGTGCACTGGCACCACTGGTGATGCAGTGCAGTGAGTGCAGAGAGTGCACTGGCACCACTGGGGATGCAGTGCAGTGAGTCCAGAGAGTGCACTGGCACCACTGGGGATGCACTGCAGTGACTCAAAAGAGTGCACTGGCACCGCTGCGGATGCACTGCAGTGAGTCCGGAGAGTGCACTGGCACCACTGGGGATGCAGTGCAGTGAGTCCAGAGAGTGCAGTGGCACCACTGGGGATGCAGTGCAGTGAGTCCAGAGAGTGCACTGGCACCACTGGGGATGCAATGCAGTGAGTCCAGAGAGTGCACTGGCACCACTGGGGATGCAGTGCAGTGAGTCCAGAGAGTGCACTGGCACCACTGGGGATGCACTGCAGTGATTCCAGAGAGTGCACTGGCACCACTGGGGATGCAGTGCAGTGAGTCCAGAGAGTGCACTGGCACCACTGGGGATGCACTGCAGTGACTCGAAAGAGTGCACTGGCACCACTGCGGATGCACTGCAGTGGGTCCGGATAGTGCCCTGGCACCAATGGTGATGCAGTACATTGAGTCCAGAGAGTGCAGTGACACCACTGGGGATTCAGTGCAGTGAGTCCAGAGAGTGCACTGGCACCACTGGGGATGCAATGCAGTGAGTCCAGAGAGTGCACTGGCACCACTGGGGATGAAGTGCAGTGAGTCCAGAGAGTGCACTGGCACCACTGGGGATGCACTGCAGTGAGTCCAGAGAGTGCACTGGCACCACTGGGGATGCACTGCAGTGAGTCCAGAGAGTGCACTGGCAGCACTGGGGATGCAGTGCAGTTGAGTCCAGAGAGTGCACTGGCACCTTGGGGATGCAGTGCAGTGAGTCCAGAGAGTGCACTGGCACCACTGGGATGCAGTGCAGTGAGTCCACAGAGTGCACTGGCACCACTGCGGATTTAGGGCAGTGAGTCCAGAGAGTGCTCTGGCACCACCGGGGTTTCACTGCAAGGCGTCCAGAGAGTGCACTGGCACCACTGGGAATGCACTGCAGTGAGTCCAGAGAGTGCACTGGCGCCACTGGGGATGCAGCAGAGTGAGTCCAGAGAGTGCACTGTCACCACTGGGGATGCACTGCAGTGAGTCCAGAGAGTGCTCTGGCTCCACTGGGGATGCACTGCAGTGAGTCCAGAGAGTGCACTGCCACTTTGGGGATGCACTGCATTGAGTCCAGAGAGTGCACTGGCACCACTGGGGATGCACTGCAGTGAGTCCACAGAGAGCACTGGCTCCACTGGGGATGCACTTCAGTTAGTCCAGAGAGTGCACTGGCACCACTGGGGATGCAGTGCAGTGAGTCCAGAGAGTGCACTGGCACCACTGGGGATGCACTGCAGTGAGTCCACAGAGTGCACTGGCACCACTGGGGATGCAGTTCAGTGAGTCCAGAGAGTGAACTGGCACCACTGGGGATGCAGTGCAGTGAGTCCAGAGAGTGCACTGGCACCACGGGAGATTCACTGCATTGAGTCCAGAGAGTGCACTGACACCACTGGGAATGCACTGCAGTGAGTCCAGAGAGTGCACTGGCACCTCAGGGGCTGCACTGCATTGAGTCCAGAGAGTGCACTGGCACCACTGGGATGCAGTGCAGTGAGTCCACAGAGTGCACTGGCACCACAGGGGATACACTGCAGTGAGTCCAGAGAGTGCACTGGCACCACTGGGGACGCAGTGCAGTGACTACAGAGAGTGCACTGGCAACATTGGGGATGCAGTGCCCTGAGTCCAGAGAGTGCACTGGCACCAGTGGGGATGCACTGCAGTGGGTCCAGAGAGTGCACTGGCACCACTGGGGATGCACTGCAGTGAATACAGAGAGTGCACTGGCACCTCAGGGGCTGCACTGCAGTGAGTCCAGAGAGTGCACTGGCACCACTGGGGATGCAGTGCAGTGACTCCAGAGAGTGCACAGGCACCACTGGTGATGCACTGCAGTGAGTCCAGAGAGTGCACTGGCACCACTGAGGATGCAGTGCAGTGAGTCCAGAGAGTGCACTGGCACCAGTGGGGAAGCACTGCAGTGAGTCCAGAGAGTGCACTGGCACCACTGGGGATGCAGTGCAGTGAGTGCAGAGAGTGCACTGACACCACTGGGGATCCAATGCAGTGAGTCCAGAGAGTGCACTGGCACCACTGGGGATGCACTGCAGTGAGTCCAGAGAGTGCACTGGCACCGCTGGTGATGCAGTGCAGTGAGTCCAGAGAGTACACTGGCACCACTGGGGATGCACTGCAGTGAGTCCAGAGAGTGTACTGGCACCACATTGGATGCAGTGCAGTGAGTCCAGAGACTGCACTGGCACCACTGGGGTTTTAGTGCAGTGAGTCCAGAGAGTGCACTAGCACCAATGGGGATGCAGTGCTGTGAGTCCAGAGAGTGCCCTGGCACCACTGGGGATGCAGTGAGTCCAGACAGTGCACTGGCACCACTGGGGATGCACTGCAGTGAGACCAGAGTGTTCTCTGGCACCACTGGGGATGCAGATTAGTGAGTCCAGAGAGTGCACCGGCTCCAATGGCGATGATGCAGTGCAGTGAGTCCAGAGAGTGCACTGGCACCACTGGGAATGCAGTGCAGTGAGTCCAGAGAGTGCTCTGGCACCACTGAGCTACACTGCAGTGAGTCCAGTAGTTACACTGGCACCACTGGGGATGCACTGCTGTGAGTCCAGAGACTACACTGGCACCACTGGGGATGCACTGCAGTGAGTCCAGAGAGTGCACTGGCACCACTATTGATGCAGTGCAGTGAGTCCAGAGAGTGCACTGGCACCACTGGGGATGCAGTGCAGTGAGTGCAGAGAGTGCACTGGCACCACTGGGGATGCACTGCAGTGAGTCCAGAGAGTGCACTGGCACCACTGGGGATGCACTACAGTGAGTCCAGAGAGTGCACTGGCACCACTGGGGATGCAGTGCAGTGACTCCAGAGAGTGCAGAGGCACCACTGTTGATGCAGTGCTGTGACTCAAGAGAGTGCACAGGCACCACTGGTGATGCAGTGCAGTGAGTCCTGAGAGTGCAAAGGCACCACAAGGGATGCACTGCAGTGAGTCCAGAGAGTGCACTGGCACCACTGGGGATGCAGTGCAGTGAGTCCAGAGAGTGCAGAGGCACCACTGTTGATGCAGTGCAGTGAGTGCAGAGAGTGCACTGGCACCAGTTCGGAAGCACTGCAGTGAGTCCAGAGAGTGCACTGGCACCACTGGGGATGCACAGCAGTGAGTCCAGAGAGTGCACTGGCACCACTGGGGATGCACTACAGTGAGTCCAGAGAGTGCACTGGCACCACTGGGGATGCAGTGCAGTGACTCCAGAGAGTGCAGAGGCACCACTGTTGATGCAGTGCAGTGAGTGCAGAGAGTGCACTGGCACCAGTTCGGAAGCACTGCAGTGAGTCCAGAGAGTGCACTGGCACCACTGGGGATGCACTGCAGTGAGTCCAGAGAGTGCACTGGCACAACTGGGGATGCAGTGCAGTGAGTCCAGAGCGTGCACTGGCACCACTGGGGATGCAGTGCAGTGAGTCCAGAGAGTGCACTGGCACCACTGGTGATGCAGTGCAGTGAGTCCAGAGAGTGCACTGGCACCACTGGGGATGCACCCCGGTGAGTCCAGAGAGTGCACTGGCACCACTGGGGATGCACCCCGGTGAGTCCAGAGAGTGCACTGGCACCACTGGGGATGCAGTTCAGTGAGTCCAGAGACTGCACTGGCACCACTGGGGTTTTAGTGCAGTGAGTCCAGAGAGTGCACTGGCACCAATGGGGATGCAGTGCTGTGAGTTCAGAGAGTGCCCTGGCACCACGGGGGATGCAGTGAGTCCAGAGAGTGCACTGGCACCACTGGGGATGCACTGCAGTGAGACCAGAGTGTTCTCGGGCACCACTGGGGATGCAGTTTAGTGAGTCCAGAGAGTGCACCGGCTCCAATGGCGATAAATTGCAGTGTGTCCAGACAGTGCACTGGCACCACTGGGGATGCAGTGCAGTGAGTCCAGAGAGTGCACTGGCACCACTGGGGATGCAGTGCAGTGAGTCCAGAGAGTGCTCTGGCACCACTGAGCAACACTGCAGTGAGTCCAGTAATTGCACTGGCACCACTGGGGATGCACTGCTGTGAGTCCAGAGACTACACTGGCACCACTGGGGATGCACTGCAGTGAGTCCAGAGAGTGCACTGGCACCACTGGGGATGCAGTGCAGTGAGTGCAGAGAGTGCACTGGCACCACTGGGGATGCACTGCAGTGAGTCCAGAGAGTGCACTGGCACCACTGGGGATGCACTACAGTGAGTCCAGAGACTGCACTGGCACCACTGGGGATGCAGTGCAGTGACTCCAGAGAGTGCAGAGGCACCACTGTTGATGCAGTGCTGTGACTCCAGAGAGTGCACTGGCACCACTGGGGATGCAGTGCAGTGAGTCCTGAGAGAGCAAAGGCACCACAAGGGATGCACTGCAGTGAGTCCAGAGAGTGCACTGGCACCACTGGGGATGCAGTGCAGTGAGTCCAGAGAGTGCAGAGGCACCACTGTTGATGCAGTGCAGTGAGTGCAGAGAGTGCACTGGCACCAGTTCGGAAGCACTGCAGTGAGTCCAGAGAGTGCAATGGCACCACTGGGGATGCACTGCAGTGAGTCCAGAGAGTGCACTGGCACCACTGGGGATGCACTACACTGAGTCCAGAGAGTGCACTGGCACCACTGGGGATGCAGTGCAGTGACTCCAGAGAGTGCAGAGGCACCACTGTTGATGCAGTGCAGTGAGTGCAGAGAGTGCACTGGCACCAGTTCGGAAGCACTGCAGTGAGTCCAGAGAGTGCACTGGCACCACTGGGGATGCACTGCAGTGAATCCAGAGAGTGCACTGGCACAACTGGGGATGCAGTGCAGTGAGTCCAGAGAGTGCACTGGCAACACTGGAGATGCACTGCAGTGAGTCCACAGAGTGCACTGGCACCACTGGGGATGCACTGCAGTGAGTCCAGAGAGTGCACTGGCACCACTGGGGATGCACTGCAGTGAGTCCTGAGAGTGCACTCGCACCACTGGGGATGCACTGCAGTGAGTCCAGAGAGTGCACTGGCCCCACAGGGGATGTAGTGCAGTGAGTCCACAGAGGCCACTGGCACCACTGGGGATGCAGCGCAGTGACTCCAGAGAGTGCACTGGCACCACTGGGGATGCACTGCAGTGAGTCCAGAGAGCGCACTGGCACCACTCGAGTTGCAGTGCAGTGAGTCGAGAGAGTGCCCTGGAACCACTGGGGATGCAGCGCAGTGACTACAGAGAGTGCACTGTCTCCACTGGGGATGCAGTGCAGTGAGTCCAGAGAGTACACTGCCACCACTGGTGATGCAGTGCAGTGAGTCCAGAGAGTGCACTGTAAGCACTGGGGATGCACTGCAGTGAGTCCAGAGAGTGCACTGGCACCACTGGGGATGCACTGCAGTGAGTCCAGACAGTGCACTGGCACCACTGGGGATGCAGTGCAGTGACTCTAGAGAGTGCACTGGCACCACTGGGGATGCAGTGCAGTGAGTCCAGAGAGTGCACTGGCAAAAAAGGGGATGCACTGCAGTGAGTCCAGAGAGTGCACTGGCACCACTGGGGATGCACTGCAGTGAGTCCAGAGAGTGCACTGGCACCACTGGGGATGCACTACAGTGAGTCCAGAGAGTGCACTGTCAGCACTGGGGATGCAGTGCAGTGACTCCAGAGAGTGCAGAGGCACCACTGTTGATGCAGTGCTGCGACTCCAGAGAGTGCACTGGCACCACTGGGGATGCAGTGCAGTGAGTCCAGAGAGTGCACTGGCACCACTGGGGATGCACTGCAGTGAGTCCAGAGAGTGCACTGGCACCACTGGTGATGCAGTGCAGTGAGTGCAGAGAGTGCACTGGCACCACTGGGGATGCAGTGCAGTGAGTCCAGAGAGTGCACTGGCACCACTGGGGATGCACTGCAGTGACTCAAAAGAGTGCACTGGCACCGCTGCGGATGCACTGCAGTGAGTCCGGAGAGTGCACTGGCACCACTGGGGATGCAGTGCAGTGAGTCCAGAGAGTGCAGTGGCACCACTGGGGATGCAGTGCAGTGAGTCCAGAGAGTGCACTGGCACCACTGGGGATGCAATGCAGTGAGTCCAGAGAGTGCACTGGCACCACTGGGGATGCAGTGCAGTGAGTCCAGAGAGTGCACTGGCACCACTGGGGATGCACTGCAGTGATTCCAGAGAGTGCACTGGCACCACTGGGGATGCAGTGCAGTGAGTCCAGAGAGTGCACTGGCACCACTGGGGATGCACTGCAGTGACTCGAAAGAGTGCACTGGCACCACTGCGGATGCACTGCAGTGGGTCCGGATAGTGCCCTGGCACCAATGGTGATGCAGTACATTGAGTCCAGAGAGTGCAGTGACACCACTGGGGATTCAGTGCAGTGAGTCCAGAGAGTGCACTGGCACCACTGGGGATGCAATGCAGTGAGTCCAGAGAGTGCACTGGCACCACTGGGGATGAAGTGCAGTGAGTCCAGAGAGTGCACTGGCACCACTGGGGATGCACTGCAGTGAGTCCAGAGAGTGCACTGGCACCACTGGGGATGCACTGCAGTGAGTCCAGAGAGTGCACTGGCAGCACTGGGGATGCAGTGCAGTTGAGTCCAGAGAGTGCACTGGCACCTTGGGGATGCAGTGCAGTGAGTCCAGAGAGTGCACTGGCACCACTGGGATGCAGTGCAGTGAGTCCACAGAGTGCACTGGCACCACTGCGGATTTAGGGCAGTGAGTCCAGAGAGTGCTCTGGCACCACCGGGGTTTCACTGCAAGGCGTCCAGAGAGTGCACTGGCACCACTGGGAATGCACTGCAGTGAGTCCAGAGAGTGCACTGGCGCCACTGGTAATGCAGCAGAGTGAGTCCAGAGAGTGCACTGTCACCACTGGGGATGCACTGCAGTGAGTCCAGAGAGTGCTCTGGCTCCACTGGGGATGCACTGCAGTGAGTCCAGAGAGTGCACTGCCACTTTGGGGATGCACTGCATTGAGTCCAGAGAGTGCACTGGCACCACTGGGGATGCACTGCAGTGAGTCCACAGAGAGCACTGGCTCCACTGGGGATGCACTTCAGTTAGTCCAGAGAGTGCACTGGCACCACTGGGGATGCAGTGCAGTGAGTCCAGAGAGTGCACTGGCACCACTGGGGATGCACTGCAGTGAGTCCACAGAGTGCACTGGCACCACTGGGGATGCAGTTCAGTGAGTCCAGAGAGTGAACTGGCACCACTGGGGATGCAGTGCAGTGAGTCCAGAGAGTGCACTGGCACCACGGGAGATTCACTGCATTGAGTCCAGAGAGTGCACTGACACCACTGGGAATGCACTGCAGTGAGTCCAGAGAGTGCACTGGCACCTCAGGGGCTGCACTGCATTGAGTCCAGAGAGTGCACTGGCACCACTGGGATGCAGTGCAGTGAGTCCACAGAGTGCACTGGCACCACAGGGGATACACTGCAGTGAGTCCAGAGAGTGCACTGGCACCACTGGGGACGCAGTGCAGTGACTACAGAGAGTGCACTGGCAACATTGGGGATGCAGTGCCCTGAGTCCAGAGAGTGCACTGGCACCAGTGGGGATGCACTGCAGTGGGTCCAGAGAGTGCACTGGCACCACTGGGGATGCACTGCAGTGAATACAGAGAGTGCACTGGCACCTCAGGGGCTGCACTGCAGTGAGTCCAGAGAGTGCACTGGCACCACTGGGGATGCAGTGCAGTGACTCCAGAGAGTGCACAGGCACCACTGGTGATGCACTGCAGTGAGTCCAGAGAGTGCACTGGCACCACTGAGGATGCAGTGCAGTGAGTCCAGAGAGTGCACTGGCACCAGTGGGGAAGCACTGCAGTGAGTCCAGAGAGTGCACTGGCACCACTGGGGATGCAGTGCAGTGAGTGCAGAGAGTGCACTGACACCACTGGGGATCCAATGCAGTGAGTCCAGAGAGTGCACTGGCACCACTGGGGATGCACTGCAGTGAGTCCAGAGAGTGCACTGGCACCGCTGGTGATGCAGTGCAGTGAGTCCAGAGAGTACACTGGCACCACTGGGGATGCACTGCAGTGAGTCCAGAGAGTGTACTGGCACCACATTGGATGCAGTGCAGTGAGTCCAGAGACTGCACTGGCACCACTGGGGTTTTAGTGCAGTGAGTCCAGAGAGTGCACTAGCACCAATGGGGATGCAGTGCTGTGAGTCCAGAGAGTGCCCTGGCACCACTGGGGATGCAGTGAGTCCAGACAGTGCACTGGCACCACTGGGGATGCACTGCAGTGAGACCAGAGTGTTCTCTGGCACCACTGGGGATGCAGATTAGTGAGTCCAGAGAGTGCACCGGCTCCAATGGCGATGATGCAGTGCAGTGAGTCCAGAGAGTGCACTGGCACCACTGGGAATGCAGTGCAGTGAGTCCAGAGAGTGCTCTGGCACCACTGAGCTACACTGCAGTGAGTCCAGTAGTTACACTGGCACCACTGGGGATGCACTGCTGTGAGTCCAGAGACTACACTGGCACCACTGGGGATGCACTGCAGTGAGTCCAGAGAGTGCACTGGCACCACTGTTGATTCAGTGCAGTGAGTCCAGAGAGTGCACTGGCACCACTGGGGATGCAGTGCAGTGAGTGCAGAGAGTGCACTGGCACCACTGGGGATGCACTGCAGTGAGTCCAGAGAGTGCACTGGCACCACTGGGGATGCACTACAGTGAGTCCAGAGAGTGCACTGGCACCACTGGGGATGCAGTGCAGTGACTCCAGAGAGTGCAGAGGCACCACTGTTGATGCAGTGCTGTGACTCAAGAGAGTGCACAGGCACCACTGGTGATGCAGTGCAGTGAGTCCTGAGAGTGCAAAGGCACCACAAGGGATGCACTGCAGTGAGTCCAGAGAGTGCACTGGCACCACTGGGGATGCAGTGCAGTGAGTCCAGAGAGTGCAGAGGCACCACTGTTGATGCAGTGCAGTGAGTGCAGAGAGTGCACTGGCACCAGTTCGGAAGCACTGCAGTGAGTCCAGAGAGTGCACTGGCACCACTGGGGATGCACAGCAGTGAGTCCAGAGAGTGCACTGGCACCACTGGGGATGCACTACAGTGAGTCCAGAGAGTGCACTGGCACCACTGGGGATGCAGTGCAGTGACTCCAGAGAGTGCAGAGGCACCACTGTTGATGCAGTGCAGTGAGTGCAGAGAGTGCACTGGCACCAGTTCGGAAGCACTGCAGTGAGTCCAGAGAGTGCACTGGCACCACTGGGGATGCACTGCAGTGAGTCCAGAGAGTGCACTGGCACAACTGGGGATGCAGTGCAGTGAGTCCAGAGCGTGCACTGGCACCACTGGGGATGCAGTGCAGTGAGTCCAGAGAGTGCACTGGCACCACTGGTGATGCAGTGCAGTGAGTCCAGAGAGTGCACTGGCACCACTGGGGATGCACCCCGGTGAGTCCAGAGAGTGCACTGGCACCACTGGGGATGCACCCCGGTGAGTCCAGAGAGTGCACTGGCACCACTGGGGATGCAGTGCAGTGAGTCCAGAGACTGCACTGGCACCACTGGGGTTTTAGTGCAGTGAGTCCAGAGAGTGCACTGGCACCAATGGGGATGCAGTGCTGTGAGTTCAGAGAGTGCCCTGGCACCACGGGGGATGCAGTGAGTCCAGAGAGTGCACTGGCACCACTGGGGATGCACTGCAGTGAGACCAGAGTGTTCTCGGGCACCACTGGGGATGCAGTTTAGTGAGTCCAGAGAGTGCACCGGCTCCAATGGCGATAAATTGCAGTGTGTCCAGACAGTGCACTGGCACCACTGGGGATGCAGTGCAGTGAGTCCAGAGAGTGCACTGGCACCACTGGGGATGCAGTGCAGTGAGTCCAGAGAGTGCTCTGGCACCACTGAGCAACACTGCAGTGAGTCCAGTAATTGCACTGGCACCACTGGGGATGCACTGCTGTGAGTCCAGAGACTACACTGGCACCACTGGGGATGCACTGCAGTGAGTCCAGAGAGTGCACTGGCACCACTGGGGATGCAGTGCAGTGAGTGCAGAGAGTGCACTGGCACCACTGGGGATGCACTGCAGTGAGTCCAGAGAGTGCACTGGCACCACTGGGGATGCACTACAGTGAGTCCAGAGACTGCACTGGCACCACTGGGGATGCAGTGCAGTGACTCCAGAGAGTGCAGAGGCACCACTGTTGATGCAGTGCTGTGACTCCAGAGAGTGCACTGGCACCACTGGGGATGCAGTGCAGTGAGTCCTGAGAGAGCAAAGGCACCACAAGGGATGCACTGCAGTGAGTCCAGAGAGTGCACTGGCACCACTGGGGATGCAGTGCAGTGAGTCCAGAGAGTGCAGAGGCACCACTGTTGATGCAGTGCAGTGAGTGCAGAGAGTGCACTGGCACCAGTTCGGAAGCACTGCAGTGAGTCCAGAGAGTGCAATGGCACCACTGGGGATGCACTGCAGTGAGTCCAGAGAGTGCACTGGCACAACTGGGGATGCAGTGCAGTGAGTCCAGAGAGTGCACTGGCAACACTGGAGATGCACTGCAGTGAGTCCACAGAGTGCACTGGCACCACTGGGGATGCACTGCAGTGAGTCCAGAGAGTGCACTGGCACCACTGGGGATGCACTGCAGTGAGTCCTGAGAGTGCACTCGCACCACTGGGGATGCACTGCAGTGAGTCCAGAGAGTGCACTGGCCCCACAGGGGATGTAGTGCAGTGAGTCCACAGAGGCCACTGGCACCACTGGGGATGCAGCGCAGTGACTCCAGAGAGTGCACTGGCACCACTGGGGATGCACTGCAGTGAGTCCAGAGAGCGCACTGGCACCACTCGAGTTGCAGTGCAGTGAGTCGAGAGAGTGCCCTGGAACCACTGGGGATGCAGCGCAGTGACTACAGAGAGTGCACTGTCTCCACTGGGGATGCAGTGCAGTGAGTCCAGAGAGTACACTGCCACCACTGGTGATGCAGTGCAGTGAGTCCAGAGAGTGCACTGTAAGCACTGGGGATGCAGTGCAGTGAGTCCAGAGAGTGCACTGGCACCACTGGGGATGCACTGCAGTGAGTCCAGACAGTGCACTGGCACCACTGGGGATGCAGTGCAGTGACTCTAGAGAGTGCACTGGCACCACTGGGGATGCAGTGCAGTGAGTCCAGAGAGTGCACTGGCAAAAAAGGGGATGCACTGCAGTGAGTCCAGAGAGTGCACTGTCACCAGTGGTGATGCGCTGCAGTGAGTCCAGAGAGTGCACTGGCACCACTGGGGATGCACTGCAGTGACTCCAGAGACTGCACTGGCACCAATGGGGATGCACTGCAGTGAGTCCAGAGAATTCACTGGCACCACTGGGGATGCAGTGCAGTGACTCGAAAGAGTGCACTGGCACCACTGGGGATGCAGTGCAGTGAGTCCGGAGAGTGCCCTGGCACCAATGGTGATGCAGTGCAGTGATCCAGAGAGTGCACTGAAACCACTGGGGATGCAGTGCAGTGAGTCCAGAGAGTGCACTGGCACCACTGGGGATGCACTGCAGTGAGTCCAGAGAGTGCACTGGCACCACTGGGGATGCACTGCAGTGACTCCAGAGACTGCACTGGCACCAATGGGGATGCACTGCAGTGAGTCCAGAGAATTCACTGGCACCACTGGGGATGCAGTGCAGTGACTCGAAAGAGTGCACTGGCACCACTGTGGATGCACTGCAGTGAGTCCGGAGAGTGCCCTGGCACCAATGGTGATGCAGTGCAGTGATCCAGAGAGTGCACTGGAACCACTGGGGATGCAGTGCAGTGAGTCCAGAGAGTGCACTGGCACCACTGAGGATGCAGTGCAGTGAGTCCAGAGAGTGCACTGGCACCAGTGGGGAAGCACTGCAGTGAGTCCAGAGAGTGCACTGGCACCACTGGCGATGCACTGCACTGAGTCAAGAGAGTGCACTGACACCACTGGGGATCCAATGCAGTGAGTCCAGAGAGTGCACTGGCACCACTGGGGATGCACTGCAGTGAGTCCAGAGAGTGCACTGGCACCGCTGGTGATGCAGTGCAGTGAGTCCAGAGAGTACACTGGCACCACTGGGGATGCACTGCAGTGAGTCCAGAGAGTGTACTGGCACCACAGGGTATGCAGTGCAGTGAGTCCAGAGAGTGCACTGGCACCACTGGGGATGCACCCCAGTGAGTCCAGAGAGTGCACTGGCACCACTGGGGATGCAGTGCAGTGAGTCCAGAGACTGCACTGGCACCACTGGGGTTTTAGTGCAGTGAGTCCAGAGAGTGCACTGGCACCAATGGGGATGCAGTGCTGTGAGTCCAGAGAGTGCCCTGGCACCACTGGGGATGCAGTGAGTCCAGAGAGTGCACTGGCACCACTGGGGATGCACTGCAGTGAGACCAGAGTGTTCTCTGGCACCACTGGGGATGCAGTTTAGTGAGTCCAGAGAGTGCACCGGCTCCAATGGCGATACATTGCAGTGAGTCCAGAGAGTGCACTGGCACCACTGGGGATGCAGTGCAGTGAGTCCAGAGAGTGCACTGGCACCACTGGGGATGCAGTGCAGTGAGTCCAGAGAGTGCTCTGGCACCACTGAGCTACACTGCAGTGAGTCCAGTAATTGCACTGGCACCACTGGGGATGCACTACTGTGAGTCCAGAGACTACACTGGCAGCACTGGGGATGCACTGCAGTGAGTCCAGAGAGTGCACTGGCACCACTGTTGATGCAGTGCAGTGAGTCCAGAGAGTGCACTGGCACCACTGGGGATGCAGTGCAGTGAGTCCAGAGAGTGCACTGGCACCACTGGGGATACACTACAGTGAGTCCAGAGAGTGCACTGGCACCACTGGGGATGCAGTGCAGTGACTCCAGAGAGTGCAGAGGCACCACTGTTGATGCAGTGCTGTGACTCCAGAGAGTGCACTGGCACCACTGGGGATGCAGTGCAGTGAGTCCTGAGAGTGCAAAGGCACCACAAGGGATGCACTGCAGTGAGTCCAGAGAGTGCACTGGCACCACTGGGGATGCAGTGCAGTGAGTCCAGAGAGTGCACTGGCACCACTGGGGATGCACTACAGTTAGTCCAGAGAGTGCCCTGGCACCACTGGGGATGCAGTGCAGTGACTCCAGAGAGTGCAGAGGCACCACTGTTGATGCAGTGCAGTGAGTGCAGAGAGTGCACTGGCACCAGTTCGGAAGCACTGCAGTGAGTCCAGAGAGTGCAATGGCACCACTGGGGATGCACTGCAGTGAGTCCAGAGAGTGCACTGGCACCACTGGGGATGCACTACACTGAGTCCAGAGAGTGCACTGGCACCACTGGGGATGCAGTGCAGTGACTCCAGAGAGTGCAGAGGCACCACTGTTGATGCAGTGCAGTGAGTGCAGAGAGTGCACTGGCACCAGTTCGGAAGCACTGCAGTGAGTCCAGAGAGTGCACTGGCACCACTGGGGATGCACTGCAGTGAATCCAGAGAGTGCACTGGCACAACTGCGGATGCAGTGCAGTGAGTCCAGAGAGTGCACTGGCACCACTGGGTATGCAGTGCAGTGAGTCCAGAGAGTGCACTAGCACCAATGGGATGCAGTGCAGTGAGTCCAGAGAGTGCACTGGCACCACTGGTGATGCAGTGCAGTGAGTCCAGAGAGTGCACTGGCACCACTGGGGATGCAGTGCAGTGAGTCCAGAGAGTGCACTGGCACCACTGAGGATGCAGTGCAGTGACTCCAGAGAGTGCACTGGCAACACTGGAGATGCACTGCAGTGAGTCCACAGAGTGCACTGGCACCACTGGGGATGCACTGCAGTGAGTCCAGAGAGTGCACTGGCACCACTGGGGATGCAGTGCAGTGAGTCCAGAGAGTGCACTCGCACCACTGGGGATGCACTGCAGTGAGTCCAGAGAGTGCACTGGCCCCACAGGGGATGTAGTGCAGTGAGTCCACAGAGGCCACTGGCACCACTGGGGATGCAGCGCAGTGACTCCAGAGAGTGCACTGGCACCACTGGGGATGCAGTGCAGTGAGTCCAGAGAGTGCACTGGCACCACTGGGGATGCACTGCAGTGAGTCGAGAGAGTGCCCTGGAACCACTGGGGATGCAGCGCAGTGACTACAGAGAGTGCACTGTCTCCACTGGGGATGCAGTGCAGTGAGTCCAGAGAGTACACTGCCACCACTGGTGATGCAGTGCAGTGAGTCCAGAGAGTGCACTGTAAGCACTGGGGATGCAGTGCAGTGAGTCCAGAGAGTGCACTGGCACCACTGGGGATACACTACAGTGAGTCCAGAGAGTGCACTGGCACCACTGGGGATGCAGTGCAGTGACTCCAGAGAGTGCAGAGGCACCACTGTTGATGCAGTGCTGTGACTCCAGAGAGTGCACTGGCACCACTGGGGATGCAGTGCAGTGAGTCCTGAGAGTGCAAAGGCACCACAAGGGATGCACTGCAGTGAGTCCAGAGAGTGCACTGGCACCACTGGGGATGCAGTGCAGTGAGTCCAGAGAGTGCACTGGCACCACTGGGGATGCACTACAGTTAGTCCAGAGAGTGCCCTGGCACCACTGGGGATGCAGTGCAGTGACTCCAGAGAGTGCAGAGGCACCACTGTTGATGCAGTGCAGTGAGTGCAGAGAGTGCACTGGCACCAGTTCGGAAGCACTGCAGTGAGTCCAGAGAGTGCAATGGCACCACTGGGGATGCACTGCAGTGAGTCCAGAGAGTGCACTGGCACCACTGGGGATGCACTACACTGAGTCCAGAGAGTGCACTGGCACCACTGGGGATGCAGTGCAGTGACTCCAGAGAGTGCAGAGGCACCACTGTTGATGCAGTGCAGTGAGTGCAGAGAGTGCACTGGCACCAGTTCGGAAGCACTGCAGTGAGTCCAGAGAGTGCACTGGCACCACTGGGGATGCACTGCAGTGAATCCAGAGAGTGCACTGGCACAACTGGGGATGCAGTGCAGTGAGTCCAGAGAGTGCACTGGCACCACTGGGTATGCAGTGCAGTGAGTCCAGAGAGTGCACTAGCACCAATGGGATGCAGTGCAGTGAGTCCAGAGAGTGCACTGGCACCACTGGTGATGCAGTGCAGTGAGTGCAGAGAGTGCACTGGCACCACTGGGGATGCACTGCAGTGAGTCCAGAGAGTGCACTGGCACCACTGGGGATGCACTACAGTGAGTCCAGAGACTGCACTGGCACCACTGGGGATGCAGTGCAGTGACTCCAGAGAGTGCAGAGGCACCACTGTTGATGCAGTGCTGTGACTCCAGAGAGTGCACTGGCACCACTGGGGATGCAGTGCAGTGAGTCCTGAGAGAGCAAAGGCACCACAAGGGATGCACTGCAGTGAGTCCAGAGAGTGCACTGGCACCACTGGGGATGCAGTGCAGTGAGTCCAGAGAGTGCAGAGGCACCACTGTTGATGCAGTGCAGTGAGTGCAGAGAGTGCACTGGCACCAGTTCGGAAGCACTGCAGTGAGTCCAGAGAGTGCAATGGCACCACTGGGGATGCACTGCAGTGAGTCCAGAGAGTGCACTGGCACAACTGGGGATGCAGTGCAGTGAGTCCAGAGAGTGCACTGGCAACACTGGAGATGCACTGCAGTGAGTCCACAGAGTGCACTGGCACCACTGGGGATGCACTGCAGTGAGTCCAGAGAGTGCACTGGCACCACTGGGGATGCACTGCAGTGAGTCCTGAGAGTGCACTCGCACCACTGGGGATGCACTGCAGTGAGTCCAGAGAGTGCACTGGCCCCACAGGGGATGTAGTGCAGTGAGTCCACAGAGGCCACTGGCACCACTGGGGATGCAGCGCAGTGACTCCAGAGAGTGCACTGGCACCACTGGGGATGCACTGCAGTGAGTCCAGAGAGCGCACTGGCACCACTCGAGTTGCAGTGCAGTGAGTCGAGAGAGTGCCCTGGAACCACTGGGGATGCAGCGCAGTGACTACAGAGAGTGCACTGTCTCCACTGGGGATGCAGTGCAGTGAGTCCAGAGAGTACACTGCCACCACTGGTGATGCAGTGCAGTGAGTCCAGAGAGTGCACTGTAAGCACTGGGGATGCAGTGCAGTGAGTCCAGAGAGTGCACTGGCACCACTGGGGATGCACTGCAGTGAGTCCAGACAGTGCACTGGCACCACTGGGGATGCAGTGCAGTGACTCTAGAGAGTGCACTGGCACCACTGGGGATGCAGTGCAGTGAGTCCAGAGAGTGCACTGGCAAAAAAGGGGATGCACTGCAGTGAGTCCAGAGAGTGCACTGTCACCAGTGGTGATGCGCTGCAGTGAGTCCAGAGAGTGCACTGGCACCACTGGGGATGCACTGCAGTGACTCCAGAGACTGCACTGGCACCAATGGGGATGCACTGCAGTGAGTCCAGAGAATTCACTGGCACCACTGGGGATGCAGTGCAGTGACTCGAAAGAGTGCACTGGCACCACTGGGGATGCAGTGCAGTGAGTCCGGAGAGTGCCCTGGCACCAATGGTGATGCAGTGCAGTGATCCAGAGAGTGCACTGAAACCACTGGGGATGCAGTGCAGTGAGTCCAGAGAGTGCACTGGCACCACTGGGGATGCACTGCAGTGAGTCCAGAGAGTGCACTGGCACCACTGGGGATGCACTGCAGTGACTCCAGAGACTGCACTGGCACCAATGGGGATGCACTGCAGTGAGTCCAGAGAATTCACTGGCACCACTGGGGATGCAGTGCAGTGACTCGAAAGAGTGCACTGGCACCACTGTGGATGCACTGCAGTGAGTCCGGAGAGTGCCCTGGCACCAATGGTGATGCAGTGCAGTGATCCAGAGAGTGCACTGGAACCACTGGGGATGCAGTGCAGTGAGTCCAGAGAGTGCACTGGCACCACTGAGGATGCAGTGCAGTGAGTCCAGAGAGTGCACTGGCACCAGTGGGGAAGCACTGCAGTGAGTCCAGAGAGTGCACTGGCACCACTGGCGATGCACTGCACTGAGTCAAGAGAGTGCACTGACACCACTGGGGATCCAATGCAGTGAGTCCAGAGAGTGCACTGGCACCACTGGGGATGCACTGCAGTGAGTCCAGAGAGTGCACTGGCACCGCTGGTGATGCAGTGCAGTGAGTCCAGAGAGTACACTGGCACCACTGGGGATGCACTGCAGTGAGTCCAGAGAGTGTACTGGCACCACAGGGTATGCAGTGCAGTGAGTCCAGAGAGTGCACTGGCACCACTGGGGATGCACCCCAGTGAGTCCAGAGAGTGCACTGGCACCACTGGGGATGCAGTGCAGTGAGTCCAGAGACTGCACTGGCACCACTGGGGTTTTAGTGCAGTGAGTCCAGAGAGTGCACTGGCACCAATGGGGATGCAGTGCTGTGAGTCCAGAGAGTGCCCTGGCACCACTGGGGATGCAGTGAGTCCAGAGAGTGCACTGGCACCACTGGGGATGCACTGCAGTGAGACCAGAGTGTTCTCTGGCACCACTGGGGATGCAGTTTAGTGAGTCCAGAGAGTGCACCGGCTCCAATGGCGATACATTGCAGTGAGTCCAGAGAGTGCACTGGCACCACTGGGGATGCAGTGCAGTGAGTCCAGAGAGTGCACTGGCACCACTGGGGATGCAGTGCAGTGAGTCCAGAGAGTGCTCTGGCACCACTGAGCTACACTGCAGTGAGTCCAGTAATTGCACTGGCACCACTGGGGATGCACTACTGTGAGTCCAGAGACTACACTGGCAGCACTGGGGATGCACTGCAGTGAGTCCAGAGAGTGCACTGGCACCACTGTTGATGCAGTGCAGTGAGTCCAGAGAGTGCACTGGCACCACTGGGGATGCAGTGCAGTGAGTCCAGAGAGTGCACTGGCACCACTGGGGATACACTACAGTGAGTCCAGAGAGTGCACTGGCACCACTGGGGATGCAGTGCAGTGACTCCAGAGAGTGCAGAGGCACCACTGTTGATGCAGTGCTGTGACTCCAGAGAGTGCACTGGCACCACTGGGGATGCAGTGCAGTGAGTCCTGAGAGTGCAAAGGCACCACAAGGGATGCACTGCAGTGAGTCCAGAGAGTGCACTGGCACCACTGGGGATGCAGTGCAGTGAGTCCAGAGAGTGCACTGGCACCACTGGGGATGCACTACAGTTAGTCCAGAGAGTGCCCTGGCACCACTGGGGATGCAGTGCAGTGACTCCAGAGAGTGCAGAGGCACCACTGTTGATGCAGTGCAGTGAGTGCAGAGAGTGCACTGGCACCAGTTCGGAAGCACTGCAGTGAGTCCAGAGAGTGCAATGGCACCACTGGGGATGCACTGCAGTGAGTCCAGAGAGTGCACTGGCACCACTGGGGATGCACTACACTGAGTCCAGAGAGTGCACTGGCACCACTGGGGATGCAGTGCAGTGACTCCAGAGAGTGCAGAGGCACCACTGTTGATGCAGTGCAGTGAGTGCAGAGAGTGCACTGGCACCAGTTCGGAAGCACTGCAGTGAGTCCAGAGAGTGCACTGGCACCACTGGGGATGCACTGCAGTGAATCCAGAGAGTGCACTGGCACAACTGCGGATGCAGTGCAGTGAGTCCAGAGAGTGCACTGGCACCACTGGGTATGCAGTGCAGTGAGTCCAGAGAGTGCACTAGCACCAATGGGATGCAGTGCAGTGAGTCCAGAGAGTGCACTGGCACCACTGGTGATGCAGTGCAGTGAGTCCAGAGAGTGCACTGGCACCACTGGGGATGCAGTGCAGTGAGTCCAGAGAGTGCACTGGCACCACTGAGGATGCAGTGCAGTGACTCCAGAGAGTGCACTGGCAACACTGGAGATGCACTGCAGTGAGTCCACAGAGTGCACTGGCACCACTGGGGATGCACTGCAGTGAGTCCAGAGAGTGCACTGGCACCACTGGGGATGCAGTGCAGTGAGTCCAGAGAGTGCACTCGCACCACTGGGGATGCACTGCAGTGAGTCCAGAGAGTGCACTGGCCCCACAGGGGATGTAGTGCAGTGAGTCCACAGAGGCCACTGGCACCACTGGGGATGCAGCGCAGTGACTCCAGAGAGTGCACTGGCACCACTGGGGATGCAGTGCAGTGAGTCCAGAGAGTGCACTGGCACCACTGGGGATGCACTGCAGTGAGTCGAGAGAGTGCCCTGGAACCACTGGGGATGCAGCGCAGTGACTACAGAGAGTGCACTGTCTCCACTGGGGATGCAGTGCAGTGAGTCCAGAGAGTACACTGCCACCACTGGTGATGCAGTGCAGTGAGTCCAGAGAGTGCACTGTAAGCACTGGGGATGCAGTGCAGTGAGTCCAGAGAGTGCACTGGCACCACTGGGGATACACTACAGTGAGTCCAGAGAGTGCACTGGCACCACTGGGGATGCAGTGCAGTGACTCCAGAGAGTGCAGAGGCACCACTGTTGATGCAGTGCTGTGACTCCAGAGAGTGCACTGGCACCACTGGGGATGCAGTGCAGTGAGTCCTGAGAGTGCAAAGGCACCACAAGGGATGCACTGCAGTGAGTCCAGAGAGTGCACTGGCACCACTGGGGATGCAGTGCAGTGAGTCCAGAGAGTGCACTGGCACCACTGGGGATGCACTACAGTTAGTCCAGAGAGTGCCCTGGCACCACTGGGGATGCAGTGCAGTGACTCCAGAGAGTGCAGAGGCACCACTGTTGATGCAGTGCAGTGAGTGCAGAGAGTGCACTGGCACCAGTTCGGAAGCACTGCAGTGAGTCCAGAGAGTGCAATGGCACCACTGGGGATGCACTGCAGTGAGTCCAGAGAGTGCACTGGCACCACTGGGGATGCACTACACTGAGTCCAGAGAGTGCACTGGCACCACTGGGGATGCAGTGCAGTGACTCCAGAGAGTGCAGAGGCACCACTGTTGATGCAGTGCAGTGAGTGCAGAGAGTGCACTGGCACCAGTTCGGAAGCACTGCAGTGAGTCCAGAGAGTGCACTGGCACCACTGGGGATGCACTGCAGTGAATCCAGAGAGTGCACTGGCACAACTGGGGATGCAGTGCAGTGAGTCCAGAGAGTGCACTGGCACCACTGGGTATGCAGTGCAGTGAGTCCAGAGAGTGCACTAGCACCAATGGGATGCAGTGCAGTGAGTCCAGAGAGTGCACTGGCACCACTGGGGATGCAGTGCAGTGAGTCCAGAGAGTGCACTGGCACCACTGGGGATGCAGTGCAGTGAGTCCAGAGAGTGCACTGGCACCACTGAGGATGCAGTGCAGTGACTCCAGAGAGTGCACTGGCAACACTGGAGATGCACTGCAGTGAGTCCACAGAGTGCACTGGCACCACTGGGGATGCACTGCAGTGAGTCCAGAGAGTGCACTGGCACCACTGGGGATGCAGTGCAGTGAGTCCAGAGAGTGCACTCGCACCACTGGGGATGCACTGCAGTGAGTCCAGAGAGTGCACTGGCCCCACAGGGGATGTAGTGCAGTGAGTCCACAGAGGCCACTGGCACCACTGGGGATGCAGCGCAGTGACTCCAGAGAGTGCACTGGCACCACTGGGGATGCAGTGCAGTGAGTCCAGAGAGTGCACTGGCACCACTGGGGATGCACTGCAGTGAGTCGAGAGAGTGCCCTGGAACCACTGGGGATGCAGCGCAGTGACTACAGAGAGTGCACTGTCTCCACTGGGGATGCAGTGCAGTGAGTCCAGAGAGTACACTGCCACCACTGGTGATGCAGTGCAGTGAGTCCAGAGAGTGCACTGTAAGCACTGGGGATGCAGTGCAGTGAGTCCAGAGAGTGCACTGGCACCACTGGGGATGCACTGCAGTGAGTCCAGACAGTGCACTGGCACCACTGGGGATGCAGTGCAGTGACTCTAGAGAGTGCACTGGCACCACTGGGGATGCAGTGCAGTGAGTCCAGAGAGTGCACTGGCAAAAAAGGGGATGCACTGCAGTGAGTCCAGAGAGTGCACTGTCACCACTGGGGATGTGCTGCAGTGAGTCCAGAGAGTGCACTGGCACCACTGGGGATGCACTGCAGTGACTCCAGAGACTGCACTGGCACCACTGGGGATGCACTGCAGTGACTCCAGAGACTGCACTGGCACCAATGGGGATGCACTGCAGTGAGTCCAGAGAGTACACTGGCACCACTGTTGATGCAGTGCAGTGAGTCCAGAGAGTGCACTGGCACCACTGGGGATGCAGTGCAGTGAGTCCAGAGAGTGCACTGGCACCACTGGGGATACACTACAGTGAGTCCAGAGAGTGCACTGGCACCACTGGGGATGCAGTGCAGTGACTCCAGAGAGTGCAGAGGCACCACTGTTGATGCAGTGCTGTGACTCCAGAGAGTGCACTGGCACCACTGGGGATGCAGTGCAGTGAGTCCTGAGAGTGCAAAGGCACCACAAGGGATGCACTGCAGTGAGTCCAGAGAGTGCACTGGCACCACTGGGGATGCAGTGCAGTGAGTCCAGAGAGTGCACTGGCACCACTGGGGATGCACTACAGTTAGTCCAGAGAGTGCCCTGGCACCACTGGGGATGCAGTGCAGTGACTCCAGAGAGTGCAGAGGCACCACTGTTGATGCAGTGCAGTGAGTGCAGAGAGTGCACTGGCACCAGTTCGGAAGCACTGCAGTGAGTCCAGAGAGTGCAATGGCACCACTGGGGATGCACTGCAGTGAGTCCAGAGAGTGCACTGGCACCACTGGGGATGCACTACACTGAGTCCAGAGAGTGCACTGGCACCACTGGGGATGCAGTGCAGTGACTCCAGAGAGTGCAGAGGCACCACTGTTGATGCAGTGCAGTGAGTGCAGAGAGTGCACTGGCACCAGTTCGGAAGCACTGCAGTGAGTCCAGAGAGTGCACTGGCACCACTGGGGATGCACTGCAGTGAATCCAGAGAGTGCACTGGCACAACTGGGGATGCAGTGCAGTGAGTCCAGACAGTGCACTGGCACCACTGGGGATGCAGTGCAGTGAGTCCAGAGAGTGCACTAGCACCAATGGGATGCAGTGCAGTGAGTCCAGAGAGTGCACTGGCACCACTGGTGATGCAGTGCAGTGAGTCCAGAGAGTGCACTGGCACCACTGGGGATGCAGTGCAGTGAGTCCAGAGAGTGCACTGGCACCACTGAGGATGCAGTGCAGTGACTCCAGAGAGTGCACTGGCAACACTGGAGATGCACTGCAGTGAGTCCACAGAGTGCACTGGCACCACTGGGGATGCACTGCAGTGAGTCCAGAGAGTGCACTGGCACCACTGGGGATGCACTGCAGTGAGTCCTGAGAGTGCACTCGCACCACTGGGGATGCACTGCAGTGAGTCCAGAGAGTGCACTGGCCCCACAGGGGATGTAGTGCAGTGAGTCCACAGAGGCCACTGGCACCACTGGGGATGCAGCGCAGTGACTCCAGAGAGTGCACTGGCACCACTGGGGATGCACTGCAGTGAGTCCAGAGAGTGCACTGGCACCACTCGAGTTGCAGTGCAGTGAGTCGAGAGAGTGCCCTGGAACCACTGGGGATGCAGCGCAGTGACTACAGAGAGTGCACTGTCTCCACTGGGGATGCAGTGCAGTGAGTCCAGAGAGTACACTGCCACCACTGGTGATGCAGTGCAGTGAGTCCAGAGAGTGCACTGTAAGCACTGGGGATGCAGTGCAGTGAGTCCAGAGAGTGCACTGGCACCACTGGGGATGCACTGCAGTGAGTCCAGACAGTGCACTGGCACCACTGGGGATGCAGTGCAGTGACTCTAGAGAGTGCACTGGCACCACTGGGGATGCAGTGCAGTGAGTCCAGAGAGTGCACTGGCAAAAAAGGGGATGCACTGCAGTGAGTCCAGAGAGTGTACTGTCACCACTGGGGATGCGCTGCAGTGAGTCCAGAGAGTGCACTGGCACCACTGGGGATGCACTGCAGTGACTCCAGAGACTGCACTGGCACCAATGGGGATGCACTGCAGTGAGTCCAGAGAATTCACTGGCACCACTGGGGATGCAGTGCAGTGACTCGAAAGAGTGCACTGGCACCACTGTGGATGCACTGCAGTGAGTCCGGAGAGTGCCCTGGCACCAATGGTGATGCAGTGCAGTGATCCAGAGAGTGCACTGGAACCACTGGGGATGCAGTGCAGTGAGTCCAGAGAGTGCACTGGCACCACTGAGGATGCAGTGCAGTGAGTCCAGAGAGTGCACTGGCACCAGTGGGGAAGCACTGCAGTGAGTCCAGAGAGTGCACTGGCACCACTGGCGATGCACTGCACTGAGTCAAGAGAGTGCACTGACACCACTGGGGATCCAATGCAGTGAGTCCAGAGAGTGCACTGGCACCACTGGGGATGCACTGCAGTGAGTCCAGAGAGTGCACTGGCACCGCTGGTGATGCAGTGCAGTGAGTCCAGAGAGTACACTGGCACCACTGGGGATGCACTGCAGTGAGTCCAGAGAGTGTACTGGCACCACAGGGTATGCAGTGCAGTGAGTCCAGAGAGTGCACTGGCACCACTGGGGATGCACCCCAGTGAGTCCAGAGAGTGCACTGGCACCACTGGGGATGCAGTGCAGTGAGTCCAGAGACTGCACTGGCACCACTGGGGTTTTAGTGCAGTGAGTCCAGAGAGTGCACTGGCACCAATGGGGATGCAGTGCTGTGAGTCCAGAGAGTGCCCTGGCACCACTGGGGATGCAGTGAGTCCAGAGAGTGCACTGGCACCACTGGGGATGCACTGCAGTGAGACCAGAGTGTTCTCTGGCACCACTGGGGATGCAGTTTAGTGAGTCCAGAGAGTGCACCGGCTCCAATGGCGATACATTGCAGTGAGTCCAGAGAGTGCACTGGCACCACTGGGGATGCAGTGCAGTGAGTCCAGAGAGTGCACTGGCACCACTGGGGATGCAGTGCAGTGAGTCCAGAGAGTGCTCTGGCACCACTGAGCTACACTGCAGTGAGTCCAGTAATTGCACTGGCACCACTGGGGATGCACTGCTGTGAGTCCAGAGACTACACTGGCAGCACTGTTGATGCAGTGCAGTGAGTCCAGAGAGTGCTCTGGCACCACTGAGCTACACTGCAGTGAGTCCAGTAATTGCACTGGCACCACTGGGGATGCACTGCAGTGAGTCCAGAGAGTGCACTGGCACCACTGTTGATGCAGTGCAGTGAGTCCAGAGAGTGCACTGGCACCACTGGGGATGCAGTGCAGTGAGTCCAGAGAGTGCACTGGCACCACTGGGGATACACTACAGTGAGTCCGGAGAGTGCACTGGCACCACTGGGGATGCAGTGCAGTGACTCCAGAGAGTGCAGAGGCACCACTGTTGATGCAGTGCTGTGACTCCAGAGAGTGCACTGGCACCACTGGGGATGCAGTGCAGTGAGTCCTGAGAGTGCAAAGGCACCACAAGGGATGCACTGCAGTGAGTCCAGAGAGTGCACTGGCACCACTGGGGATGCAGTGCAGTGAGTCCAGAGAGTGCACTGGCACCACTGGGGATGCACTACAGTTAGTCCAGAGAGTGCCCTGGCACCACTGGGGATGCAGTGCAGTGACTCCAGAGAGTGCAGAGGCACCACTGTTGATGCAGTGCAGTGAGTGCAGAGAGTGCACTGGCACCAGTTCGGAAGCAGTGCAGTGAGTCCAGAGAGTGCACTGGCACCACTGTGGATGCACTGCAGTGAGTCCAGAGAGTGCACTGGCACAACTGGGGATGCAGTGCAGTGAGTCCAGGGAGTGCACTGGCACCACTGGGGATGCAGTGCAGTGAGTCCAGAGAGTGCACTAGCACCAATGGGATGCAGTGCAGTGAGTCCAGAGAGTGCACTGGCACCACTGGGGATGCACTGCAGTGACTCCAGAGGGTGCACTGGCACCACTGGGGATGCACTGCAGTGAGTCCAGAGAGTGCACTGGCACCACTGAGGATGCAGTGCAGTGAGTCCAGAGAGTGCACTGGCACCACTGGGATGCAGTGCACTGAGTCCACAGAGTGCACTGGCACCACTGGGGATGCACTGCAGTGAGTCCAGAGAGTTCTCTGGCACCACTGGGGATGCACTGAACTGAGTCCAGAGACTTCACAGGCACCACTGGGGATGCAGTACAGTGAGTGCAGAGAGTGCACTGGCACCACTGGGGATGCACTGCAGTGAGTCCAGAGAGTGCACTGGCACCACTGCGGATTTAGGGCAGTGAGTCCAGAGAGTGCTCTGGCACCACCGGGGTTTCGCTGCAAGGCGTCCAGAGAGTGCACTGGCACCACTGGGAATGCACTGCAGTGAGTCCAGAGAGTGCACTGGCGCCACTGGGGATGCAGCAGAGTGAGTCCACTGAGTGCACTGTCACCACTGGGGATGCACTGCAGTGAGTCCAGAGAGTGCTCTGGCTCCACTGGGGATGCACTGCAGTGAGTCCAGAGAGTGCACTGCCACTTTGGGGATGCACTGCATTGAGTCCAGAGAGTGCACTGGCACCACTGGGGATGCACTGCAGTGAGTCCACAGAGAGCACTGGCTCCACTGGGGATGCACTTCAGTTAGTCCAGAGAGTGCACTGGCACCACTGGGGATGCAGTGCAGTGAGTCCAGAGAGTGCACTGGCACCACTGGGGATGCACTGCAGTGAGTCCACAGAGTGCACTGGCACCACTGGGGATGCAGTTCAGTGAGTCCAGAGAGTGAACTGGCACCACTGGGGATGCAGTGCAGTGAGTCCAGAGAGTGCACTGGCACCACGGGAGATTCACTGCATTGAGTCCAGAGAGTGCACTGACACCACTGGGAATGCACTGCAGTGAGTCCAGAGAGTGCACTGGCACCTCAGGGGCTGCACTGCATTGAGTCCAGAGAGTGCACTGGCACCACTGGGATGCAGTGCAGTGAGTCCACAGAGTGCACTGGCACCACAGGGGATACACTGCAGTGAGTCCAGAGAGTGCACTGGCACCACTGGGGACGCAGTGCAGTGACTACAGAGAGTACACTGGCAACATTGGGGATGCAGTGCCCTGAGTCCAGAGAGTGCACTGGCACCAGTGGGGATGCACTGCAGTGGGTCCAGAGAGTGCACTGGCACCACTGGGGATGCACTGCAGTGAATACAGAGAGTGCACTGGCACCTCAGGGGCTGCACTGCAGTGAGTCCAGAGAGTGCACTGGCACCACTGGGGATGCAGTGCAGTGACTCCAGAGAGTGCACAGGCACCACTGGTGATGCACTGCAGTGAGTCCAGAGAGTGCACTGGCACCACTGAGGATGCAGTGCAGTGAGTCCAGAGAGTGCACTGGCACCAGTGGGGAAGCACTGCAGTGAGTCCAGAGAGTGCACTGGCACCACTGGGGATGCAGTGCAGTGAGTGCAGAGAGTGCACTGACACCACTGGGGATCCAATGCAGTGAGTCCAGAGAGTGCACTGGCACCACTGGGGATGCACTGCAGTGAGTCCAGAGAGTGCACTGGCACCGCTGGTGATGCAGTGCAGTGAGTCCAGAGAGTACACTGGCACCACTGGGGATGCACTGCAGTGAGTCCAGAGAGTGTACTGGCACCACATTGGATGCAGTGCAGTGAGTCCAGAGACTGCACTGGCACCACTGGGGTTTTAGTGCAGTGAGTCCAGAGAGTGCACTAGCACCAATGGGGATGCAGTGCTGTGAGTCCAGAGAGTGCCCTGGCACCACTGGGGATGCAGTGAGTCCAGACAGTGCACTGGCACCACTGGGGATGCACTGCAGTGAGACCAGAGTGTTCTCTGGCACCACTGGGGATGCAGATTAGTGAGTCCAGAGAGTGCACCGGCTCCAATGGCGATGATGCAGTGCAGTGAGTCCAGAGAGTGCACTGGCACCACTGGGAATGCAGTGCAGTGAGTCCAGAGAGTGCTCTGGCACCACTGAGCTACACTGCAGTGAGTCCAGTAGTTACACTGGCACCACTGGGGATGCACTGCTGTGAGTCCAGAGACTACACTGGCACCACTGGGGATGCACTGCAGTGAGTCCAGAGAGTGCAGAGGCACCACTGGGGATGCAGTGCAGTGAGTCCAGAGAGTGCACTGGCACCACTGGGGATGCAGTGCAGTGAGTGCAGAGAGTGCACTGGCACCACTGGGGATGCACTGCAGTGAGTCCAGAGAGTGCACTGGCACCACTGGGGATGCACTACAGTGAGTCCAGAGAGTGCACTGGCACCACTGGGGATGCAGTGCAGTGACTCCAGAGAGTGCAGAGGCACCACTGTTGATGCAGTGCTGTGACTCAAGAGAGTGCACAGGCACCACTGGTAATGCAGTGCAGTGAGTCCTGAGAGTGCAAAGGCACCACAAGGGATGCACTGCAGTGAGTCCAGAGAGTGCACTGGCACCACTGGGGATGCAGTGCAGTGAGTCCAGAGAGTGCAGAGGCACCACTGTTGATGCAGTGCAGTGAGTGCAGAGAGTGCACTGGCACCAGTTCGGAAGCACTGCAGTGAGTCCAGAGAGTGCACTGGCACCACTGGGGATGCACAGCAGTGAGTCCAGAGAGTGCACTGGCACCACTGGGGATGCACTACAGTGAGTCCAGAGAGTGCACTGGCACCACTGGGGATGCAGTGCAGTGACTCCAGAGAGTGCAGAGGCACCACTGTTGATGCAGTGCAGTGAGTGCAGAGAGTGCACTGGCACCAGTTCGGAAGCACTGCAGTGAGTCCAGAGAGTGCACTGGCACCACTGGGGATGCACTGCAGTGAGTCCAGAGAGTGCACTGGCACAACTGGGGATGCAGTGCAGTGAGTCCAGAGCGTGCACTGGCACCACTGGGGATGCAGTGCAGTGAGTCCAGAGAGTGCACTAGCACCAATGGGATGCAGTGCCGTGAGTCCAGAGAGTGCACTGGCACCACTGGTGATGCAGTGCAGTGAGTCCAGAGAGTGCACTGGCACCACTGGTGATGCAGTGCAGTGAGTCCAGAGAGTGCACTGGCACCACTGAGGATGCAGTGCAGTGACTCCAGAGAGTGCACTGGCAACACTGGGGATGCACTGCAGTGAGTCCACAGAGTGCGCTGGCACCACTGGGGATGCACTGCAGTGAGTCCAGAGAGTGCACTGCCACCACTGGGGATGCAGTGCAGTGAGTCCAGAGAGTGCACTCGCACCACTGGGGATGCACTGCAGTGAGTCCAGAGAGTGCACTGGCCCCACAGGAGATGTAGTGCAGTGAGACCACAGAGGCCACTGGCACCACTGGGGATGCGGCACAGTGACTCCAGAGAGTGCACTGGCACCACTGGGGATGCACTGCAGTGAGTCCAGAGAGTGCACTGGCACCACTCGAGTTGCAGTGCAGTGAGTCGAGAGAGTGCCCTGGAACCACTGGGGATGCAGCGCAGTGACTACAGAGAATGCACTGTCTCCACTGGGGATGCAGTGCAGTGAGTCCAGAGAGTACACTGCCACCACTGGTGATGCAGTGCAGTGAGTGCAGAGAGTGCACTGTCAGCACTGGGGATGCAGTGCAGTGAGTCCAGAGAGTGCACTGGCACCACTGGGGATGCAGTGCAGTGAGTGCAGAGAGTGCACTGGCACCACTGGGGATGCAGTACAGTGACTCTAGAGAGTGCACTGGCACCACTGGGGATGCAGTGCAGTGAGTCCAGAGAGTGCACTGGCAAAAAAGGGGATGCACTGCAGTGAGTCCAGAGAGTGCACTGTCACCACTGGGGATGCACTGCAGTGAGTCCAGAGAGTGCACTGGCACCACTGGGGATGCACTGCAGTGACTCCAGAGACTGCACTGGCACCACTGGGGATGCACTGCAGTGAGTCCAGAGAATTCACTGGCACCACTGGGGATGCAGTGCAGTGACTCGAAAGATTGCACTGGCACCACTGGGGATGCACCCCGGTGAGTCCGGAGAGTGCCCTGGCACCAATGGTGATGCAGTGCAGTGATCCAGAGAGTGCACTGGAACCAATGGGGATGCAGTGCAGTGAGTCCAGAGAGTGCACTGGCACCACTGGGGATGCACTGCAGTGAGTCCAGAGAGTGCACTGGCACCACTTGGGATGCACTGCAGTGACTCCAGAGACTGCACTGGCACCAATGGGGATGCACTGCAGTGAGTCCAGAGAATTCACTGGCACCACTGGGGATGCAGTGCAGTGACTCGAAAGAGTGCACTGGCACCACTGTGGATGCACTGCAGTGAGTCCGGAGAGTGCCCTGGCACCAATGGTGATGCAGTGCAGTGATCCAGAGAGTGCACTGGAACCACTGGGGATGCAGTGCAGTGAGTCCAGAGAGTGCACTGGCACCACTGAGGATGCAGTGCAGTGAGTCCAGAGAGTGCACTGGCACCAGTGGGGAAGCACTGCAGTGAGTCCAGAGAGTGCACTGGCACCACTGGCGATGCACTGCACTGAGTCCAGAGAGTGCACTGACACCACTGGGGATCCAATGCAGTGAGTCCAGAGAGTGCACTGGCACCACTGGGGATGCAGTGCAGTGAGTCCAGAGAGTGCACTGGCACCGCTGGTGATGCAGTGCAGTGAGTCCAGAGAGTGCACTGGCACCACTGGGGATGCACTGCAGTGAGTCCAGAGAGTGTACTGGCACCACAGGGGATGCAGTGCAGTGAGTCCAGAGAGTGCACTGGCACCACTGGGGATGCACCCCGGTGAGTCCAGAGAGTGCACTGGCACCACTGGGGATGCAGTGCAGTGAGTCCAGAGACTGCACTGGCACCACTGGGGTTTTAGTGCAGTGAGTCCAGAGAGTGCACTGGCACCAATGGGGATGCAGTGCTGTGAGTCCAGAGAGTGCCCTGGCACCACTGGGGATGCAGTGAGTCCAGAGAGTGCACTGGCACCACTGGGGATGCACTGCAGTGAGACCAGAGTGTTCTCGGGCACCACTGGGGATGCAGTTTAGTGAGTCCAGAGAGTGCACCGGCTCCAATGGCGATAAATTGCAGTGAGTCCAGACAGTGCACTGGCACCACTGGGGATGCAGTGCAGTGAGTCCAGAGAGTGCACTGGCACCACTGGGGATGCAGTGCAGTGAGTCCAGAGAGTGCTCTGGCACCACTGAGCTACACTGCAGTGAGTCCAGTAATTGCACTGGCACCACTGGGGATGCACTGCTGTGAGTCCAGAGACTACACTGGCACCACTGGTGATGCAGTGCAGTGAGTCCAGAGAGTGCACTGGCACCACTTTTGATGCAGTGCAGTGAGTCCAGAGAGTGCACTGGCACCACTGGGGATGCAGTGCAGTGAGTCCAGAGAGTGCACTGGCACCACTGGGGATGCACTGCAGTGAGTCCAGAGAGTGCACTGGCACCACTGGGGATGCACTACAGTGAGTCCAGAGAGTGCACTGGCACCACTGGGGATGCAGTGCAGTGACTCCAGAGAGTGCAGAGGCACCACTGTTGATGCAGTGCTGTGACTCCAGAGAGTGCACTGGCACCACTGGGGATGCAGTGCAGTGAGTCCTGAGAGTGCAAAGGCACCACAAGGGATGCACTGCAGTGAGTCCAGAGAGTGCACTGGCACCACTGGCGATGCACCCCGGTGAGTCCAGAGAGTGCACTCGCACCACTGGGCATGCACTGCAGTGAGTCCAGAGAGTGCACTGGCCCCACAGAGGATGTAGTGCAGTGAGTCCACAGAGGCCACTGGCACCACTGGGGATGCAGCGCAGTGACTCGAGAGAGTGCACTGGCACCACTGGGGATGCACTGCAGTGAGTCCAGAGAGTGCACTGGCACCACTCGAGTTGCAGTGCAGTGAGTCGAGAGAGTGCCCTGGAACCACTGGGGATGCAGCGCAGTGAGTCCAGAGAGTGCACTGTCTCCACTGGGGATGCAGTGCAGTGAGTCCAGAGAGTACACTGCCCCCACTGGTGATGCAGTGCAGTGAGTCCAGAGAGTGCACTGGCACCACTGGGGATGCACTGCAGTGAGTCCAGACAGTGCACTGGCACCACTGGGGATGCACTGCAGTGACTCCAGAGAATTCACTGGCACCACTGGGGATGCACTGCAGTGAGTCCGGAGAGTGCCCTGGCACCAATGGTGATGCAGTGCAGTGATCCAGAGAGTGCACTGGCACCACTGGGGATGCAGTGCAGTGAGTCCAGAGAGTGCACTGGCACCACTGGGGATGCAGTGCAGTGAGTCCAGAGAGTGCACTGGCACCACTGGGGATGCAGTGCAGTGAGTCCAGAGAGTGCACTGGCACCACTCGGTATGCAGTGCAGTTAGTCCATAGAGTGCACTGGCTCCACTGGGGATGCAGTGCAGTGACTCAAGAGAGTGCACTGGCACCTCAGGGGCTGCACTGCAGTGAGTCCAGAGAGTGCACTGGCACCACCGGGGATGCAGTGCAGTGAGTCCAGAGAGTGCACTGGCACCACTGGGGATGCACCTCGGTGAGTCCAGAGAGTGCTCTGGGAACACCGGGGATGCAGTGCAGTGAGTCCAGAGAGTGCACTGGCACCACTGGGGATGCAGTGCAGTGAGTCCAGACAGTGCACTGGCACCACTGGGGATGCACTGCAGTGAGTCCAGAGAGTGCACTGGCACCATTAGGGATGCAGTGCAGTGAGTCCACAGAGTGCACTGGCACCACTGGGGATGCACTGCAGTGAGTCCAGAGAGTGCACTGGCACCACTGGGGATGCACTACAGTGAGTCCAGAGAGTGCACTGTCAGCACTGGGGATGCAGTGCAGTGACTCCAGAGAGTGCAGAGGCACCACTGTTGATGCAGTGCTGCGACTCCAGAGAGTGCACTGGCACCACTGGGGATGCAGTGCAGTGAGTCCAGAGAGTGCACTGGCACCACTGGGGATGCACTGCAGTGAGTCCAGAGAGTGCACTGGCACCACTGGTGATGCAGTGCAGTGAGTGCAGAGAGTGCACTGGCACCACTGGGGATGCAGTGCAGTGAGTCCAGAGAGTGCACTGGCACCACTGGGGATGCACTGCAGTGACTCAAAAGAGTGCACTGGCACCGCTGCGGATGCACTGCAGTGAGTCCGGAGAGTGCACTGGCACCACTGGGGATGCAGTGCAGTGAGTCCAGAGAGTGCAGTGGCACCACTGGGGATGCAGTGCAGTGAGTCCAGAGAGTGCACTGGCACCACTGGGGATGCAATGCAGTGAGTCCAGAGAGTGCACTGGCACCACTGGGGATGCAGTGCAGTGAGTCCACAGAGTGCACTGGCACCACTGGGGATGCACTGCAGTGATTCCAGAGAGTGCACTGGCACCACTGGGGATGCAGTGCAGTGAGTCCAGAGAGTGCACTGGCACCACTGGGGATGCACTGCAGTGACTCGAAAGAGTGCACTGGCACCACTGCGGATGCACTGCAGTGGGTCCGGATAGTGCCCTGGCACCAATGGTGATGCAGTACATTGAGTCCAGAGAGTGCAGTGACACCACTGGGGATTCAGTGCAGTGAGTCCAGAGAGTGCACTGGCACCACTGGGGATGCAATGCAGTGAGTCCAGAGAGTGCACTGGCACCACTGGGGATGAAGTGCAGTGAGTCCAGAGAGTGCACTGGCACCACTGGGGATGCACTGCAGTGAGTCCAGAGAGTGCACTGGCACCACTGGGGATGCACTGCAGTGAGTCCAGAGAGTGCACTGGCAGCACTGGGGATGCAGTGCAGTTGAGTCCAGAGAGTGCACTGGCACCTTGGGGATGCAGTGCAGTGAGTCCAGAGAGTGCACTGGCACCACTGGGATGCAGTGCAGTGAGTCCACAGAGTGCACTGGCACCACTGCGGATTTAGGGCAGTGAGTCCAGAGAGTGCTCTGGCACCACCGGGGTTTCACTGCAAGGCGTCCAGAGAGTGCACTGGCACCACTGGGAATGCACTGCAGTGAGTCCAGAGAGTGCACTGGCGCCACTGGGGATGCAGCAGAGTGAGTCCAGAGAGTGCACTGTCACCACTGGGGATGCACTGCAGTGAGTCCAGAGAGTGCTCTGGCTCCACTGGGGATGCACTGCAGTGAGTCCAGAGAGTGCACTGCCACTTTGGGGATGCACTGCATTGAGTCCAGAGAGTGCACTGGCACCACTGGGGATGCACTGCAGTGAGTCCACAGAGAGCACTGGCTCCACTGGGGATGCACTTCAGTTAGTCCAGAGAGTGCACTGGCACCACTGGGGATGCAGTGCAGTGAGTCCAGAGAGTGCACTGGCACCACTGGGGATGCACTGCAGTGAGTCCACAGAGTGCACTGGCACCACTGGGGATGCAGTTCAGTGAGTCCAGAGAGTGAACTGGCACCACTGGGGATGCAGTGCAGTGAGTCCAGAGAGTGCACTGGCACCACGGGAGATTCACTGCATTGAGTCCAGAGAGTGCACTGACACCACTGGGAATGCACTGCAGTGAGTCCAGAGAGTGCACTGGCACCTCAGGGGCTGCACTGCATTGAGTCCAGAGAGTGCACTGGCACCACTGGGATGCAGTGCAGTGAGTCCACAGAGTGCACTGGCACCACAGGGGATACACTGCAGTGAGTCCAGAGAGTGCACTGGCACCACTGGGGACGCAGTGCAGTGACTACAGAGAGTGCACTGGCAACATTGGGGATGCAGTGCCCTGAGTCCAGAGAGTGCACTGGCACCAGTGGGGATGCACTGCAGTGGGTCCAGAGAGTGCACTGGCACCACTGGGGATGCACTGCAGTGAATACAGAGAGTGCACTGGCACCTCAGGGGCTGCACTGCAGTGAGTCCAGAGAGTGCACTGGCACCACTGGGGATGCAGTGCAGTGACTCCAGAGAGTGCACAGGCACCACTGGTGATGCACTGCAGTGAGTCCAGAGAGTGCACTGGCACCACTGAGGATGCAGTGCAGTGAGTCCAGAGAGTGCACTGGCACCAGTGGGGAAGCACTGCAGTGAGTCCAGAGAGTGCACTGGCACCACTGGGGATGCAGTGCAGTGAGTGCAGAGAGTGCACTGACACCACTGGGGATCCAATGCAGTGAGTCCAGAGAGTGCACTGGCACCACTGGGGATGCACTGCAGTGAGTCCAGAGAGTGCACTGGCACCGCTGGTGATGCAGTGCAGTGAGTCCAGAGAGTACACTGGCACCACTGGGGATGCACTGCAGTGAGTCCAGAGAGTGTACTGGCACCACATTGGATGCAGTGCAGTGAGTCCAGAGACTGCACTGGCACCACTGGGGTTTTAGTGCAGTGAGTCCAGAGAGTGCACTAGCACCAATGGGGATGCAGTGCTGTGAGTCCAGAGAGTGCCCTGGCACCACTGGGGATGCAGTGAGTCCAGACAGTGCACTGGCACCACTGGGGATGCACTGCAGTGAGACCAGAGTGTTCTCTGGCACCACTGGGGATGCAGATTAGTGAGTCCAGAGAGTGCACCGGCTCCAATGGCGATGATGCAGTGCAGTGAGTCCAGAGAGTGCACTGGCACCACTGGGAATGCAGTGCAGTGAGTCCAGAGAGTGCTCTGGCACCACTGAGCTACACTGCAGTGAGTCCAGTAGTTACACTGGCACCACTGGGGATGCACTGCTGTGAGTCCAGAGACTACACTGGCACCACTGGGGATGCACTGCAGTGAGTCCAGAGAGTGCACTGGCACCACTGTTGATGCAGTGCAGTGAGTCCAGAGAGTGCACTGGCACCACTGGGGATGCAGTGCAGTGAGTGCAGAGAGTGCACTGGCACCACTGGGGATGCACTGCAGTGAGTCCAGAGAGTGCACTGGCACCACTGGGGATGCACTACAGTGAGTCCAGAGAGTGCACTGGCACCACTGGGGATGCAGTGCAGTGACTCCAGAGAGTGCAGAGGCACCACTGTTGATGCAGTGCTGTGACTCAAGAGAGTGCACAGGCACCACTGGTGATGCAGTGCAGTGAGTCCTGAGAGTGCAAAGGCACCACAAGGGATGCACTGCAGTGAGTCCAGAGAGTGCACTGGCACCACTGGGGATGCAGTGCAGTGAGTCCAGAGAGTGCAGAGGCACCACTGTTGATGCAGTGCAGTGAGTGCAGAGAGTGCACTGGCACCAGTTCGGAAGCACTGCAGTGAGTCCAGAGAGTGCACTGGCACCACTGGGGATGCACAGCAGTGAGTCCAGAGAGTGCACTGGCACCACTGGGGATGCACTACAGTGAGTCCAGAGAGTGCACTGGCACCACTGGGGATGCAGTGCAGTGACTCCAGAGAGTGCAGAGGCACCACTGTTGATGCAGTGCAGTGAGTGCAGAGAGTGCACTGGCACCAGTTCGGAAGCACTGCAGTGAGTCCAGAGAGTGCACTGGCACCACTGGGGATGCACTGCAGTGAGTCCAGAGAGTGCACTGGCACAACTGGGGATGCAGTGCAGTGAGTCCAGAGCGTGCACTGGCACCACTGGGGATGCAGTGCAGTGAGTCCAGAGAGTGCACTGGCACCACTGGTGATGCAGTGCAGTGAGTCCAGAGAGTGCACTGGCACCACTGGGGATGCACCCCGGTGAGTCCAGAGAGTGCACTGGCACCACTGGGGATGCACCCCGGTGAGTCCAGAGAGTGCACTGGCACCACTGGGGATGCAGTGCAGTGAGTCCAGAGACTGCACTGGCACCACTGGGGTTTTAGTGCAGTGAGTCCAGAGAGTGCACTGGCACCAATGGGGATGCAGTGCTGTGAGTTCAGAGAGTGCCCTGGCACCACGGGGGATGCAGTGAGTCCAGAGAGTGCACTGGCACCACTGGGGATGCACTGCAGTGAGACCAGAGTGTTCTCGGGCACCACTGGGGATGCAGTTTAGTGAGTCCAGAGAGTGCACCGGCTCCAATGGCGATAAATTGCAGTGTGTCCAGACAGTGCACTGGCACCACTGGGGATGCAGTGCAGTGAGTCCAGAGAGTGCACTGGCACCACTGGGGATGCAGTGCAGTGAGTCCAGAGAGTGCTCTGGCACCACTGAGCAACACTGCAGTGAGTCCAGTAGTTGCACTGGCACCACTGGGGATGCACTGCTGTGAGTCCAGAGACTACACTGGCACCACTGGGGATGCACTGCAGTGAGTCCAGAGAGTGCACTGGCACCACTGGGGATGCAGTGCAGTGAGTGCAGAGAGTGCACTGGCACCACTGGGGATGCACTGCAGTGAGTCCAGAGAGTGCACTGGCACCACTGGGGATGCACTACAGTGAGTCCAGAGACTGCACTGGCACCACTGGGGATGCAGTGCAGTGACTCCAGAGAGTGCAGAGGCACCACTGTTGATGCAGTGCTGTGACTCCAGAGAGTGCACTGGCACCACTGGGGATGCAGTGCAGTGAGTCCTGAGAGAGCAAAGGCACCACAAGGGATGCACTGCAGTGAGTCCAGAGAGTGCACTGGCACCACTGGGGATGCAGTGCAGTGAGTCCAGAGAGTGCAGAGGCACCACTGTTGATGCAGTGCAGTGAGTGCAGAGAGTGCACTGGCACCAGTTCGGAAGCACTGCAGTGAGTCCAGAGAGTGCAATGGCACCACTGGGGATGCACTGCAGTGAGTCCAGAGAGTGCACTGGCACCACTGGGGATGCACTACACTGAGTCCAGAGAGTGCACTGGCACCACTGGGGATGCAGTGCAGTGACTCCAGAGAGTGCAGAGGCACCACTGTTGATGCAGTGCAGTGAGTGCAGAGAGTGCACTGGCACCAGTTCGGAAGCACTGCAGTGAGTCCAGAGAGTGCACTGGCACCACTGGGGATGCACTGCAGTGAATCCAGAGAGTGCACTGGCACAACTGGGGATGCAGTGCAGTGAGTCCAGAGAGTGCACTGGCAACACTGGAGATGCACTGCAGTGAGTCCACAGAGTGCACTGGCACCACTGGGGATGCAGTGCAGTGAGTCCAGAGAGTGCACTGGCACCACTGGGGATGCACTGCAGTGAGTCCTGAGAGTGCACTCGCACCACTGGGGATGCACTGCAGTGAGTCCAGAGAGTGCACTGGCCCCACAGGGGATGTAGTGCAGTGAGTCCACAGAGGCCACTGGCACCACTGGGGATGCAGCGCAGTGACTCCAGAGAGTGCACTGGCACCACTGGGGATGCACTGCAGTGAGTCCAGAGAGTGCACTGGCACCACTCGAGTTGCAGTGCAGTGAGTCGAGAGAGTGCCCTGGAACCACTGGGGATGCAGCGCAGTGACTACAGAGAGTGCACTGTCTCCACTGGGGATGCAGTGCAGTGAGTCCAGAGAGTACACTGCCACCACTGGTGATGCAGTGCAGTGAGTCCAGAGAGTGCACTGTAAGCACTGGGGATGCAGTGCAGTGAGTCCAGAGAGTGCACTGGCACCACTGGGGATGCACTGCAGTGAGTCCAGACAGTGCACTGGCACCACTGGGGATGCAGTGCAGTGACTCTAGAGAGTGCACTGGCACCACTGGGGATGCAGTGCAGTGAGTCCAGAGAGTGCACTGGCACCACTGGGGATGCACTGCAGTGAGTCCAGAGAGTGCACTGTCACCACTGGGGATGCGCTGCAGTGAGTCCAGAGAGTGCACTGGCACCACTGGGGATGCACTGCAGTGACTCCAGAGACTGCACTGGCACCAATGGGGATGCACTGCAGTGAGTCCAGAGAATTCACTGGCACCACTGGGGATGCAGTGCAGTGACTCGAAAGAGTGCACTGGCACCACTGGGGATGCAGTGCAGTGAGTCCGGAGAGTGCCCTGGCACCAATGGTGATGCAGTGCAGTGATCCAGAGAGTGCACTGAAACCACTGGGGATGCAGTGCAGTGAGTCCAGAGAGTGCACTGGCACCACTGGGGATGCACTGCAGTGAGTCCAGAGAGTGCACTGGCACCACTGGGGATGCACTGCAGTGACTCCAGAGACTGCACTGGCACCAATGGGGATGCACTGCAGTGAGTCCAGAGAATTCACTGGCACCACTGGGGATGCAGTGCAGTGACTCGAAAGAGTGCACTGGCACCACTGTGGATGCACTGCAGTGAGTCCGGAGAGTGCCCTGGCACCAATGGTGATGCAGTGCAGTGATCCAGAGAGTGCACTGGAACCACTGGGGATGCAGTGCAGTGAGTCCAGAGAGTGCACTGGCACCACTGAGGATGCAGTGCAGTGAGTCCAGAGAGTGCACTGGCACCAGTGGGGAAGCACTGCAGTGAGTCCAGAGAGTGCACTGGCACCACTGGCGATGCACTGCACTGAGTCAAGAGAGTGCACTGACACCACTGGGGATCCAATGCAGTGAGTCCAGAGAGTGCACTGGCACCACTGGGGATGCACTGCAGTGAGTCCAGAGAGTGCACTGGCACCGCTGGTGATGCAGTGCAGTGAGTCCAGAGAGTACACTGGCACCACTGGGGATGCACTGCAGTGAGTCCAGAGAGTGTACTGGCACCACAGGGTATGCAGTGCAGTGAGTCCAGAGAGTGCACTGGCACCACTGGGGATGCACCCCAGTGAGTCCAGAGAGTGCACTGGCACCACTGGGGATGCAGTGCAGTGAGTCCAGAGACTGCACTGGCACCACTGGGGTTTTAGTGCAGTGAGTCCAGAGAGTGCACTGGCACCAATGGGGATGCAGTGCTGTGAGTCCAGAGAGTGCCCTGGCACCACTGGGGATGCAGTGAGTCCAGAGAGTGCACTGGCACCACTGGGGATGCACTGCAGTGAGACCAGAGTGTTCTCTGGCACCACTGGGGATGCAGTTTAGTGAGTCCAGAGAGTGCACCGGCTCCAATGGCGATACATTGCAGTGAGTCCAGAGAGTGCACTGGCACCACTGGGGATGCAGTGCAGTGAGTCCAGAGAGTGCACTGGCACCACTGGGGATGCAGTGCAGTGAGTCCAGAGAGTGCTCTGGCACCACTGAGCTACACTGCAGTGAGTCCAGTAATTGCACTGGCACCACTGGGGATGCACTGCTGTGAGTCCAGAGACTACACTGGCAGCACTGGGGATGCACTGCAGTGAGTCCAGAGAGTGCACTGGCACCACTGTTGATGCAGTGCAGTGAGTCCAGAGAGTGCACTGGCACCACTGGGGATGCAGTGCAGTGAGTCCAGAGAGTGCACTGGCACCACTGGGGATACACTACAGTGAGTCCAGAGAGTGCACTGGCACCACTGGGGATGCAGTGCAGTGACTCCAGAGAGTGCAGAGGCACCACTGTTGATGCAGTGCTGTGACTCCAGAGAGTGCACTGGCACCACTGGGGATGCAGTGCAGTGAGTCCTGAGAGTGCAAAGGCACCACAAGGGATGCACTGCAGTGAGTCCAGAGAGTGCACTGGCACCACTGGGGATGCAGTGCAGTGAGTCCAGAGAGTGCACTGGCACCACTGGGGATGCACTACAGTTAGTCCAGAGAGTGCCCTGGCACCACTGGGGATGCAGTGCAGTGACTCCAGAGAGTGCAGAGGCACCACTGTTGATGCAGTGCAGTGAGTGCAGAGAGTGCACTGGCACCAGTTCGGAAGCACTGCAGTGAGTCCAGAGAGTGCAATGGCACCACTGGGGATGCACTGCAGTGAGTCCAGAGAGTGCACTGGCACCACTGGGGATGCACTACACTGAGTCCAGAGAGTGCACTGGCACCACTGGGGATGCAGTGCAGTGACTCCAGAGAGTGCAGAGGCACCACTGTTGATGCAGTGCAGTGAGTGCAGAGAGTGCACTGGCACCAGTTCGGAAGCACTGCAGTGAGTCCAGAGAGTGCACTGGCACCACTGGGGATGCACTGCAGTGAATCCAGAGAGTGCACTGGCACAACTGGGGATGCAGTGCAGTGAGTCCAGACAGTGCACTGGCACCACTGGGGATGCAGTGCAGTGAGTCCAGAGAGTGCACTAGCACCAATGGGATGCAGTGCAGTGAGTCCAGAGAGTGCACTGGCACCACTGGTGATGCAGTGCAGTGAGTCCAGAGAGTGCACTGGCACCACTGGGGATGCAGTGCAGTGAGTCCAGAGAGTGCACTGGCACCACTGAGGATGCAGTGCAGTGACTCCAGAGAGTGCACTGGCAACACTGGAGATGCACTGCAGTGAGTCCACAGAGTGCACTGGCACCACTGGGGATGCACTGCAGTGAGTCCAGAGAGTGCACTGGCACCACTGGGGATGCACTGCAGTGAGTCCTGAGAGTGCACTCGCACCACTGGGGATGCACTGCAGTGAGTCCAGAGAGTGCACTGGCCCCACAGGGGATGTAGTGCAGTGAGTCCACAGAGGCCACTGGCACCACTGGGGATGCAGCGCAGTGACTCCAGAGAGTGCACTGGCACCACTGGGGATGCACTGCAGTGAGTCCAGAGAGTGCACTGGCACCACTCGAGTTGCAGTGCAGTGAGTCGAGAGAGTGCCCTGGAACCACTGGGGATGCAGCGCAGTGACTACAGAGAGTGCACTGTCTCCACTGGGGATGCAGTGCAGTGAGTCCAGAGAGTACACTGCCACCACTGGTGATGCAGTGCAGTGAGTCCAGAGAGTGCACTGTAAGCACTGGGGATGCAGTGCAGTGAGTCCAGAGAGTGCACTGGCACCACTGGGGATGCACTGCAGTGAGTCCAGACAGTGCACTGGCACCACTGGGGATGCAGTGCAGTGACTCTAGAGAGTGCACTGGCACCACTGGGGATGCAGTGCAGTGAGTCCAGAGAGTGCACTGGCAAAAAAGGGGATGCACTGCAGTGAGTCCAGAGAGTGCACTGTCACCACTGGGGATGCGCTGCAGTGAGTCCAGAGAGTGCACTGGCACCACTGGGGATGCACTGCAGTGACTACAGAGACTGCACTGGCACCACTGGGGATGCACTGCAGTGACTCCAGAGACTGCACTGGCACCAATGGGGATGCACTGCAGTGAGTCCAGAGAATTCACTGGCACCACTGGGGATGCAGTGCAGTGACTCGAAAGAGTGCACTGGCACCACTGGGGATGCAGTGCAGTGAGTCCGGAGAGTGCACTGGCACCACTGGGGATGCACTGCAGTGAGTCCAGAGAGTGCACTGGAACCACTGGGGATGCAGTGCAGTGAATCCAGAGAGTGCACTGGCACCACTGAGGATGCAGTGCAGTGAGTCCAGAGAGTGCACTGGCACCAGTGGGGAAGCACTGCAGTGAGTCCAGAGAGTGCACTGGCACTACTGGCGATGCACTGCACTGAGTCAAGAGAGTGCACTGACACCACTGGGGATCCAATGCAGTGAGTCCAGAGAGTGCACTGGCACCACTGGGGATGCACTGCAGTGAGTCCAGAGAGTGCACTGGCACCGCTGGTGATGCAGTGCAGTGAGTCCAGAGAGTACACTGGCACCACTGGGGATGCACTGCAGTGAGTCCAGAGAGTGTACTGGCACCACAGGGTATGCAGTGCAGTGAGTCCAGAGAGTGCACTGGCACCACTGGGGATGCACCCCAGTGAGTCCAGAGAGTGCACTGGCACCACTGGGGATGCAGTGCAGTGAGTCCAGAGACTGCACTGGCACCACTGGGGTTTTAGTGCAGTGAGTCCAGAGAGTGCACTGGCACCAATGGGGATGCAGTGCTGTGAGTCCAGAGAGTGCCCTGGCACCACTGGGGATGCAGTGAGTCCAGAGAGTGCACTGGCACCACTGGGGATGCACTGCAGTGAGACCAGAGTGTTCTCTGGCACCACTGGGGATGCAGTTTAGTGAGTCCAGAGAGTGCACCGGCTCCAATGGCGATACATTGCAGTGAGTCCAGAGAGTGCACTGGCACCACTGGGGATGCAGTGCAGTGAGTCCAGAGAGTGCACTGGCACCACTGGGGATGCAGTGCAGTGAGTCCAGAGAGTGCTCTGGCACCACTGAGCTACACTGCAGTGAGTCCAGTAATTGCACTGGCACCACTGGGGATGCACTGCTGTGAGTCCAGAGACTACACTGGCAGCACTGGGGATGCACTGCAGTGAGTCCAGAGAGTGCACTGGCACCACTGTTGATGCAGTGCAGTGAGTCCAGAGAGTGCACTGGCACCACTGGGGATGCAGTGCAGTGAGTCCAGAGAGTGCACTGGCACCACTGGGGATACACTACAGTGAGTCCAGAGAGTGCACTGGCACCACTGGGGATGCAGTGCAGTGACTCCAGAGAGTGCAGAGGCACCACTGTTGATGCAGTGCTGTGACTCCAGAGAGTGCACTGGCACCACTGGGGATGCAGTGCAGTGAGTCCTGAGAGTGCAAAGGCACCACAAGGGATGCACTGCAGTGAGTCCAGAGAGTGCACTGGCACCACTGGGGATGCAGTGCAGTGAGTCCAGAGAGTGCACTGGCACCACTGGGGATGCACTACAGTTAGTCCAGAGAGTGCCCTGGCACCACTGGGGATGCAGTGCAGTGACTCCAGAGAGTGCAGAGGCACCACTGTTGATGCAGTGCAGTGAGTGCAGAGAGTGCACTGGCACCACTGGGGATGCACTGCAGTGAGTCCAGATAGTGCAATGGCACCACTGGGGATGCAGTGCAGTGAGTCCAGAGAGTGCACTGGCACCACTGGGGATGCAGTGCAGTGAGTCCAGAGAGTGCACTGGCACCACTGGGGATGCAGTGCAGTGAGTCCAGAGAGTGCACTAGCACCAATGGGATGCAGTGCAGTGAGTCCAGAGAGTGCACTGGCACCACTGGGGATGCACTGCAGTGACTCCAGAGAGTGCACTGGCACCACTGGGGATGCACTGCAGTGAGTCCAGAGAGTGCACTGGCACCACTGGGGATGCAGTGCAGTGAGTCCAGAGAGTGCACTGGCACCACTGGGATGCAGTGCACTGAGTCCACAGAGTGCACTGGCACCACTGGGGATGCACTGCAGTGAGTCCAGAGAGTTCTCTGGCACCACTGGGGATGCACTGAACTGAGTCCAGAGACTTCACAGGCACCACTGGGGATGCAGTACAGTGAGTGCAGAGAGTGCACTGGCACCACTGGGGATGCACTGCAGTGAGTCCAGAGAGTGCACTGGCACCACTGCGGATTTAGGGCAGTGAGTCCAGAGAGTGCTCTGGCACCACCGGGGTTTCACTGCAAGGCGTCCAGAGAGTGCACTGGCACCACTGGGAATGCACTGCAGTGAGTCCAGAGAGTGCACTGGCGCCACTGGGTATGCAGCAGAGTGAGTCCACTGAGTGCACTGTCACCACTGGGGATGCACTGCAGTGAGTCCAGAGAGTGCTCTGGCTCCACTGGGGATGCACTGCAGTGAGTCCAGAGAGTGCACTGCCACTTTGGGGATGCACTGCATTGAGTCCAGAGAGTGCACTGGCACCACTGGGGATGCACTGCAGTGAGTCCACAGAGAGCACTGGCTCCACTGGGGATGCACTTCAGTTAGTCCAGAGAGTGCACTGGCACCACTGGGGATGCAGTGCAGTGAGTCCAGAGAGTGCACTGGCACCACTGGGGATGCACTGCAGTGAGTCCACAGAGTGCACTGGCACCACTGGGGATGCAGTTCAGTGAGTCCAGAGAGTGAACTGGCACCACTGGGGATGCAGTGCAGTGAGTCCAGAGAGTGCACTGGCACCACGGGAGATTCACTGCATTGAGTCCAGAGAGTGCACTGACACCACTGGGAATGCACTGCAGTGAGTCCAGAGAGTGCACTGGCACCTCAGGGGCTGCACTGCATTGAGTCCAGAGAGTGCACTGGCACCACTGGGATGCAGTGCAGTGAGTCCACAGAGTGCACTGGCACCACAGGGGATACACTGCAGTGAGTCCAGAGAGTGCACTGGCACCACTGGGGACGCAGTGCAGTGACTACAGAGAGTACACTGGCAACATTGGGGATGCAGTGCCCTGAGTCCAGAGAGTGCACTGGCACCAGTGGGGATGCACTGCAGTGGGTCCAGAGAGTGCACTGGCACCACTGGGGATGCACTGCAGTGAATACAGAGAGTGCACTGGCACCTCAGGGGCTGCACTGCAGTGAGTCCAGAGAGTGCACTGGCACCACTGGGGATGCAGTGCAGTGACTCCAGAGAGTGCACAGGCACCACTGGTGATGCACTGCAGTGAGTCCAGAGAGTGCACTGGCACCACTGAGGATGCAGTGCAGTGAGTCCAGAGAGTGCACTGGCACCAGTGGGGAAGCACTGCAGTGAGTCCAGAGAGTGCACTGGCACCACTGGGGATCCAATGCAGTGAGTCCAGAGAGTGCACTGGCACCACTGGGGATGCACTGCAGTGAGTCCAGAGAGTGCACTGGCACCGCTGGTGATGCAGTGCAGTGAGTCCAGAGAGTACACTGGCACCACTGGGGATGCACTGCAGTGAGTCCAGAGAGTGTACTGGCACCACATTGGATGCAGTGCAGTGAGTCCAGAGACTGCACTGGCACCACTGGGGTTTTAGTGCAGTGAGTCCAGAGAGTGCACTAGCACCAATGGGGATGCAGTGCTGTGAGTCCAGAGAGTGCCCTGGCACCACTGGGGATGCAGTGAGTCCAGACAGTGCACTGGCACCACTGGGGATGCACTGCAGTGAGACCAGAGTGTTCTCTGGCACCACTGGGGATGCAGATTAGTGAGTCCAGAGAGTGCACCGGCTCCAATGGCGATGATGCAGTGCAGTGAGTCCAGAGAGTGCACTGGCACCACTGGGAATGCAGTGCAGTGAGTCCAGAGAGTGCTCTGGCACCACTGAGCTACACTGCAGTGAGTCCAGTAGTTACACTGGCACCACTGGGGATGCACTGCTGTGAGTCCAGAGACTACACTGGCACCACTGGGGATGCACTGCAGTGAGTCCAGAGAGTGCACTGGCACCACTGGGGATGCAGTGCAGTGAGTCCAGAGAGTGCACTGGCACCACTGGGGATGCAGTGCAGTGAGTGCAGAGAGTGCACTGGCACCACTGGGGATGCACTGCAGTGAGTCCAGAGAGTGCACTGGCACCACTGGGGATGCACTACAGTGAGTCCAGAGAGTGCACTGGCACCACTGGGGATGCAGTGCAGTGACTCCAGAGAGTGCAGAGGCACCACTGTTGATGCAGTGCTGTGACTCAAGAGAGTGCACAGGCACCACTGGTGATGCAGTGCAGTGAGTCCTGAGAGTGCAAAGGCACCACAAGGGATGCACTGCAGTGAGTCCAGAGAGTGCACTGGCACCACTGGGGATGCAGTGCAGTGAGTCCAGAGAGTGCAGAGGCACCACTGTTGATGCAGTGCAGTGAGTGCAGAGAGTGCACTGGCACCAGTTCGGAAGCACTGCAGTGAGTCCAGAGAGTGCACTGGCACCACTGGGGATGCACAGCAGTGAGTCCAGAGAGTGCACTGGCACCACTGGGGATGCACTACAGTGAGTCCAGAGAGTGCACTGGCACCACTGGGGATGCAGTGCAGTGACTCCAGAGAGTGCAGAGGCACCACTGTTGATGCAGTGCAGTGAGTGCAGAGAGTGCACTGGCACCAGTTCGGAAGCACTGCAGTGAGTCCAGAGAGTGCACTGGCACCACTGGGGATGCACTGCAGTGAGTCCAGAGAGTGCACTGGCACAACTGGGGATGCAGTGCAGTGAGTCCAGAGCGTGCACTGGCACCACTGGGGATGCAGTGCAGTGAGTCCAGAGAGTGCACTAGCACCAATGGGATGCAGTGCCGTGAGTCCAGAGAGTGCACTGGCACCACTGGTGATGCAGTGCAGTGAGTCCAGAGAGTGCACTGGCACCACTGGTGATGCAGTGCAGTGAGTCCAGAGAGTGCACTGGCACCACTGAGGATGCAGTGCAGTGACTCCAGAGAGTGCACTGGCAACACTGGGGATGCACTGCAGTGAGTCCACAGAGTGCGCTGGCACCACTGGGGATGCACTGCAGTGAGTCCAGAGAGTGCACTGCCACCACTGGGGATGCAGTGCAGTGAGTCCAGAGAGTGCACTCGCACCACTGGGGATGCACTGCAGTGAGTCCAGAGAGTGCACTGGCCCCACAGGGGATGTAGTGCAGTGAGACCACAGAGGCCACTGGCACCACTGGGGATGCGGCACAGTGACTCCAGAGAGTGCACTGGCACCACTGGGGATGCACTGCAGTGAGTCCAGAGAGTGCACTGGCACCACTCGAGTTGCAGTGCAGTGAGTCGAGAGAGTGCCCTGGAACCACTGGGGATGCAGCGCAGTGACTACAGAGAATGCACTGTCTCCACTGGGGATGCAGTGCAGTGAGTCCAGAGAGTACACTGCCACCACTGGTGATGCAGTGCCGTGAGTGCAGAGAGTGCACTGTCAGCACTGGGGATGCAGTGCAGTGAGTCCAGAGAGTGCACTGGCACCACTGGGGATGCAGTGCAGTGAGTCCAGAGAGTGCACTGGCACCACTGGGGATGCAGTACAGTGACTCTAGAGAGTGCACTGGCACCACTGGGGATGCAGTGCAGTGAGTCCAGAGAGTGCACTGGCAAAAAAGGGGATGCACTGCAGTGAGTCCAGAGAGTGCACTGTCACCACTGGGGATGCACTGCAGTGAGTCCAGAGAGTGCACTGGCACCACTGGGGATGCACTGCAGTGACTCCAGAGACTGCACTGGCACCACTGGGGATGCACTGCAGTGAGTCCAGAGAATTCACTGGCACCACTGGGGATGCAGTGCAGTGACTCGAAAGATTGCACTGGCACCACTGGGGATGCACCCCGGTGAGTCCGGAGAGTGCCCTGGCACCAATGGTGATGCAGTGCAGTGATCCAGAGAGTGCACTGGAACCAATGGGGATGCAGTGCAGTGAGTCCAGAGAGTGCACTGGCACCACTGGGGATGCACTGCAGTGAGTCCAGAGAGTGCACTGGCACCACTTGGGATGCACTGCAGTGACTCCAGAGACTGCACTGGCACCAATGGGGATGCACTGCAGTGAGTCCAGAGAATTCACTGGCACCACTGGGGATGCAGTGCAGTGACTCGAAAGAGTGCACTGGCACCACTGTGGATGCACTGCAGTGAGTCCGGAGAGTGCCCTGGCACCAATGGTGATGCAGTGCAGTGATCCAGAGAGTGCACTGGAACCACTGGGGATGCAGTGCAGTGAGTCCAGAGAGTGCACTGGCACCACTGAGGATGCAGTGCAGTGAGTCCAGAGAGTGCACTGGCACCAGTGGGGAAGCACTGCAGTGAGTCCAGAGAGTGCACTGGCACCACTGGCGATGCACTGCACTGAGTCCAGAGAGTGCACTGACACCACTGGGGATCCAATGCAGTGAGTCCAGAGAGTGCACTGGCACCACTGGGGATGCAGTGCAGTGAGTCCAGAGAGTGCACTGGCACCGCTGGTGATGCAGTGCAGTGAGTCCAGAGAGTGCACTGGCACCACTGGGGATGCACTGCAGTGAGTCCAGAGAGTGTACTGGCACCACAGGGGATGCAGTGCAGTGAGTCCAGAGAGTGCACTGGCACCACTGGGGATGCACCCCGGTGAGTCCAGAGAGTGCACTGGCACCACTGGGGATGCAGTGCAGTGAGTCCAGAGAGTGCACTGGCACCACTGGGGTTTTAGTGCAGTGAGTCCAGAGAGTGCACTGGCACCAATGGGGATGCAGTGCTGTGAGTCCAGAGAGTGCCCTGGCACCACTGGGGATGCAGTGAGTCCAGAGAGTGCACTGGCACCACTGGGGATGCACTGCAGTGAGACCAGAGTGTTCTCGGGCACCACTGGGGATGCAGTTTAGTGAGTCCAGAGAGTGCACCGGCTCCAATGGCGATAAATTGCAGTGAGTCCAGACAGTGCACTGGCACCACTGGGGATGCAGTGCAGTGAGTCCAGAGAGTGCACTGGCACCACTGGGGATGCAGTGCAGTGAGTCCAGAGAGTGCTCTGGCACCACTGAGCTACACTGCAGTGAGTCCAGTAATTGCACTGGCACCACTGGGGATGCACTGCTGTGAGTCCAGAGACTACACTGGCACCACTGGTGATGCAGTGCAGTGAGTCCAGAGAGTGCACTGGCACCACTTTTGATGCAGTGCAGTGAGTCCAGAGAGTGCACTGGCACCACTGGGGATGCAGTGCAGTGAGTCCAGAGAGTGCACTGGCACCACTGGGGATGCACTGCAGTGAGTCCAGAGAGTGCACTGGCACCACTGGGGATGCACTACAGTGAGTCCAGAGAGTGCACTGGCACCACTGGGGATGCAGTGCAGTGACTCCAGAGAGTGCAGAGGCACCACTGTTGATGCAGTGCTGTGACTCCAGAGAGTGCACTGGCACCACTGGGGATGCAGTGCAGTGAGTCCTGAGAGTGCAAAGGCACCACAAGGGATGCACTGCAGTGAGTCCAGAGAGTGCACTGGCACCACTGGCGATGCACCCCGGTGAGTCCAGAGAGTGCACTCGCACCACTGGGCATGCACTGCAGTGAGTCCAGAGAGTGCACTGGCCCCACAGGGGATGTAGTGCAGTGAGTCCACAGAGGCCACTGGCACCACTGGGGATGCAGCGCAGTGACTCGAGAGAGTGCACTGGCACCACGGGGGATGCACTGCAGTGAGTCCAGAGAGTGCACTGGCACCACTCGAGTTGCAGTGCAGTGAGTCGAGAGAGTGCCCTGGAACCACTGGGGATGCAGCGCAGTGAGTCCAGAGAGTGCACTGTCTCCACTGGGGATGCAGTGCAGTGAGTCCAGAGAGTACACTGCCCCCACTGGTGATGCAGTGCAGTGAGTCCAGAGAGTGCACTGGCACCACTGGGGATGCACTGCAGTGAGTCCAGACAGTGCACTGGCACCACTGGGGATGCACTGCAGTGACTCCAGAGAATTCACTGGCACCACTGGGGATGCACTGCAGTGAGTCCGGAGAGTGCCCTGGCACCAATGGTGATGCAGTGCAGTGATCCAGAGAGTGCACTGGCACCACTGGGGATGCAGTGCAGTGAGTCCAGAGAGTGCACTGGCACCACTGGGGATGCAGTGCAGTGAGTCCAGAGAGTGCACTGGCACCACTGGGGATGCAGTGCAGTGAGTCCAGAGAGTGCACTGGCACCACTCGGTATGCAGTGCAGTTAGTCCATAGAGTGCACTGGCTCCACTGGGGATGCAGTGCAGTGACTCAAGAGAGTGCACTGGCACCTCAGGGGCTGCACTGCAGTGAGTCCAGAGAGTGCACTGGCACCACCGGGGATGCAGTGCAGTGAGTCCAGAGAGTGCACTGGCACCACTGGGGATGCACCTCGGTGAGTCCAGAGAGTGCTCTGGGAACACCGGGGATGCAGTGCAGTGAGTCCAGAGAGTGCACTGGCACCACTGGGGATGCAGTGCAGTGAGTCCAGACAGTGCACTGGCACCACTGGGGATGCACTGCAGTGAGTCCAGAGAGTGCACTGGCACCATTAGGGATGCAGTGCAGTGAGTCCACAGAGTGCACTGGCACCACTGGGGATGCACTGCAGTGAGTCCAGAGAGTGCACTGGCACCACTGGGGATGCACTACAGTGAGTCCAGAGAGTGCACTGTCAGCACTGGGGATGCAGTGCAGTGACTCCAGAGAGTGCAGAGGCACCACTGTTGATGCAGTGCTGCGACTCCAGAGAGTGCACTGGCACCACTGGGGATGCAGTGCAGTGAGTCCAGAGAGTGCACTGGCACCACTGGGGATGCACTGCAGTGAGTCCAGAGAGTGCACTGGCACCACTGGTGATGCAGTGCAGTGAGTGCAGAGAGTGCACTGGCACCACTGGGGATGCAGTGCAGTGAGTCCAGAGAGTGCACTGGCACCACTGGGGATGCACTGCAGTGACTCAAAAGAGTGCACTGGCACCGCTGCGGATGCACTGCAGTGAGTCCGGAGAGTGCACTGGCACCACTGGGGATGCAGTGCAGTGAGTCCAGAGAGTGCAGTGGCACCACTGGGGATGCAGTGCAGTGAGTCCAGAGAGTGCACTGGCACCACTGGGGATGCAATGCAGTGAGTCCAGAGAGTGCACTGGCACCACTGGGGATGCAGTGCAGTGAGTCCAGAGAGTGCACTGGCACCACTGGGGATGCACTGCAGTGATTCCAGAGAGTGCACTGGCACCACTGGGGATGCAGTGCAGTGAGTCCAGAGAGTGCACTGGCACCACTGGGGATGCACTGCAGTGACTCGAAAGAGTGCACTGGCACCACTGCGGATGCACTGCAGTGGGTCCGGATAGTGCCCTGGCACCAATGGTGATGCAGTACAGTGAGTCCAGAGAGTGCAGTGACACCACTGGGGATTCAGTGCAGTGAGTCCAGAGAGTGCACTGGCACCACTGGGGATGCAATGCAGTGAGTCCAGAGAGTGCACTGGCACCACTGGGGATGAAGTGCAGTGAGTCCAGAGAGTGCACTGGCACCACTGGGGATGCACTGCAGTGAGTCCAGAGAGTGCACTGGCACCACTGGGGATGCACTGCAGTGAGTCCAGAGAGTGCACTGGCAGCACTGGGGATGCAGTGCAGTTGAGTCCAGAGAGTGCACTGGCACCTTGGGGATGCAGTGCAGTGAGTCCAGAGAGTGCACTGGCACCACTGGGATGCAGTGCAGTGAGTCCACAGAGTGCACTGGCACCACTGGGGATACACTGCAGTGAGTCCAGAGAGTACACTGGCACCACTGGGGACGCAGTGCAGTGACTACAGAGAGTGCACTGGCACCATTGGGGATGCAGTGCAGTGAGTCCGGAGAGTGCACTGGCACCACTGGGGATGCAGTGCAGTGAGTCCGGAGAGTGCACTGGCACCACTGGGGATGCAGTGCAGTGAGTCCAGAGAGTGCACTGGCACCACTGGGGAAGCAGTGCCGTGATTCCAGAGAGTGCACTGGCACCACTGGGGATGCAGTGCAGTGAGTCCAGAGAGTGCACTGGCACCACTGGGGATGCAGTGCAGTGAGTCCAGAGAGTGCACTGGCACCAGTGGGGAAGCACTGCAGTGAGTCCAGAGAGTGCACTGGCACCAGTGGGGATGCACTGCAGTGGGTCCAGAGAGTGCACTGGCACCACTGGGGATGCAGTGCAGTGAGTCCAGAGAGTGCACTGGCACCACTGGGGATGCAGTGCAGTGAGTCCAGAGAGTGCACTGGCACCACTGGGGATGCACTGCAGTGAGTCCAGAGAGTGCACTGGCACCATTAGGGATGCAGTGCAGTGAGTCCGGAGAGTGCACTGGCACCACTGGGGATGCAGTGCAGTGAGTCCACAGAGTGCACTGGCACCACTGGGGATGCACTGCAGTGAGTCCAGAGAGTGCACTGTCAGCACTGGCGATGCAGTGCAGTGAGTCCAGAGAGTGCACTGTCAGCACTGGGGATGCAGTGCAGTGAGACCAGAGAGTGCAGAGGCACCACTGTTGATGCAGTGCTGCGACTCCAGAGAGTGCACTGGCACCACTGGGGATGCAGTGCAGTGAGTCCAGAGAGTGCACTGGCACCACTGGGGATGCACTGCAGTGAGTCCAGAGAGTGCACTGGCACCACTGGTGATGCAGTGCAGTGAGTGCAGAGAGTGCACTGGCACCACTGGGGATGCAGTGCAGTGAGTCCAGAGAGTGCACTGGCACCACTGGGGATGCCCTGCAGTGACTCAAAAGAGTGCACTGGCACCGCTGCGGATGCACTGCAGTGAGTCCGGAGAGCGCACTGGCACCACTGGGGATGCAGTGCAGTGAGTCCAGAGAGTGCAGTGGCACCACTGGGGATGCAGTGCAGTGAGTCCAGAGAGTGCACTGGCACCACTGGGGATGCAATGCAGTGAGTCCAGAGAGTGCACTGGCACCACTGGGGATGCAGTGCAGTGAGTCCAGAGAGTGCACTGGCACCACTGGGGATGCAGTGCCGTGATTCCAGAGAGTGCACTGGCACCACTGGGGATGCAGTGCAGTGAGTCCAGAGAGTGCACTGGCACCACTGGGGATGCAGTGCAGTGAGTCCAGAGAGTGCACTGGCACCAGTGGGGAAGCACTGCAGTGAGTCCAGAGAGTGCACTGGCACCACTGGGGATGCACTGCACTGAGTCCAGAGAGTGCACTGACACCACTGGGGATCCAATGCAGTGAGTCCAGAGAGTGCAATGGAACCACTGGGGATGCAGTGCAGTGATTCCAGAGAGTGCACTGGCACTTCTGGGGATGCAGTGCAGTGAGTGCAGAGAGTGCACTGGCACAACAGGGGATGCACTGCAGTGACTCCAGAAAGTGCACTGGCACCACTGGGGATGCACTGCAGTGAGTCCAGGGAGTGCACTGGCACCGCTGGTGATGCAGTGCAGTGAGTCCAGAGAGTACACTGGCACCACTGGGGATGCACTGCAGTGAGTCCAGAGAGTGTACTGGCACCACTGGGGATGCAGTGCAGTGAGTCCAGAGAGTGCACTGGCACCACTGGGGATGCACCCCGGTGAGTCCAGAGAGTGCACTGGCACCACAGGGGATGCAGTGCAGTGAGTCCAGAGACTGCACTGGCACCACTGGGGTTTTAGTGCAGTGAGGCCTAAGAGTGCACTGGCACCAATGGGGATGCAGTGCTGTGAGTCCAGAGAGTGCCCTGGCACCACTGGGGATGCAGTGGGTCCAGAGAGTGCACTGGCACCACTGGGGATGCACCGCAGTGAGACCAGAGAGTTCTCTGGCACCACTGGGGATGCAGTTTAGTGAGTCCAGAGAGTGCACCGGCTCCAATGGCGATACACTGCAGTGAGTCCAGACAGTGCACAGGCACCACTGGGGATGCAGTGCAGTGAGTCCAGAGAGTGCCCTGGCACCACTGGGGATGCAGTGAGTCCAGAGAGTGCACTGGCACCACTGGGGATGCACTGCAGTGAGACCAGAGAGTTCTCTGGCACCACTGGGGATGCAGTTTAGTGAGTCCAGAGAGTGCACCGGCTCCAATGGCGATACACTGCAGTGAGTCCAGACAGTGCACAGGCACCACTGGGGATGCAGTGCAGTGAGTCCAGAGAGTGCACTGGCACCACTGGGGATGCAGTGCAGTGAGTCCAGAGAGTGCTCTGGCACCACTGAGCTACACTGCAGTGAGTCAAGTAGTTGCACTGGCACCACTGGGGATGCACTGCTGTGAGTCCAGAGACTACACTGGCACCACTGGAAATGCAGTGCAGTGAGTGCAGAGAGTGCACTGGCACCACTGTTGATGCAGTGCAGTGAGTCGAGAGAGTGCACTGGCAGCACTGGGGATGCAGTGCAGTGAGTCCAGAGAGTGCCCTGGCACCACTGGGGATGCACTGCAGTGAGCTCAGAAAGTGCACTGGCACGACTGGAGATGCAGTGCAGTGAGTCGAGAGAGTGCACTGGCACCACTGGGGATGCACTGCAGTGAGTCCAGAGAGTGCAGTGGCACCATTGGGGATGCAGTGCACTGAGTCCTGAGAGTGCACTGGCACCACTGGTGATGCAGTGCAGTGAGTCCTGAGAGTGCAAAGGCACCACAAGGGATGCACTGCAGTGAGTCCAGAGAGTGCACTGGCACCACTGGGGATGCAGTGCAGTGAGTCCAGAGAGTGCACTGGCACCACTGGGGATGCACTACAGTGAGTCCAGAGAGTGCACTGGCACCACTGGGGATGCAGTGCAGTGACTCCAGAGAGTGCAGAGGCACCACTGTTGATGCAGTGCAGTGAGTGCAGAGAGTGCACTGGCACCAGTGCGGAAGCACTGCAGTGAGTCCAGAGAGTGCACTGGCACCACTGGGAATGCACTGCAGTGAGTCCAGAGAGTGCACTGGCACAACTGGGTATGCAGTGCAGTGAGTCCAGAGAGTGCACTGGCACCACTGGGGATGCAGTGCAGTGAGTCCAGAGAGTGCAATAGCACCAATGGGATGCAGTGCAGTGAGTCCAGAGAGTGCACTGGCGCCACTGGGGATGCACTGCAGTGAGTCCAGAGAGTGCACTGGCACCACTGGGGATGCAGTGCAGTGACTCCAGAGAGTGCACTGGCAACACTGGGGATGCACTGCAGTGAGTCCACAGAGTGCACTGGCACCACTGGGGATGCACTGCAGTGAGTCCAGAGAGTGCACTGGCACCACTGGGGATGCACCCCGGTGAGTCCAGAGAGTGCACTGGCACCACTGAAGATGCACCCCGGTGAGTCCAGAGAGTGCACTCGCACCACTGGGGATGCACTGCAGTGAGTCCAGAGAGTGCACTGGCACCACAGGGCATGTAGTGCAGTGAGTCCACAGAGGGCACTGGCACCACTGGGGATGCAGCGCAGTGACTCCAGAGAGTGCAGTGGCACCACTGGGGATGCACTGCAGTGAGTCCGAAGAGTGCACTGGCACCCCTGGGGATGCACTGCAGTGACTCGAAAGAGTGCACTGGCACCACTGGGGATGCACTGCAGTGAGTCCGGAGAGTGCCCTGGCACCATTGGGGATGCAGTGCAGTGAGTGCAGAGAGTGCACTGTCAGCACTGGGGATGCAGTGCAGTGAGTCCAGAGAGTGCACTGGCACCACTGGGGATGCAGCGCAGTGAGTCCAGAGAGTGCACTGGCACTACTGGGGATGCAGTGCAGTGAGTCCAGAGAGTGCACTGGCACCACTGCGGATGCACTGCAGTGAGTCCAGAGAGTGCACTGGCACCACTGGGGATGCAGTGCAGTGAGTCCAGAGAGTGCACTGGCACCACTGGGGATGCAGTGCACTGAGTCCAGAGAGTACACTGGCACCACTGGGGATGCAGTGCAGTGAGTCCAGAGAGTGCACTGGCACCACTGGGGATGCACCCCGGTGAGCCCAGAGATTGCACTGGCACCACTGGGGATGCACTGCAGTGAGTGCAGAGAGTGCACTGGCACCACTGGGGATGCACTGCAGTGAGGGCAGAGAGTGCACTGGGACCACAGGGGATGCAGTGCAGTGAGTCCAGAGAGTGCACTGGCACCACTGGGGATGCACTACAGTGAGTCCAGAGAGTGCACTTGCACCACTGAGGATGCAGTGCAGTGACTCCAGAGAGTGCACTGGCACCACTGGGGATGCAGTGCAGTGAGTCCAGAGAGTGCACTGGCACCACTGGGGATGCAATGCGGTGAGTCCAGAGAGTACACTGGCACCACTGGGGATGCAGTGCAGTGAGTCCAGAGAGTGCACTGACACCACTGGGGATGGAGTGCGGTGAGTTCAGAGAGTGCACTGGCACCACTGGGGATGCAGTGCAGTGAGTCCAGAGAGTGCACTGGCACCATAGGTGATGCAGTGCAGTGAGTACAAAGAGTGCATTGGCACCACAGGGGATGTAGTGCAGTGATTCCAGAGAGTGCACTGGCACCACTGGGGATGCAGTGCAGTGAGTCCAGAGAGTGCACTGGCACCACTGGGGATGCACTGCAGTGAGTCCAGAGAGTGCACTGGCACCACTGGGGATGCAGTGCAGTGAGTCCAGAGAGTGCACTGGCACCTTGGGGATGCACTGCAGTGAGTCCGGAGAGTACACTGGCCCCACTGGGGATGCAGTGCATTGAGTCCAGAGAGTGCACTGGCACCACTGGGGATGCAGTGCAGTGACTCCAGAGAGTGCACTGGCACTTCTGGGGATGCAGTGCAGTGACTCCAGAGAGTGCACTGGCACCACTGGAGATGCACTGCAGTGAGTCCAGAGAGTGCACTGGCACCAGTGGGGATGCACTGCAGTGGGTCCAGAGAGTGCACTGGCACCACTGGGAATGCACTGCACTGAGTCCAGAGAGTGCACTGGCACCACTGGGGATGCAGTGCAGTGAGTCCAGAGAGTGCACTGGCACCACTGGGGATGCAGTGCTGTGAGTCCAGAGAGTGCACTGGCACCACTGGGGATGCACGTCAGTGAGTCCAGAGAGTGCAATGGCACCACTGTGGATGCACGTCACTGAGTCCAGAGAGTGCACTCTCTGGACTTGCCGGGGTGCATCCCCAGTGGTGCCAGTGCACTGGGGATGCACGTCAGTGAGTCCAGAGAGTGCACTCTCTGGACTTGCCGGGGTGCATCCCCAGTGGTGCCAGTGCACTCTCTGGACTCACGGGGTTGCATCCCCAGTGGTGCCAGTGCACTCTCTGGACTCACTGCACTGCATCCCCTGTGGTGCCAGTGCACTCTCTGGACTCACCCGAGTGCATCCCCAGTGGTACCAGTGCACTCTCTGGACTCACCCGAGTGCATCCCCAGTGGTGCCAGTGCACTCTCTGGACCCACTGCACTGCATCCCCAGTGGTGCCAGGGCACTCTCTGGACTCACTGCACTGCATCCCCAGTGGTGCCAGTGCACTCTCTGGACTCATTGCACTGCATCCCCAGTGGTGCCAGTGCACTCTCTGGACTCACTGCAGTGCATCTCCAGTGGTGCCAGTGCACTCTCTGGACTCACCGGGATGCATCCCCAGTGGTACCAGTGCACTCTCTGGACTCACTGCACTGCATCCCCAGTGGTGCCAGTGCACTCTCTGGACTCACTGCACTGCATCCCCAGTGGTGACAGTGCACTCTCTGGACTTGCCGGGGTGCATCCCCAGTGGTGCCAGTGCACTCTCTGGACTCACCGGGGTGCATCCCCAGTGGTGCCAGTGACCTCTCTTGACTCACTGCACTGCATCCCCAGTGGTGCCAGTGCACTCTGGACTCACCGCACTGCATCCCCAGTGATGCCAGTGCACTCTCTGGACTCACTGCACTGCATCCCCAGTGGTGCCAGTGACCTCTCTGGACTCACTGCACTGCATCCCCAGTGGTGCCAGTACACTCTCTGGACTCACTGCACTGCATCCCCAGTGGTGCCAGTGCACTCTCTGGACTCACTGCACTGCATCCCCAGTTGTGCCACTGCACTCTCTGGACTCACTGCACTGCATCCCCAGTGGTGCCAGTGCACTCTCTGGACTCATTGCAGTGCATCCCCAGTGGTGCCAGTGCACTCTTTGGACTCACTGCACTGCATCCCCAGTGGTGCCACTGCACTCTCTGGACTCACTGCACTGCATCCCAAGTGGTGCCGGGGCACTCTCTGGACTCACTGCACTGCATCCCCAGTGGTGCCAGTGCACTCTCTGGACTCACTGCACTGCATCCCCAGTGGTTCCAGTGCACTCTCTGGACTCAGTGCACTGCATCCCCAGTGGTGCCAGTGCACTCTCTGGACTTGCCGGGGTGCATCCCCAGTGGTGCCAGTGCAGTCTCTGTGTTAGTGTTGGGGAGAATCGAATGGATGTTTTACTAACGTCTCTTAGGTAATGGGACCTACAGTATAATTAAGCATTGCCAAATGTACTTACATTATCAATTAATCTATGTATACTGGATACTTAGGGAGTACATTGAACAATCAAAAGAATCATTGAAGGGGAACCTTGGGAGGGAACAGGTACAACCTGACCTTGGATAAGGGCCTGGAAATGATGAAATGAGTTGAAGCAGAACCAAGAAGCGGAGGGAGCATGCGTCGAGTAAGAAAGGTGAAAAGTTTAGCGGAGAGGAAGACTCCTTACTTCATCTGCACGACCACCTGGACGACCACCAGAGTGCGCCACGCATGCGCAAAGGGGAGGGGAGCTAATTAGAATGAAAAGCGAGGCTGCTGTTGCAACCTGTAATGAATATGTATACTTGACGCAATATTGTATGTATAAATAACGGCTGGGAAGTAACGGGACTTGAAGCCAGATTTGGGCACCTGCCCCGGCTTCCAGCGCTGAATAAAGCACCTTCATATAATCACTTGGTGATTATGTGGTTGCTAGGCTAACATCTGGACTCACTGCAGTGCATCCCCAGTGGTGCCAGTGCACTCTCTGGAGTCACTGCATTGCATCCCCAGTGGTGCCAGTGCACTCTCTGGACTCACTGCAGTGCATACCCAGTGGTGCCAGTGCACTCTCTGGACTCACTGTACTTCATCCCCAGTGGTGCCTGTGAAGTCTCTGGACTCACTGCAGTGCATCCCCAGTGGTGCCAGTGCAATCTCAGGACTCACTGCACTGCATCCCCAGTGGTGCCTGTGAAGTCTCTGGTCTCACTGCACTGCATCACCAATGGTTCCACTGCACTCTCTGGACTCACTGCACTGCATCCCCAGTGGTGCCGTTGCACTCTCTGGACTCACTGCAGTGCATTTCCAGTGGTGCCAGTGTAGTCTCTGGACTCACTGCACTGCATCCCCAAGGTGCCAGTGCACTCTCTGGACTCACTGCACTGCATCCCCAGTGGTGCCAGTGCACTCTCTGGACTCACTGCACTGCATCCCCAGTGGAGACACTGCACTCTCTGGACTCACTGCACTGCATCCCCCGTGGTGCCAGTGCACTCTCTGGACTCACTGCAGTGCATTTCCAGTGGTGCCAGTGCACTCTCTGGACTCACTGAACTGCATCCCCAAGGTGCCAGTGCACTCTCTGGACTCACTGCACTGCATCCCCAGTGGTGCCAGTGCACTCTCTGGACTCACTGCAGTGTATCCCCTGTGGTGCCAGTGCACTCTGTGGACTCAGTGCACTGCATCCCAGTGGTGCCAGTGCACTCTCTGGACTCACTGCAGTGCATCCCCAGTGGTGCCAGTGCACTCTCTGGACTCACTGCACTGCATCCCAGTGGTGCCAGTGCACTCTCTGGACTCACTGCACTGCATCCCCAGTGGTGCCAGTGCACTCTCTGGACTCACTGCAGTCCATCCCCAGTGGTGCCAGTGCACTCTCTGGACTCACTGCACTGCATCCACAGTGGTGCCAGTGCACTCTCTTTACTCACTGCACTGTATCCCCAGTGGTGCCAGTGCACTCTCTGGACTCACTGTACTGCATCCCCAGTGGTGCCAGTGCACTCTCTGGACTCACTGCAGTGCATCCCCAGTGGTGCCAGTGCACTCTCTGGACTCACTGCACTGCATCCCCAGTGGTGCCAGTGCACTCTCTGGACTTGCCGGGGTGCATCCCCAGTGGTGCCAGTGCACTCTCTGGACTCACTGCATTCCCAGTGGTGCCAAGGCACTCTCTGGACTCACTGCACTGCATCCCCAGTGGTGCCACTGTACTCTCTTTACTCACTGCACTGCATCCTCAGTGGTGCCAGTGCACTCTCTGTACTCACTGTACTGCATCCCCAGTGGTGCCAGTGCACTCTCTGGACTCACTGCACTGCATCCCCAGTGGTGCCAGTGCACTCTCTGGACTCACTGCACTGCATACCCAGTGGTGCCAGTGCACTCTCTGGACTCACTGCAGTGCATCCCCAGTGGTGCCAGTGCACTCTCTGCACTCACTGCAGTGCATCCCCAGTGGTGCCAGTGCACTCTCTGGACTCACTGCACTGCATCCCCAGTGGTGCCATTGCACTCTCTGGACTTGCCGGGGTGCATCCCCAGTGGTGCCAGTGCACTCTCTGGACTCACTGCAGTGCATCCCCAGTGGTTCCAGTGCACTCTCTGGACTCACTGCACTGCATCCCCACTGGTGCCAGTGCACTCTCTGGACTCACTGCACTGCATCCCCAGTGGTGCCAGTGCACTCTCTGGACTCACTGCACTGCATCCCCAGTGGTGACAGTGCACTCTCTGGACTTGCCGGGGTGCATCTCCATTGGTGCCAGTGCACTCTCTGGAGTCACCGGGGTGCATCCCCAGAGGTGCCAGTGCACTCTCTGGACTCACTGCTCTACATCCCCAGTGGTGCCAGTTCACTCTCTGGACTCAAGGAACTGAATCCCCATTGGTGCCAGTGCGCTCTCTGGACTCACTGTACTGCATCCCCAGTGGTGCCTGTGAAGTCTCTGGACTCACTGCAGTGCATCCCAGTGGTGCCAGTGCAATCTCAGGACTCACAGCAGTGCAGCTCCAGTTGGTGCCAGTGCACTCTCTGGACTCACTGCAGTGCATCCCCAGTGGTGCCAGTGCACTCTCTGGACTCACTGCAGTGCATCCCCAGTGGTGCCAGTGCACTCTCTGGACTCACTGCACTGCATCCACAGTGGTGCCAGTGCACTCTCTTTACTCACTGCACTGCATCCCCAGTGGTGCCAGTGCACTCTCTGGACTCACTGTACTGCATCCCCAGTGGTGCCAGTGCACTCTCTGGACTCACTGCACTGCATCCCCAGTGGTGCCAGTGCACTCTCTGGACTCACTGCACTGCATACCCAGTGGTGCCAGTGCACTCTCTGGACTCACTGCAGTGCATCCCCAGTGGTGCCAGTGCACTCTCTGGACTCACTGCAGTGCATCCCCAGTGGTGCCAGTGCACTCTCTGGACTCACTGCACTGCATCCCCAGTGGTGCCAGTGCACTCTCTGGACTTGCCGGGGTGCATCCCCAGTGGTGCCAGTGCACTCTCTGGACTCACTGCAGTGCATCCCCAGTGGTGCCACTGCACTCTCTGGACTCACTGCATTCCCAGTGGTGCCAGGGCACTCTCTGGACTCACTGCACTGCATCCCCAGTGGTGCCACTGTACTCTCTTTACTCACTGCAGTGCATCCCCAGTGGTGCCAGTGCACTCTCTGGACTCACTGTACTGCATCCCCAGTGGTGCCAGTGCACTCTCTGGACTCACTGCACTGCATACCCAGTGGTGCCAGTGCACTCTCTGGACTCACTGCACTGCATCCCCAGTGGTGACAGTGCACTCTCTGCACTCACTGCATTGCATCCCCAGTGGTGCCAGTGCACTCTCTGGACTCACTGCACTGCATCCCCAGTGGTGCCAGTGCACTCTGTGGACTTGCCGGGGTGTATCCCCAGTGGTGCCAGTGCACTCTCTGGACTCACTGCACTGCATCCCCAGTGGTGCCAGTGCACTGTCTGGACTCACTGCGTTCCCAGTGGTGCCAGGGCACTCTCTGGACTCACTGTACTGCATCCCCAGTGGTGCCAGTGAAGTCTCTGGACTCACTGCACTGCATCCCCACTGGTGCCAGTGCACTCTCTGGACTCACTGCACTGCATCCCCTGTGGTGCCAGTGCTCTCTGTGGACTCACTGCACTGCATCACCAGTGGTGCCAGTGCACTCTCTGGACTCACTGCAGTGCATCCCCAGTGGTGCCAGTGCACTCTCTGGACTCACTGCACTGCAGCCCCGGTGGTGCCAGTGCAATCTCTGGACTCACTGCACTGCATCCCCAGTGGTGCCAGTGCACTCTCTGGACTCACTGCACTGCATCCCCAGTTTTGCCAGTGAAGTCTTTGGACTCACTGCACTGCATCCCCAGTGGTGCCAGTGCACTCTCTGGAGTCACTGAAGTGCATCCCCAGTGGTGCCAGTGCACTCTCTGGACTCACTGCACTGCATGCCCAGTGGTGCCAGTGCACTCTCTGGACTCACTGCACTGCATCCGCTCATGATCGGAGGATTCTGCAACTGAGTAGTCCCCCTCATAATCGGTGCCCCCGACATAGCATTCCCGCGAATAAACAACATAAGCTTTTGACTCCTCCCCCCATCATTCCTCCTACTACTAGTCTCATCCACTGTAGAAGCTGGCGCCGGCACAGGCTGAACTGTCTACCCTCCCCTAGCAGGTAACCTTGCCCACGCCGGAGCTTCAGTAGACCTGGCTATCTTCTCACTCCACTTAGCCGGTATCTCCTCCATCCTTGGGGCCATCAACTTTATCACCACAGCCATCAACATAAAACCCCCCGCACTCTCACAATACCAAACCCCACTATTTGTCTGATCCGTACTAATTACCGCCATCCTACTCCTTCTATCACTCCCCGTACTCGCCGCCGGTATTACAATATTACTAACTGATCGAAACCTAAACACCACATTCTTCGACCCCGCTGGAGGAGGAGACCCAATCCTGTACCAACACCTATTCTGATTCTTCGGACACCCAGAAGTCTATATTCTGATCCTACCGGGGTTCGGAATCATCTCACACGTAGTCACGTACTACTCAGGCAAAAAGGAGCCCTTCGGCTACATGGGAATAGTCTGAGCCATACTATCCATCGGCTTCCTAGGATTCATCGTCTGAGCTCACCACATGTTTACAGTAGGAATAGACGTTGATACCCGAGCCTACTTTACATCAGCCACTATAATCATTGCCATCCCTACCGGAATCAAAGTATTTAGCTGACTAGCCACCCTGCACGGAGGAACAATCAAATGAGACCCCCCCAATACTATGAGCTCTAGGATTTATCTTCCTATTTACCATCGGAGGATTAACAGGAATCGTTCTTGCAAACTCTTCCCTAGACATCGCCCTGCACGACACGTACTACGTAGTTGCCCACTTCCACTACGTCCTATCCATAGGCGCCGTCTTTGCCATTCTAGCAGGATTTACTCACTGATTCCCACTACTCACTGGGTTTACCCTACACCAAACATGAGCAAAAGCCCACTTCGGGGTAATATTTACAAGAGTAAACCTAACGTTCTTCCCCCAGCACTTCCTAGGCCTAGCAGGAATACCCCGACGATACTCGGACTATCCCGACGCCTACACACTATATGAAACACCATTTCCTCCATCGGCTCCCTAATCTCAATAGTAGCCGTAATCATACTAATATTCATCATCTGAGAAGCCTTTCCGGCCAAACGAAAAGTCCTACAACCAGAACTAACTACCACAAACGTTGAATGAATCCACGGCTGCCCTCCCCCATACCATACTTTCGAGGAACCGGCCTTCGTCCAAGTACAAGAAAGGAAGGAATCGAACCCTCACATGCTGGTTTCAAGCCAACTGCATTAACCGCTCATGCTTCTTTCTTATGAGACGTTAGTAAACCAATTACATAGCCTTGTCAAGACTAAATCACAGGTAAAAATCCTGTACATCTCATGTGGCCAACCACTCCCAACTAGGATTCCAAGACGCCTCATCACCCATCATAGAAGAACTCGTTGAATTCCACGACCACGCCCTAATCGTTGCCCTAGCTATCTGCAGCCTAGTTCTCTACCTTTTAGCCCACATACTAACAGAAAAACTCTCGTCCAATGCTGTAGACGCCCAAGAAGTAGAGCTGATCTGGACAATCCTACCTGCTATCGTCCTGGTACTCCTCGCCCTCCCATCCCTACAAATCCTCTACATAATGGACAAAATCGATGAACCAGACCTCACCCTAAAAGCCATCGGCCACCAATGATACTGAAGCTACGAATACACAGACTTCAAAGACCTATCATTCGACTCCTACATAGTGCCCACCCCAGACTTACCCAACGGCCACTTCCGACTGCTAGAAGTTGACCACCGCGTAGTTATCCCAATAGAATCCCCCATCCGCGTGATCATTACTGCAGGAGACGTACTCCACTCCTGAGCAGTCCCAACGCTCGGAGTTAAAACAGACGCAATCCCAGGCCGACTAAACCAAACTTCATTCATTACCACCCGGCCTGGGATTTTTTACGGACAATGCTCAGAAATTTGCGGGGCTAATCACAGCTACATACCCATTGTAGTAGAATCAACCCCACTCCCACATTTTGAGGCCTGATCGTCCCTTCTATCATCATCCTAATCATTAAGAAGCTATGCAACAGCACTAGCCTTTTAAGCTAGCCAAAGAGGGACTTCCCCCTCCTTAATGATATGCCACAGCTTAACCCCGCACCATGATTTTCAATCATAATTATAACCTGATTAACCCTAGCACTCCTCATCCAACCAAAACTACTAGCCTTCACCACAACCAACCCCCCATCAAATAAGACCTCCCTCACTACCAAACCCACACCATGATCCTGACCATGAACCTAAGCTTCTTTGACCAATTTTCCAGCCCCAATCTATTTGGCATCCCCTTAATCCTACTATCCCTACTCTTCCCAGCCCTACTATTCCCGTCCCCAAACAACCGATGAATCAACAACCGCCTTTCTACTATCCAAACATGACTCCTTCACCTAATCACAAAACAACTAATAGTCCCACTCAACAAAAATGGCCACAAATGAGCCATAATATTTACATCCCTAATAATCATACTTCTTACAATCAACCTTCTAGGCCTCCTTCCATATACATTCACCCCAACCACCCAACTATCTATGAACATAGCCCTAGCCTTCCCACTATGGCTCGCCACACTACTAACAGGCCTACGAAACCAACCATCAGCCTCTTTAGCCCACCTATTACCCGAAGGTACCCCTACACCCCTAATCCCCGCACTAATCCTGATCGAAACAACCAGCCTACTAATCCGCCCCCTAGCCCTCGGAGTCCGCCTTACAGCCAACCTTACAGCAGGACACTTACTCATCCAACTCATCTCTACAGCCTCCATTGCATTAATACCCACCCTTCCTGCAGTATCCATCCTAACAATAATCATCCTACTACTCCTAACCATCCTAGAAGTAGCAGTAGCCATAATCCAGGCCTACGTCTTCGTGCTCCTTCTAAGCCTATACTTACAAGAAAACATCTAATGGCACACCAAGCACACTCATACCACATAGTTGACCCAAGCCCTTGACCAATCTTCGGGGCAGCCGCCGCCCTACTCACAACCTCAGGATTAATCATGTGATTCCACTACAACTCATCCATACTACTAACCCTAGGCCTCATCTCAATACTCCTAGTAATACTCCAATGATGACGAGACATTGTACGAGAAAGCACCTTCCAAGGCCATCACACTCCCACAGTCCAAAAAGGCCTACAATACGGCATAATCCTTTTCATCACATCCGAAGCATTCTTCTTCTTAGGGTTCTTCTGAGCGTTCTTCCACTCGAGCCTGGCCCCAACCCCAGAACTAGGAGGCCAATGACCCCCAACAGGAATTAAACCACTCAACCCGATAGAAGTCCCCCTACTAAACACAGCCATCCTACTAGCCTCAGGCGTTACCGTAACGTGAGCCCATCACAGCATCACAGAAGGAAACCGAAAACACGCCATCCACGCCCTAACCCTAACGATCCTCCTGGGATTCTACTTCACAGCCCTACAAGCAATAGAATACCACGAAGCCCCATTCTCAATCGCCGATAGCGTCTACGGATCTACCTTCTTCGTTGCCACTGGATTCCACGGACTCCACGTAATCATCGGATCCTCCTTCCTGACCGTCTGCCTCTTCCGACTGATCAAGTCCCACTTTACATCAGACCACCACTTCGGATTCGAGGCAGCAGCCTGATACTGACACTTCGTAGACGTCATCTGACTATTCCTCTACATAACCATCTACTGATGAGGATCTTGCTCTTCTAGTATATTAATTACAATTGACTTCCAATCTCTAGAATCTGGTATAAACCCAGAGGAGAGCAATGAACGCACTCATGTTCATATTCGCCCTATCATCAATCCTAAGCGCCGCCCTAACCGCATTAAACTTCTGACTCGCCCAAATAAACCCCGACTCAGAGAAACTCTCACCGTACGAATGTGGATTCGACCCACTTGGATCTGCTCGATTACCATTCTCAGTCCGATTCTTCCTCAGTAGCCATCCTGTTCGTCCTATTCGACCTAGAAATCGCCCTCCTACTCCCCCTGCCATGAGCCGTCCAACTCCAATCCCCCCTAATGACCCTCACCTGAACTGTAGTGATCCTCCTTCTCCTAACACTCGGACTGGCCTACGAGTGAATTCAAGGGGGCCTAGAATGAGCAGAATAACAGAAAGTTAGTCTAACCAAAAAGATAGCTGGTTTCGACCCAGCAGATTACAGCCAACCCTGTAACTTTCTTATGTCGCCCCTACATTTAAGCTTCTACTCAGCCTTCATTTTCAGCGGACTAGGACTAGCCTTCCACCGAACCCACCTAGTATCCGCCCTACTATGCCTTGAAAGCATAATATTATCGATATTCGTAGGCCTATCAATATGATCCATCGAAAACCAAGTCTCCTCATTCACCATGGTACCAATTCTCATGCTAACCTTCTCAGCGTGTGAGGCGGGCACAGGCCTGGCCATCCTAGTAGCCTCCACCCGCACACATGGCTCCGACCATCTACACAACCTAAACCTCCTGCAATGCTAAAAATCATCCTACCCACAATCATACTTCTTCCAACAGCCCTGCTGTCTCCACCAAAATTTCTATGGACTAACACCACCTTATACAGCCTCCTAATCGCTGCCCTAAGCCTACAGTGATTAATCCCAACCTACTACCCCTACAAATTTTTATCCAACTGAACAGGAATTGACCAAATCTCATCCCCCCTCCTAGTACTATCCTGCTGACTACTCCCACTCATAATCATAGCAAGCCAAAACCACCTGCAACAAGAACCCCTACAACGCAAACGAATCTTTATCTCAACCTTAGTCGCAGTCCAGCCATTCATCCTACTAGCCTTTTCCACCACAGAACTAGCACTATTTTACATCTCATTTGAAGCAACCCTCATTCCCACCCTAATCTTAATCACCCGATGGGGGAACCAACCAGAACGCCTAAGCGCTGGCATCTACCTGCTATTCTACACGCCAGTAAGCTCTCTACCCCTGCTAATCACAATCATACACCTATACGTGAAAATTGGCACCCTGCACCTGCCAACCCTACAACTAACCCACCCAACCCTATCCACCTCATGGACAGGAATACTATCAGGTCTAGCACTGCTCATAGCATTCATAGTAAAAGCCCCACTATACGGCCTACACCTCTGACTGCCAAAAGCCCACGTAGAAGCACCCATCGCAGGCTCAATACTCCTCGCCGCCCTACTACTAAAGCTAGGAGGATACGGAATTATACGAGTCACTCTATTTATGGGCCCACTGTCCAACCTCCTGCACTACCCCTTCCTAACCCTGGCCCTATGAGGCGCCCTAATGACTAGCTCAATCTGCCTACGACAGACAGACCTAAAATCACTAATCGCTTATTCATCCGTTAGCCACATAGGCCTAGTTATCGCCGCAGGAATAATCCAAACCCACTGATCATTCTCAGGGGCAATGATCCTAATAATTTCCCATGGACTAACTTCCTCCATACTATTCTGCCTAGCCAACACAAACTATGAACGTACGCACAGCCGAATTCTACTACTCACACGAGGCCTACAACCTCTCCTACCACTCATAGCTACCTGATGATTGCTGGCCAATCTAACAAACATAGCCTTACCCCCAACAACAAACCTCATAGCAGAGCTAACCATTATAATCACCTTATTCAACTGATCTGCCTTCACGATCATCCTAACAGGAATCGCAACCCTACTAACCGCCTCCTACACCTTATTCATACTACTAATGACCCAACGAGGCTCAATCCCCTCCCACATCACATCTATGCAAAACTCAACCACGCGAGAACACCTGCTCATAACACTCCACATTATCCCAATATTCCTCCTAATCCTCAAACCCGAACTGATCTCCGGAATCCCCTCATGCAAGTATAGTTTAAACCAAACATTAGACTGTGATTCTAAGAATAGAAGTTCAAACCTTCTTACCTGCCGAGGGGAGGGTTTAACCAACAAGAGCTGCTAACTCTTACATCTGAGCCTAAAACCTCAGCCCCCTTACTTTTAAAGGATAACAGCAATCCACTGGTCTTAGGAACCACCCATCTTGGTGCAAATCCAAGTAAAAGTAGTGAACCCCACACTACTAATCAACTCCCTCACACTACTCACGCTGACAATCCTCCTAACCCCAATCATCCTGCCATTTCTATTTAAAAACTTTAAAAACACCCCACAAGCCACCACCCGCGCTGTTAAAACCGCATTCCTAATTAGCCTAGCCCCTACAACCGCATTCATCTACTCGGGAGTAGAATCTGTCACCTGCCACTGGGAGTGAAAATTCATTATAAACTTTAAAATCCCCCTGAGCCTAAAAATAGACCAATACTCAATAACATTTCTTCCAATCGCCCTATTTGTAACATGATCAATCCTACAATTCGCCATATGATACATGGCCTCAGAGCCATACGTAACAAAATTTTTCACCTACCTACTGACATTCCTAGTCGCCATACTCCTCCTAACAACCGCAAACAACATATTCCTCCTATTCGTAGGCTGGGAAGGAGTACGAATCATGTCCTTCCTTCTCATCGGCTGATGACAAGGCCGAGCAGATGCCAACACCGCCGCCCTACAAGCCGTAATCTACAACCGAATCGGAGACGTCGGACTGATCCTGAGCATAGCATGACTAGCTTCAACATTCAACACCTGAGAGATCCAACAAGCCGTACACCCCCACCAAACCCCAATCCTCCCCCTCATAGGATTAATCCTCGCAGCCGCAGGAAAATCCGCCCAATTTGGACTCCACCCATGACTGCCCGCAGCAATAGAAGGCCCCACCCCAGTATCAGCCCTACTGCACTCCAGTACCATAGTAGTAGCCGGAATCTTCCTGCTCATCCGCATGCACCCCCTGCTAGCCACCAACCAGACAGCCCTAACTGCCTGCCTATGCCTAGGTGCTCTATCAACCCTATTCGCTGCCACATGCGCCCTAACCCAAAATGACATCAAAAAAATCATTGCTTTCTCAACATCCAGCCAACTAGGACTAATAATAGTCACTATCGGACTAAACCTCCCACAACTAGCCTTCCTACACATCTCAACCCATGCCTTCTTTAAAGCCATACTATTCCTATGCTCAGGGTCTATCATCCACAACCTAAACGGAGAACAAGATATCCGAAAGATAGGAGGCCTACAGAAAATACTCCCAGTCACTACTTCCTGCCTAACCATTGGAAACCTGGCGCTGATAGGAACCCCATTCCTAGCCGGATTCTACTCAAAAGACCTCATCATCGAAAGCTTAAACACATCATACCTAAATACTTGAGCCCTACTCCTAACCCTTATAGCCACAGCATTCACCGCAACCTACAGCATCCGCATAACCATCCTAGTCCAAGCTGGACAAACCCGAATCCCCCCAATAGTATCAATAAACGAAAACAACCCACTAATCACCGCCCCCCTAACCCGACTCGCCCTAGGCAGCATTACAGCAGGAATAATCATTACCTCTTTCATCACACCAACCAAAACCCCCCCAATAACCATACCCCTTATCACCAAAACCGCTGCCATCCTCATAACAATCCTAGGAATCATCCTAGCCCTAGAACTATCGAACATAACACACACCCTCACTCACCCCAAACCAAACCCCCTCATAAACTTCTCCTCTGCATTAGGGTACTTCAACCCCCTAGTACACCGATTCTTCTCCAAAAACCTACTAGAAAAGGGACAAAACATTGCCCTACACTTGATCGACCTCTCCTGACTCAAAAAAATAGGGCCAGAGGGCCTTGCTGAACTACAAGTAGCCGCAAGCAAAGCCGCAACCTCAATACACACAGGGCTAATTAAGGCCTACCTAGGATCCTTCGCCCTCTCCATCCTGGTAATAATCCTAATAACACACAGACTCACTAATGGCCCCTAACATCCGCAAATCCCATCCCCTACTAAAAATAATCAACAACTCCCTAATCGACCTACCCGCCCCCTCCAACATCTCTGCCTGATGAAACTTCGGCTCCCTTCTAGCCATCTGCTTAGCCACACAAATCCTAACAGGCCTGCTACTAGCCATACACTACACCGCAGACACTTCACTCGCCTTCTCCTCAGTAGCTCACACATGCCGAGACGTCCAGTACGGATGGCTCATCCGCAACCTCCACGCCAACGGTGCTTCGCTCTTCTTTATCTGCATCTACTTACACATCGGACGAGGCCTCTACTACGGCTCCTACCTATACAAAGAAACCTGAAACACAGGAGTAATCCTCCTACTCACCCTAATAGCAACTGCCTTCGTAGGGTATGTCCTACCATGAGGACAAATGTCATTCTGAGGGGCCACCGTAATCACCAACCTATTCTCAGCCATCCCGTACATTGGGCAAACTCTAGTAGAATGAGCCTGAGGAGGATTCTCAGTAGACAATCCAACCTTAACCCGATTCTTCGCCATCCACTTCCTACTGCCCTTCCTAATTGCAGGAATCACCCTAGTCCACCTAACCTTCCTACACGAATCAGGCTCAAATAACCCACTAGGAATCGTATCAGACTGCGACAAAATCCCATTCCACCCATACTTCTCCATTAAAGACAGCTTAGGGCTTACCCTAATAATCACCCCTCTAATAGCACTAACCCTATTTTCACCGAACCTCCTGGTTCTTGGAATCCTAGTTGGGAGTGGTTGGCCACATGAGATGTACAGGATTTTTACCTGTGATTTAGTCTTGACAAGGCTATGTAATTGGTTTACTAACGTCTCATAAGAAAGAAGCATGAGCGGTTAATGCAGTTGGCTTGAAACCCATCCCCAGTGGTGCAAGTGCACTCTCTGAACTCACTGAAGTGCATCCCCAGTGGTGCCAGTGCACTCTCTGCACTCACTGCACTGCATCCCCAGTGGTGCCAGTGCGCTCTCTGGAGTCACAGCACTGCATCCCCAGTGGTGCCAGTGCACTCTGTGGACTCACTGTAGTGCATCCCCAGTGGTGCCAGTGCACTCTCTGGACTCACTGCACTGCATCCCCAGTGGTGCCAGTGCAATCTCTGGACTCACTGCAGTGCATCCCCAGTGGTGCCAGTGCACTCTCTGGACTCACTGCACTGCAGCCCCAGTGGTGCCAGTGCACTCTCTGGTCTCACTGCACTGCATCCCCAGTGGTGCCAGTGCACTCTCTGGACTCACTGCAGTGCATCCCCAGTGGTGCCAGTGCACTCTCTGGACTCACTGCACTGCATCCCCAGTGGTGCCAGTGCGCTCTCTGGAGTCACAGCACTGCATCCCCAGTGGTGCCAGTGCACTCTCTGGACTCACTGCACTGCATCCCCAGTGGTACCAGTGCACTCTCTGGACTCACTGAAGTGCATCCCCATTGGTGCCATTGCACTCTCTGCACTCACTGCACTGCATCCCCAGTGGTGCCAGTGCACTCACTGGACTGACTGCACTGCATCCCCAGTGGTGCCAGTGCGCTCTCCGGAGTCACAGCACTGCATCCCCAGTGGCGCCAGTGCACTCACTGGACACACTGTACTGCATCACAGGTGGTGCCAGTGCACTCTCTGCACTCACTGCACAGCATCCCCAGTGGTGCCAGTGCACTCTCTGGACTCACTAAACTGAATCACCAGTGGTGCCAGTGCACTCTCTGGACTCACTGCACTGCATCCCCAGTGGTGCCAGTGCAATCTCTGGACTCACTGTAGTGCATCCCCAGTGGTGCCAGTGAACTCTCTGGACTCACTGCACTGCATCCCCGGTGGTGCCAGTGCACTCTCTGGACTCACTGCACTGCATCCCCAGTGGTGCCAGTGCACTCTCTGGACTCACTGCAGTGCATCCCCAGTGGTGCCAGTGCACTCTCTGCACTCACTGCACTGCATTCCCAGTGGTGCCAGTGAAGTCTCTGGACTCACTGCACTGCATCCCCAGTGGTGCCAGTGCACTCTCTGGACTCACTGAACTGCATCCCCACTGCTGCCAGTGCACTCTCTGGACTCACTGCACTGCATCCCCAGTGGTGCCAGTGCACTCTCTGGACTCACTGCACTGCATCCCCAGTGGTGCCAGTGCACTCTCTCGAGTCACTGCACTACATCCCCAGTGGTGCCAGTGCACTCACTGGACTCACTTCACTGCATCCCCAGTGGTGCCAGTGCACTCTCTGGACTCACTTCACTGCATCCCCACTGGTGCCAGTGCACTCTCTGGACTCACTGCACTGCAGGCCCAGTGGTACCAGTGCACTCACTGGACTCACTGTACTGCATCACCAGTGGTGCCAGTGCACTCTCTGGACTCACTGCACTGCATCCCCAGTGGTTCCAGTGCACTCTCTGGACTCACTGCACTGCATCCCCAGTGGTGCCAGTGAGCTCTCTGGACTCACTGCTCTGCATCCCCCGTGGTGCCAGTGTACTCACAGGATTCACTGTACTGCATCCCCAGTGGTGCTTGTGCACTCTCTGGACTCACTGCAGTGCATCCCCAGTGGTGCCAGTGCACTCTCTAGACTCACTGAAGTGCATTCTCAGTGGTGCCAGTGCACTCTCTGGGCTCACTGAAGTGCATCCCCAGTGGTGCCAGTACACTCACTGGACTCACTGCACTGCATCCCCAGTGGTGCCAGTGCACTCTCTGGACTCACTGCACTGCATCCCCAGTGGTGCCAGTGCACTCTCTGGACTCACTGCAGTGCATCCCCAGTGGTGCCAGTGCACTCTCTGCACTCACTTCACTGCATCCCCAGTGGTGCCAGTGCACTCTCTGGACTCACTGCACTGCATCCCCAGTGGTGCCAGTGAAGTCTTTGGACTCACTGCACTGCATCCCCAGTGTTGCCAGTGCACTCTGTGGAGTCACTCAAGTGCATCCCCAGTGGTGCCAGTGCACTCTCTGGACTCACTGCACTGCATGTCCAGTGGTGCCAGTGCACTCTCTGGACTCACTGTACTGCATCCCCACTGGTGCCAGTGCACTATGTGGACTCACTGCACTGCAGCCCCAGTGGTGCCAGTGCACTCTCTGGACTCACTGCAGTGCATCCCCAGTGGTGCCAGTGCACTCTGTGGACTCACTGCACTGCATCCCCAGTGGTGCCAGTGCACTCTCTGGACTCACTGCACTGCATCCCCAGTGGTGCCAGTGCACTGTCTGGACTCACTGCAGTGCATCCCCAGTGGTGTCAGTGCACTCTCTGGACTCACTGTACTGCACCCCCAGTGGTGCCAGTGCACTCACTGGACTGACTGCACTGCATCCCCAGTGGTGCCAGTGCGCTCTCTGGACTCACTGCACTGCATCCCCACTGGTGCCAGTGCACTCACTGGACTCACTGCACTGCATCCCCAGTGCTGCCAGTGCACTCTCTGGACTCACTGCAGTGCATCCCCAGTGGTGCCAGTGCAACTACTGGACTCACTGCAGTGTAGCTCAGTAGTGCCAGAGCACTCTCTGGACTCACTGCACTGCATCCCCAGTGGTGCCAGTGCACTCTCTGGACTCACTGCACTGCATCCCCAGTGGTGTCAGTGCACTCTCTGGACTCATTGCACTGCATCCCCAGTGGTGCCAGTGCACTCTCTGGACTCACTGCACTGCATCCCCAGTGGAGCCCGTGCACTCTCTGGACTCACTGAAGTGCATCCCCAGTGGTGCCAGTGCACTCTCTGGACTCACTGCAGTGCATCACCGTTGGTGCCAGTGCACTCTCTGGACTCACTGCACTGCATCCCCAGTGGTGCCAGTGCACTCTCTGGACTCACTGCACTGCATCCCCAGTGGTGTCAGTGCACTCTCTGGACTCATTGCACTGCATCCCCAGTGGTGCCAGTGCACTCTCTGGACTCACTGCACTGCATCCCCAGTGGAGCCCGTGCACTCTCTGGACTCACTGAAGTGCATCCCCAGTGGTGCCAGTGCACTCTCTGGACTCACTGCAGTGCATCACCGTTGGTGCCAGTGCACTCTCTGGACTCACTGCAGTGCATCCCCGGTGGTGCCAGTGCACTCTCTGGACTCACTGAAGTGCATTCTCAGTGGTGCCAGTGCACTCTCTGGACTCACTGCACTGCATCCCCAGTGGTGCCAGTACACTCACAGGACTGACTGCACTGCATCCCCAGTGGAGCCAGTGCGCTCTCTGGACTCACTGCACTGCATCCCCATTGGTGCCAGTGCATTCTCTGGACTCACCGCACTGCACCCTGAGTGGTGCCAGTGCACTCTCTGGACTCACTGCAGTGCATCCCCAGTGGTGCCAGTGCACTCTCTGGACTCACTGTACTGCATCCCCAGTGTTGCCAGTGCACTCTCTGGACTCACTGCAGTGCATCCCCAGTGGTGCCAGTGCACTCTCTGGACTCACTGCACTGCATCCCCAGTGGTGTCACTGCACTCTCTGGACTCACTGCAGTGCATCCCCAGTGGTGCCAGTGCACTCTCTGGACTCACTGCAGTGCATCCCCAGTGGTGCCAGAGCACTCTCTGGACTCACTGCACTGCATCCCCAGTGGTGTCAGTGCACTCTCTGGACTCACTGAAGTGCATCCCCAGTTGTGCCAGTGCACTCTCTGGACTCAATGCACTGCATCCCCAGTGGTGCCAGTGCACTCTCTGGACTCAGTGCACTGCATCCCCAGTGGTGCCAGTGCAATCTCTGGACTCACTGTAGTGCATCCCCAGTGGTGCCAGTGCACTCTCTGGACTCACTGCAGTGCATCCCCAGTGGTGCCAGTGCACTCCCTGGACTCACTGTACTGCATCACCAGTGGTGCCAGTGCACTCTCTGGACTCACTGCAGTGCATCCCCAGTGGTGCCAGTGCACTCTCTGGACTCACTGCACTGCAGCCCCGGTGGTGCCAGTGCAATCTCTGGACTCACTGCACTGCATCCCCAGTGGTGCCAGTGCACTCTCTGGACTCACTGTAGTGCATCCCCAGTGGTGCCAGTGCACTCTCTGGAGTCACTGCACTGCATCCCCAGTGGTGCCAGTGCACTCTCTGGACTCACTGTACTGCATGACCAGTGGTGCCAGTGCACTCTCTGGACTCACTGCAGTGCATCCCCAGTGGTGCCAGTGCACTCTCTGGACTCACTGCACTGCAGCCCCGGTGGTGCCAGTGCAATCTCTGGACTCACTGCACTGCATCCCCAGTGGTGCCAGTGCACTCTCTGGACTCACTGCACTGCATCTCCAGTTTTGCCAGTGAAGTCTTTGGACTCACTGCACTGCATCACCAGTGGTGCCAGTGCACTCTCTGGAGTCACTGCACTGCATCCCCAGTGGTGCCAGTGCACTCTCTGGACTCACTGCACTGCATGCCCAGTGGTGCCACTGCACTCTCTGGACTCACTGTACTGCATCCCCACTGGTACCAGTGCACTCTGTGGACTCACTGTACTGCATCCCCAGTGGTGACAGTGCACTCTCTGGACTCACTGCACTACATCCCCAGTGGTGCCAGTGCACTCTCTGGACTCACTGCAGTGCATCCCCAGTGGTGCCAGTGCACTCTCTGGACTCACTGCACTGCATCCCCAGTGGTGCCAGTGCACTCTCTGGACTCACTGCAGTGCATCCACAGTGGTGCCAGTGCACTCACTGGACTCACTGCAGTGCATTCCCTCTGGTGCCAGTGCACTCTCTGGACTCACTGCACTGCATCCCCAGTGGTGCCAGTGCACTCTCTGGACTCACTGCACTGCATCCCCAGTGGTGCCAGTGCATTCTCTGGACTCACTGCAGTACATCACCAGTGGTGCCAGTGCACTCTCTGGACTCACTGCACTGCATCCCCAGTGGTGCCAGTGCAATCTCTGGACTCACTGCAGTGCATCCCCAGTGGTGCCAGTGCACACTCTGGACTCACTGCACTGCATCCCCAGTGGAGCCCGTGCACTCTCTGGACTCACTGAAGTGCATCCCCAGTGGTGCCAGTGCACTCTCTGGACTCACTGAAGTGCATTCTCAGTGGTGCCAGTGCACTCTCTGGACTCACTGCACTGCATCCCCAGTGGTGCCAGTACACTCACAGGACTGACTGCACTGCATCCCCAGTGGAGCCAGTGCGCTCTCTGGACTCACTGCACTGCATCCCCATTGGTGCCAGTGCATTCTCTGGAGTCACCGCACTGCACCCTGAGTGGTGCCAGTGCACTCTCTGGACTCACTGCAGTGCATCCCCAGTGGTGCCAGTGCACTCTCTGGACTCACTGTACTGCATCCCCAGTGTTGCCAGTGCACTCTCTGGAGTCACTGCACTGCATCCCCAGTGGTGCCAGTGCACTCTCTGGACTCACTGCACTGCATCCCCAGTGGTGCCAGTGCACTCTCTGGACTCACTGCAGTGCGTCCCCAGTGGCGCCAGTGCACTCTCTGGACTCACTGCACTGCATTCCATTGGTGCTAGTGCACTCTCTGGACTCACTGCACTGCATCCCCAGTGGTGCCAGTGCACTCTCTGGACTCACTGCACTGCATCCCCGGTTGTGCCAGTGCACTCTCTGGACTCACTGCAGTGCATCCCCAGTGGTGCCAGTGCACTCTCTGGACTCACTGCAGTGCTTCCGCACTGGTGCCAGTGCACTCTCTGCACTCACTGCACTGCATCAACAGTGTTGCCTCTTCACTCTCTGGACTCACTGCACTGCATCCCCAGTGGTGCCAGTGCACTCTCTGGACTCAGTGCACTGCATCCCCAGTGGTGCCAGTGCACTCTCTGGACTCAGTGCACTGCATCCCCAGTGGTGCCACTGCACTCTCTGGACTCACTGCACTGCATCCCCAGTGGTGCCAGTGCACTCTCTGGACTCACTGCACTGCATCCCCAGTGGTGCCAGTGCACTCTCTGAGCTCACTGCAGTGCATCCCCATTGGTGCCAGTGCACTCTCTGGACTCACTGCACTGCATCCCCAGTGGTGCCAGTGCACTCTCTGGACTCACTGCACTGCATCCCCAGTGGTGCCAGTGTATTCTCTGGACTCACAGCAGTGCATCCCCAGTGGTGCCAGTGCAACTACTGGACTCACTGCAGTGTAGCTCAGTGGTGCCAGAGCACTCTCTGGACTCACTGCACTGCATCCCCAGTGGTGCCAGTGCACTCTCTGGACTCACTGCAGTGCATCCCCAGTGGTACCAGTGCACTCTTTCGAGTCACTTCACTGCATCCCCAGTGGTGCCAGTGCATTCTCTGGACTCACTGCAGTGCATCCCCATTGGTACCAGTGCAGTCTCTGGAGTCACTGCAGTGCATCCCCAGTGGTGCCAGTGCACTCTCTGGACTAACTGCACTGCATCCCCAGTGCTGACAGTGCACTCTCTGGACTCACTGCACTGCATCCCCAGTGGTGCCAGTGCACTCTCTGGACTCACTGCAGTGCATCCCCTTTTGCGCCAGTGCACAATCTGGACTCACTGCATTGCATCCCCTTTTGCGCCAGTGCACTCTCTGGACTCAGGGCACTGCATCCCCAGTGGTGCCAGTGCACTCTCTGGAGTCACTGCGCTGCATCCCCAGTGGTGCCAGAGCACTCTCTGGACTCACCGGGGTGCATCCCAAGTGGTGCCAGTGCACTCTCTGGACTCACTGCAGTGCATCCCCTGTGGTGCCAGTGCACTCTCTGCACTCACTGCACTGCATCAACAGTGTTGCCTCTTCACTCTCTGGACTCAGTGCACTGCATCCCCAGTGGTGCCAGTGCACTCTCTGGACTCAGTGCACTGCATCCCCAGTGGTGCCAGTGCACTCTCTGGACTCACTGCAGTGCATCCCCAGTGGTGCCAGTGCACTCTCTGGACTCACTGCACTGCATCCCCAGTGGTGCCAGTGCACTCTCTGAGCTCACTGCAGTGCATCCCCAGTGGTGCCAGTGCACTCTCTGGACTCACTGCACTGCATCCCCAGTGGTGCCAGTGCACTCTCTGCACTCACTGCACTGCATCCCCAGTGGTGCCAGTGTATTCTCTGGACTCACAGCAGTGCATCCCCAGTGGTGCCAGTGCAACTACTGGACTCACTGCAGTGTAGCTCAGTGGTGCCAGAGCACTCTCTGGACTCACTGCACTGCATCCCCAGTGGTGCCAGTGCACTCTCTGGACTCACTGCACTGCATCCCCAGTGGTGCCAGTGCACTGTCTGGACTCACTGCAGTGTATCGCCATTGGAGCCGGTGCACTCTCTGGACTCACTAAACTGCATCCCCAGTGGTGCCAGAGAACTCTCTGGTCTCACTGCAGTGCATCCCCAGTGGTGTAGTGCACTCTCTGGACTCACTGCATCCCCAGTGGTGCCAGGGCACTCTCTGGACTCACAGCACTGCATCCCCATTGGTGCCAGTGCACTCTCTGGACTCACTGCACTAAAACCCCAGTGGTGCCAGTGCAGTCTCTGGACTCACTGCACTGCATCCCAAGTGGTGCCAGTGCACTCTCTGGACTCACCGGGGTGCATCCCCAGTGGTGCCAGTGCACTCTCTGGACTCACTGCACTGCATCCCCTGTGGTGTCAGTACACTCTCTGGACTCACTGCAGTGCATCCCCAGTGGTGCCAGTGTACTCTCTGGACTCACTGCACTGCATCACCAGCGGTGCCAGTGCACTCTCTGGACTCACTGCACTGCATCCCCAGTGGTGCCAGTGCACTCTCTGGACTCACTGCAGTGCATCTCCTGTTGTGCCAGTGCACTCTCTGCACTCACTGCACTGCATCCCCAGAAGTGCCAGTGCACTCTCTGGACTCACTGCACTGCATCACCAGTGGTGCCAGTGCACTCTCTGGACTCACTGCACTGCATCCCATTGGTGCTAGTGCACTCTCTGGACTCACTGCACTGCATCCCCAGTGGTGCCAGTGCACTCTCTGGACTCACTGCAGTGCTTCCCCACTGGTGCCAGTGCACTCTCTGGACTCACTGCACTGCATCCCTAAGGTGCCAGTGCACTCTCTGGACTCACTGCAGTGCATCACCAGTGGTGCCAGTGCACTCTCTGGAGTCACTGCACTGCATTCCCAGTGGTGCCAGTGCACTCTCTGGACTCACTGCACTGCGTTGCCATTGGTGCCAGTGCACTCTCTGGACCCACTGCAGTGCATCCCCACTGGTGCCAGTGCACTCTCTGGACTCAGTGCACTGCATCCCCTATGGTGCCAGTGCACTCTCTGTAGTCACTGCACTGCGTCCCCAGTGGTGCCAGTGCACTCTCTGGACTCACTGCAGTGTATCCCCTGTGGTGCCAGTGCACTCTGTGGACTCACTGCACTGCATCCCAGTGGTGCCAGTGCACTCTCTGGACTCACTGCACTGCATCCCCAAGGTGCCAGTGCACTCTCTGGCCTCAACTGCACTGCATCCCCAGTGCTGCCAGTGCACTCTCTGGACTCACTGCACTGCATCCCCAGTGGTGCCAGTGCACTCTCTGGACTCACTGCAGTGCTTCCCCACTGGTGCCAGTGCACTCTCTGGACTCACTGCACTGCATCCCCAGTGGTGCCAGTGCACTCTCTGGACTCACTGCAGTGCATCACCAGTGGTGCCAGTGCACTCTCTGGACTCACTGCACTGCATCCCCAGTGGTGCCAGTGCACTCTCTGGACTCACTGCACTGCATTCCCAGTGGTGCCAGTGCACTCTCTGGACTCACTGCACTGCGTTGCCATTGGTGCCAGTGCACTCTCTGGACTCACTGCACTGCATCCCCAGTGGTGCCAGTGCACTCTCTGGACTCCCGGCACCGCATCCCCAGTGGTGCCAGTGCACTCTCTGGGCTCACTGCAGTGCATCCCCAGTGGTGCCAGTGCACTCTCTTGACTCACTGCACTGCATCCCCAGTGGTGCCAGTGCACTCACTGGATTCACTGCACTGCATCCCCAGTGGTGCTAGTACACTCTCTGGACTCACTGCAGTGCATCCCCAGTGGTACCAGTACACTCTCTGGACTCACTGAAGTGCATTCTCAGTGGTGCCAGTGCACTCTGTGGACTCACTGCAGTGCATCCCCAGTGGTGCCAGTGCGCTCTCTGGACTCACTGCAGTGCATCCCCAGTGGTGCCAGTGCGCTCTCTGGACTCACTGCAGTGCATCCCCAGTGGTGCCAGTGCACTCTCTGGACTCACTGCACTGCATCCCCAGTGGTGTCACTGCACTCTCTGGATTCACTGCACTGCATCACCATTGGTGCCAGGGCACTCTCCGGACTACCTGCAGTGCATCCCCAGTGGTGCCAGTGCACTCTTTCGAGTCACTGCAGTGCATCCCCAGTGGTGCCAGTGCACTCTCTGGACTCACTGCACTGCATCCCCAGTGGTGCCAGTGCAGTCTCTGGAATCACTGCAGTGCATCCGCAGTGGTGCCAGTGCAGTCTTTTGAGTCACTGCAGTGCATCCCCAGTGGTGCCAGTGCACTCTCTGGACTCACTGCACTGCATCCCCAGTGGTGCCAGTGCACTCTCTGCACTCACTGCACTGCATCCCCAGTGGTGCCAGTGCACTCTCTGGACTCACAGCTGTGCATCACCAGTGGTGCCAGTGCACTCTCTGGACTCACTGCACTGCATCCCCAGTGGTGCCAGTGCACTCTCTGGACTCACTGCACTGCATAAACAGTGGTGCCACTGCACTCTCTGGAGTCACTGCACTGCATCCCCAGTGCTGCCAGTGCACTCTCTGGACTCACTGCACTGCATCCCCAGTGGTGCCCGTGACCTCTCTGGACTCACTGCAGTGCATCCCCAGTGGTGCCAGTGCACTCTCTGGACTCACTGTACTTCATCCCCAGTGTTGCCACTGCACTCTCTGGAGTCACTGCACTGCATCCCCAGTGGTGCCAGTGCACTCTCTGGACTCACTGCACTGCATCCCCAGTGGTGCCAGTGCACTCTCTGGACTCACTGCAGTGCGTCCCCAGTGGCGCCAGTGCACTCTCTGGACTCACTGCACTGCATTCCATTGGTGCTAGTGCACTCTCTGGACTCACTGCACTGCATCCCCAGTGGTGCCAGTGCCCTCTGTGGACTCACTGCACTGCATCCCCGGTTGTGCCAGTGCACTCTCTGGACTCACTGCAGTGCATCCCCAGTGGTGCCAGTGCACTCTCTGGACTCACTGCAGTGCTTCCGCACTGGTGCCAGTGCACTCTCTGCACTCACTGCACTGCATCAACAGTGTTGCCTCTTCACTCTCTGGACTCACTGCACTGCATCCCCAGTGGTGCCAGTGCACTCTCTGGACTCAGTGCACTGCATCCCCAGTGGTGCCAGTGCACTCTCTGGACTCAGTGCACTGCATCCCCAGTGGTGCCAGTGCACTCTCTGGACTCACTGCACTGCATCCCCAGTGGTGCCAGTGCACTCTCTGGACTCACTGCAGTGCATCCCCAGTGGTGCCAGTGCACTCTCTGAGCTCACTGCAGTGCATCCCCAGTGTTGCCAGTGCACTCTCTGGACTCACTGCACTGCATCCCCAGTGGTGCCAGTGCACTCTCTGGACTCACTGCACTGCATCCCCAGTGGTGCCAGTGCACTCTCTGGACTCACTGCACTGCATCCCCAGTGGTGCCAGTGCAACTACTGGACTCACTGCAGTGTAGCTCAGTGGTGCCAGAGCACTCTCTGGACTCACTGCACTGCATCCCCAGTGGTGCCAGTGCACTCTCTGGACTCACTGCACTGCATCCCCAGTGGTACCAGTGCACTCTTTCGAGTCACTGCACTGCATCCCCAGTGGTGCCAGTGCATTCTCTGGACTCACTGCAGTGCATCCCCATTGGTACCAGTGCAGTCTCTGGAGTCACTGCAGTGCATCCCCAGTGGTGCCAGTGCACTCTCTGGACTAACTGCACTGCATCCCCAGTGCTGACAGTGCACTCTCTGGACTCACTGCACTGCATCCCCAGTGGTGCCAGTGCACTCTCTGGACTCACTGCAGTGCATCCCCTTTTGCGCCAGTGCACAATCTGGACTCACTGCAGTGCATCCCCTTTTGCGCCAGTGCAATCTCTGGACTCAGGGCACTGCATCCCCAGTGGTGCCAGTGCACTCTCTGCACTCACTGCACTGCATCCCCAGTGGTGCCAGTGCACTCTCTCGACTCACTGCACTGCAACTCCAGTGGTGCCAGTGCACTCTCTGGACTCACTGCACTGCATCCCCAGTGGTGCCAGGGCACTCTCTGGCGTCACTGCGCTGCATCCGCAGTGGTGCCAGAGCACTCTCTGGACTCACCGGGGTGCATCCCAAGTGGTGCCAGTGCACTCTCTGGACTCACTGCAGTGCATCCCCAGTGGTGCCAGTGCACTCTGTGGACTCACTGCCGTGCATCCCCAGTGTTGCCAGTGCACTCTCTGGAGTCACTGCACTGCATCCCCAGTGGTGCCAGTGCATTCTCTGGACTCACTGCAGTGCATCCCCAGTGGTGCCAGTGCACTCTCTGGACTCACTGCAGTGCGTCCCCAGTGGTGCCAGTGCACTCTCTGGACTCACTGCACTGCATTCCATTGGTGCTACTGCACTCTCTGGACTCACTGCACTGCATCCCCAGTGGTGCCAGTGCCCTCTGTGGACTCACTGCACTGCATCCCCAGTTGTGCCAGTGCACTCTCTCGACTCACTGCAGTGCTTCCGCACTGGTGCCAGTGCACTCTCTGCACTCACTGCACTGCATCCCCAGTGTTGCCTCTTCACTCTCTGGACTCAGTGCACTGCATCCCCAGTGGTGCCAGTGCACTCTCTGGACTCAGTGCACTGCATCCCCAGTGGTGCCACTGCACTCTCTGGACTCACTGCAGTGCATCCCCAGTGGTGCCAGTGCACTCTCTGGACTCACTGCACTGCATCCCCAGTGGTGCCAGTGCACTCTCTGAGCTCACTGCAGTGCATCCCCAGTGGTGCCAGTGCACTCTCTGGACTCACTGCACTGCATCCCCAGTGGTGCCAGTGTATTCTCTGGACTCACAGCAGTGCATCCCCAGTGGTGCCAGTGCAACTACTGGACTCACTGCAGTGTAGCTCAGTGGTGCCAGAGCACTCTCTGGACTCACTGCACTGCATCCCCAGTGGTGCCAGTGCACTCTCTGGACTCACTGCACTGCATCCCCAGTGGTGCCAGTGCACTGTCTGGACTCACTGCAGTGTATCGCCATTGGAGCCGGTGCACTCTCTGGACTCACTAAACTGCATCCCCAGTGGTGCCAGAGAACTCTCTGGTCTCACTGCAGTGCATCCCCAGTGGTGCCAGTGCACTCTCTGGACTCACTGCATCCCCAGTGGTGCCAGGGCACTCTCTGGACTCACAGCACTGCATCCCCATTGGTGCCAGTGCACTCTCTGGACTCACTGCACTAAAACCCCAGTGGTGCCAGTGCAGTCTCTGGACTCACTGCACTGCATCCCAAGTGGTGCCAGTGCACTCTCTGGACTCACCGGGGTGCATCCCCAGTGGTGCCAGTGCACTCTCTGGACTCACTGCACTGCATCCCCTGTGGTGCCAGTACACTCTCTGGACTCACTGCAGTGCATCCCCAGTGGTGCCAGAGTACTCTCTGGACTCACTGCACTGCATCACCAGCGGTGCCAGTGCACTCTCTGGACTCACTGCACTGCATCCCCAGTGGTGCCAGTGCACTCTCTGGACTCACTGCAGTGCATCCCCTGTTGTGCCAGTGCACTCTCTGCACTCACTGCACTGCATCCCCAGAAGTGCCAGTGCACTCTCTGGACTCACTGCACTGCATCCCCAGTGGTTCCATTGCACTCTCTGGACTCACTGCATTGGATCCCCAGTGGTGTCAGTGCACTCTCTGGACTCAGTGCAGTGCATCCCCAGTGGTGCCAGTGCACTCTCTGGACTCACTGCAGTGCTTCCCCACTGGTGCCAGTGCACTCTCTGGACTCACTGTACTGCATCCCCAGTGGTGCCAGTGCACTCTCTGGACTCACTGCAGTGCATCACCAGTGGTGCCAGTGCACTCTCTGGAGTCACTGCACTGCATCCCCAGTGGTGCCAGTGCACTCTCTGGACTCACTGCACTGCATTCCCAGTGGTGCCAGTGCACTCTCTGGACTCACTGCACTGCGTTGCCATTGGTGCCAGTGCACTCTCTGGACCCACTGCAGTGCATCCCCACTGGTGCCAGTGCACTCTCTGGACTCAGTGCACTGCATCCCCTATGGTGCCAGTGCATTCTCTGTAGTCACTGCACTGCGTCCCCAGTGGTGCCAGTGCACTCTCTGGACTCACTGCAGTGTATCCCCTGTGGTGCCAGTGCACTCTGTGGACTCACTGCACTGCATCCCCAGTGGTGCCAGTGCACTCTCTGGACTCACTGCACTGCATCCGCAAGATGCCAGTGCACTCTCTGGCCTCAACTGCACTGCATCCCCAGTGCTGCCAGTGCACTCTCTGGACTCACTGCAGTGCATCCCCAGTGGTGCCAGTGCACTCTCTGGACTCACTGCAGTGCATCCCCAGTGGTGCCAGTGCACTCTCTGGACTCACTGCACTGCATCCCCAGTGGTGTCACTGCACTCTCTGGACTCACTGCACTGCATCACCATTGGTGCCAGGGCACTCTCCGGACTCACTGCAGTGCATCCGCAGTGGTGCCATTGCACTCTTTCGAGTCACTGCAGTGCATCCCCAGTGGTGCCAGTGCAATCTCTGGACTCACTGCACTGCATCCCCAGTGGTGCCAGTGCACTCTCTGGACTCAGTGCACTGCATCCCCAGTGGTGCCAGTGCACTCTCTTGACTCACTGCACTGCATCCCCAGTGGTGCCAGTGCACTCTCTGGACTCACTGCATTGCATCCCCACTGGTGCCAGTGCACTCTCTGGACTCACTGCACTGCATCCCCGGTGGTGCCAGTGCACTCTCTGGACTCACTGCAGTGCTTCCCCACTGGTGCCAGTGCACTCTCTGGACTCACTGCACTGCATCCCCAGTGGTGCCAGTGCACTCTCTGGACTCACTGCAGTGCATCACCAGTGGTGCCAGTGCACTCTCTGGACTCACTGCACTGCATCCCCAGTGGTGCCAGTGCACTCTCTGGACTCACTGCACTGCATTCCCAGTGGTGCCAGTGCACTCTCTGGACTCACTGCACTGCGTTGCCATTGGTGCCAGTGCACTCTCTGGACTCACTGCACTGCATCCCCAGTGGAGCCAGTGCACTCTCTGCACTCACTGCACTGCATCCCCAGTGGTGCCAGTGTATTCTCTGGACTCACAGCAGTGCATCCCCAGTGGTGCCAGTGCAACTACTGGACTCACTGCAGTGTAGCTCAGTGGTGCCAGAGCACTCTCTGGACTCACTGCACTGCATCCCCAGTGGTGCCAGTGCACTCTCTGGACTCACTGCACTGCATCCCCAGTGGTGCCAGTGCACTGTCTGGACTCACTGCAGTGTATCGCCATTGGAGCCGGTGCACTCTCTGGACTCACTAAACTGCATCCCCAGTGGTGCCAGAGAACTCTCTGGTCTCACTGCAGTGCATCCCCAGTGGTGCCAGTGCACTCTCTGGACTCACTGCATCCCCAGTGGTGCCAGGGCACTCTCTGGACTCACAGCACTGCATCCCCATTGGTGCCAGTGCACTCTCTGGACTCACTGCACTAAAACCCCAGTGGTGCCAGTGCAGTCTCTGGACTCACTGCACTGCATCCCAAGTGGTGCCAGTGCACTCTCTGGACTCACCGGGGTGCATCCCCAGTGGTGCCAGTGCACTCTCTGGACTCACTGCACTGCATCCCCTGTGGTGCCAGTACACTCTCTGGACTCACTGCAGTGCATCCCCAGTGGTGCCAGAGTACTCTCTGGACTCACTGCACTGCATCACCAGCGGTGCCAGTGCACTCTCTGGACTCACTGCACTGCATCCCCAGTGGTGCCAGTGCACTCTCTGGACTCACTGCAGTGCATCCCCTGTTGTGCCAGTGCACTCTCTGCACTCACTGCACTGCATCCCCAGAAGTGCCAGTGCACTCTCTGGACTCACTGCACTGCATCCCCAGTGGTTCCATTGCACTCTCTGGACTCACTGCATTGGATCCCCAGTGGTGTCAGTGCACTCTCTGGACTCAGTGCAGTGCATCCCCAGTGGTGCCAGTGCACTCTCTGGACTCACTGCAGTGCTTCCCCACTGGTGCCAGTGCACTCTCTGGACTCACTGTACTGCATCCCCAGTGGTGCCAGTGCACTCTCTGGACTCACTGCAGTGCATCACCAGTGGTGCCAGTGCACTCTCTGGAGTCACTGCACTGCATCCCCAGTGGTGCCAGTGCACTCTCTGGACTCACTGCACTGCATTCCCAGTGGTGCCAGTGCACTCTCTGGACTCACTGCACTGCGTTGCCATTGGTGCCAGTGCACTCTCTGGACCCACTGCAGTGCATCCCCACTGGTGCCAGTGCACTCTCTGGACTCAGTGCACTGCATCCCCTATGGTGCCAGTGCATTCTCTGTAGTCACTGCACTGCGTCCCCAGTGGTGCCAGTGCACTCTCTGGACTCACTGCAGTGTATCCCCTGTGGTGCCAGTGCACTCTGTGGACTCACTGCACTGCATCCCCAGTGGTGCCAGTGCACTCTCTGGACTCACTGCACTGCATCCGCAAGATGCCAGTGCACTCTCTGGCCTCAACTGCACTGCATCCCCAGTGCTGCCAGTGCACTCTCTGGACTCACTGCAGTGCATCCCCAGTGGTGCCAGTGCACTCTCTGGACTCACTGCAGTGCATCCCCAGTGGTGCCAGTGCACTCTCTGGACTCACTGCACTGCATCCCCAGTGGTGTCACTGCACTCTCTGGACTCACTGCACTGCATCACCATTGGTGCCAGGGCACTCTCCGGACTCACTGCAGTGCATCCGCAGTGGTGCCATTGCACTCTTTCGAGTCACTGCAGTGCATCCCCAGTGGTGCCAGTGCAATCTCTGGACTCACTGCACTGCATCCCCAGTGGTGCCAGTGCACTCTCTGGACTCAGTGCACTGCATCCCCAGTGGTGCCAGTGCACTCTCTTGACTCACTGCACTGCATCCCCAGTGGTGCCAGTGCACTCTCTGGACTCACTGCATTGCATCCCCACTGGTGCCAGTGCACTCTCTGGACTCACTGCACTGCATCCCCGGTGGTGCCAGTGCACTCTCTGGACTCACTGCAGTGCTTCCCCACTGGTGCCAGTGCACTCTCTGGACTCACTGCACTGCATCCCCAGTGGTGCCAGTGCACTCTCTGGACTCACTGCAGTGCATCACCAGTGGTGCCAGTGCACTCTCTGGACTCACTGCACTGCATCCCCAGTGGTGCCAGTGCACTCTCTGGACTCACTGCACTGCATTCCCAGTGGTGCCAGTGCACTCTCTGGACTCACTGCACTGCGTTGCCATTGGTGCCAGTGCACTCTCTGGACTCACTGCACTGCATCCCCAGTGGTGCCAGTGCACTCTCTGGACTCCCGGCACCGCATCCCCAGTGGTGCCAGTGCACTCTCTGGGCTTACTGCAGTGCATCCCCAGTGGTGCCAGTGCACTCTCTTGACTCACTGCACTGCATCCCCAGTGGTGCCAGTGCACTCACTGGATTCACTGCACTGCATCCCCAGTGGTGCTAGTACACTCTCTGGACTCACTGCAGTGCATCCCCAGTGGTACCAGTGCACTCTCTGGACTCACTGCAGTGCATTCTCAGTGGTGCCAGTGCACTCTGTGGACTCACTGCAGTGCATCCCCAGTGGTGCCAGTGCGCTCTCTGGACTCACTGCAGTGCATCCCCAGTGGTGCCAGTGCACTCTCTGGACTCACTGCACTGCATCCCCAGTGGTGTCACTGCACTCTCTGGACTCACTGCACTGCATCACCATTGGTGCCAGGGCACTCTCCGGACTACCTGCAGTGCATCCCCAGTGGTGCCAGTGCACTCTTTCGAGTCACTGCAGTGCATCCCCAGTGGTGCCAGTGCACTCTCTGGACTCACTGCACTGCATCCCCAGTGGTGCCAGTGCAGTCTCTGGAATCACTGCAGTGCATCCGCAGTGGTGCCAGTGCAGTCTTTTGAGTCACTGCAGTGCATCCCCAGTGGTGCCAGTGCACTCTCTGGACTCACTGCACTGCATCCCCAGTGGTGCCAGTGCACTCTCTGGACTCACAGCTGTGCATCACCAGTGGTGCCAGTGCACTCTCTGGACTCACTGCAGTGCATCCGCAGTGGTGCCAGTGCACTCTCTGGAGTCGCAGCACTGCATAAACAGTGGTGCCACTGCACTCTCTGGAGTCACTGCACTGCATCCCCAGTGGTGCCAGTGCACTCTCTGGACTCACTGCACTGCATCCCCAGTGGTGCCCGTGACCTCTCTGGACTCACTGCAGTGCATCCCCAGTGGTGCCAGTGCACTCTCTGGACTCACTGCAGTGCGTCCCCAGTGGCGCCAGTGCACTCTCTGGACTCACTGCACTGCATTCCATTGGTGCTAGTGCACTCTCTGGACTCACTGCACTGCATCCCCAGTGGTGCCAGTGCCCTCTGTGGACTCACTGCACTGCATCCCCGGTTGTGCCAGTGCACTCTCTGGACTCACTGCAGTGCATCCCCAGTGGTGCCAGTGCACTCTCTGGACTCACTGCAGTGCTTCCGCACTGGTGCCAGTGCACTCTCTGCACTCACTGCACTGCATCAACAGTGTTGCCTCTTCACTCTCTGGACTCACTGCACTGCATCCCCAGTGGTGCCAGTGCACTCTCTGGACTCACTGCACTGCATCCCCAGTGGTGCCAGTGCACTCTCTGGACTCAGTGCACTGCATCCCCAGTGGTGCCAGTGCACTCTCTGGACTCACTGCACTGCATCCCCAGTGGTGCCAGTGCACTCTCTGGACTCACTGCACTGCATCCCCAGTGGTGCCAGTGCACTCTCTGAGCTCACTGCAGTGCATCCCCATTGGTGCCAGTGCACTCTCTGGACTCACTGCACTGCATCCCCAGTGGTGCCAGTGCACTCTCTGCACTCACTGCACTGCATCCACAGTGGTGCCAGTGTAGTCTCTGGACTCACAGCAGTGCATCCCCAGTGGTGCCAGTGCAACTACTGGACTCACTGCAGTGTAGCTCAGTGGTGCCAGAGCACTCTCTGGACTCACTACACTGCATCCCCAGTGGTGCCAGTGCTCTCTCTGGACTCACTGCACTGCATCCCCAGTGGTACCAGTGCACTCTTTCGAGTCACTGCACTGCATCCCCAGTGGTGCCAGTGCATTCTCTGGACTCACTGCAGTGCATCCCCATTGGTACCAGTGCAGTCTCTGGAGTCACTGCAGTGCATCCCCAGTGGTGCCAGTGCACTCTCTGGACTAACTGCACTGCATCCCCAGTGCTGACAGTGCACTCTCTGGACTCACTGCACTGCATCCCCAGTGGTGCCAGTGCACTCTCTGGACTCACTGCACTGCATCCACTTTTGCGCCAGTGCACAATCTGGACTCACTGCAGTGCATCCCCTTTTGCGCCAGTGCACTCTCTGGACTCACTGCACTGCATCCCCAGTGGTGCCAGTGCACTCTCTGCACTCACTGCACTGCATCCCCAGTGGTGCCAGTGCACTCTCTCGACTCACTGCACTGCAACTCCAGTGGTGCCAGTGCACTCTCTGGACTCACTGCACTGCATCCCCAGTGGTGCCAGTGCACTCTCTGGACTCACTGCACTGCATTCCATTGGTGCTAGTGCACTCTCTGGACTCACTGCACTGCATCCCCAGTGTTGCCAGTGCCCTCTGTGGACTCACTGCACTGCATCCCCAGTTGTGCCAGTGCACTCTCTGGACTCACTGCAGTGCTTCCGCACTGGTGCCAGTGCACTCTCTGCACTCACTGCACTGCATCAACAGTGTTGCCTCTTCACTCTCTGGACTCAGTGCACTGCATCCCCAGTGGTGCCAGTGCACTCTCTGGACTCAGTGCACTGCATCCCCAGTGGTGCCAGTGCACTCTCTGGACTCACTGCACTGCATCCCCAGTGGTGCCAGTGCACTCTCTGAGCTCACTGCAGTGCATCCCCAGTGGTTCCAGTGCACTCTCTGGACTCACGGCAGTGCATCCCCAGTGGTGCCAGTGCACTCTCTGCACTCACTGCACTGCATCCCCAGTGGTGCCAGTGTATTCTCTGGACTCACAGCAGTGCATCCCCAGTGGTGCCAGTGCAACTACTGGACTCACTGCAGTGTAGCTCAGTGGTGCCAGAGCACTCTCTGGACTCACTGCACTAAAACCCCAGTGGTGCCAGTGCAGTCTCTGGACTCACTGCACTGCATCCCAAGTGGTGCCAGTGCACTCTCTGGACTCACCGGGGTGCATCCCCAGTGGTGCCAGTGCACTCTCTGGACTCACTGCACTGCATCCCCTGTGGTGCCAGTACACTCTCTGGACTCACTGCAGTGCATCCCCAGTGGTGCCAGTGTACTCTCTGGACTCACTGCACTGCATCACCAGCGGTGCCAGTGCACTCTCTGGACTCACTGCACTGCATCCCCAGTGGTGCCAGTGCACTCTCTGGACTCACTGCAGTGCATCCCCTGTTGTGCCAGTGCACTCTCTGCACTCACTGCACTGCATCCCCAGAAGTGCCAGTGCACTCTCTGGACTCACTGCACTGCATCCCCAGTGGTTCCATTGCACTCTCTGGACTCACTGCATTGGATCCCCAGTGGTGTCAGTGCACTCTCTGGACTCAGTGCAGTGCATCCCCAGTGGTGCCAGTGCACTCTCTGGACTCACTGCAGTGCTTCCCCACTGGTGCCAGTGCACTCTCTGGACTCACTGCACTGCATCCCCAGTAGTGCCAGTGCACTCTCTGGACTCACTGCAGTGCATCACCAGTGGTGCCAGTGCACTCTCTGGAGTCACTGCACTGCATCCCCAGTGGTGCCAGTGCACTCTCTGGACTCACTGCACTGCATTCCCAGTGGTGCCAGTGCACTCTCTGGACTCACTGCACTGCGTTGCCATTGGTGCCAGTGCACTCTCTGGACCCACTGCAGTGCATCCCCACTGGTGCCAGTGCACTCTCTGGACTCAGTGCACTGCATCCCCTATGGTGCCAGTGCACTCTCTGTAGTCACTGCACTGCGTCCCCAGTGGTGCCAGTGCACTCTCTGGACTCACTGCAGTGTATCCCCTGTGGTGCCAGTGCACTCTGTGGACTCACTGCACTGCATCCCAGTGGTGCCAGTGCACTCTCTGGACTCACTGCACTGCATCCCCAAGGTGCCAGTGCACTCTCTGGACTCAACTGCACTGCATCCCCAGTGCTGCCAGTGCACTCTCTGGACTCACTGCAGTGCATCCCCAGTGGTGCCAGTGCACTCTCTGGACTCACTGCAGTGCATCCCCAGTGGTGCCAGTGCACTCTCTGGACTCACTGCACTGCATCCCCAGTGGTGTCACTGCACTCTCTGGACTCACTGCACTGCATCACCATTGGTGCCAGGGCACTCTCCGGACTCACTGCAGTGCATCCGCAGTGGTGCCAGTGCACTCTTTCGAGTCACTGCAGTGCATCCCCAGTGGTGCCAGTGCACTCTCTGGACTCACTGCACTGCATCCCCAGTGGTGCCAGTGCAGTCTCTGGAATCACTGCAGTGCATCCCCAGTGGTGCCAGTGCACTCTCTTGACTCACTGCACTGCATCCCCAGTGGTGCCAGTGCACTCTCTGGACTCACTGCATTGCATCCCCACTGGTGCCAGTGCACTCTCTGGACTCACTGCACTGCATCCCCAGTGGTGCCACTGCACTCTCTGGACTCACTGCACTGCATCACCATTGGTGCCAGTGCACTCTCCGGACTCACTGCAGTGCATCCGCAGTGGTGCCAGTGCAGTCTTTTGAGTCACTGCAGTGCATCCCCAGTGGTGCCAGAGCACTCTCTGGACTCACTGCACTGCATCCCCAGTGGTGCCAATGCACTCTCTGGACTCACTGCACTGCATTCCCAGTGGTGCCAGTGTACTCTCTGGACTCACTGCAGTGCATCCCCAGTGGTGCCAGTGCACTCTCTGGACTCACTGTACTGCATCCCCAGTGGTGCCAATGCACTCTCTGGACTCACTGCACTGCATCACCATTGGTGCCAGGGCACTCTCCGGACTCACTGCAGTGCATCCCCAATGGTGCCAGTGCACTCTCTGTACTCACTGCAGTGCATCCCCAATGGTGCCAGTGCACTCTCTGGACTCACTGCAGTGCAGCCCCTGAGGTGCCAGTGTACTCTCTGGACTCACTGCACTGCATCCCCAGTGGTGCCAGTGCACTCTCTGCACTCACTGCACTGCATCACCAGTGGTGCCAGTGCACTCTCTGGACTCACAGCTGTGCATCCCCAGTGGTGCCAGTGCACTCTCTGGACTCACTGCACTGCATCCCCAGTGGTGCCAGTGCACTCTCTGGAGTCGCAGCACTGCATAAACAGTGGTGCCACTGCACTCTCTGGAGTCACTGCACTGCATCCCCAGTGCTGCCAGTGCACTCTCTGGACTCACTGCACTGCATCCCCAGTGGTGCCAGTGCACTCTCTGGACTCACTGCACTGCATCCCCAGTGGTGCCAGTGCACTCTCTGGACTCACTGCAGTGCATCCCCAGTGGTGCCAGTGCACTCTCTGGACTCACTGTACTGCATCCCCAGTGGTGCCAATGCACTCTCTGGACTCACTGCACTGCATCACCATTGGTGCCAGGGCACTCTCCGGACTCACTGCAGTGCATCCCCAATGGTGCCAGTGCACTCTCTGGACTCACTGCACTGCATCCCCAATGGTGCCAGTGCACTCTCTGGACTCACTGCAGTGCAGCCCCTGAGGTGCCAGTGTACTCTCTGGACTCACTGCACTGCATCCCCAGTGGTGCCAGTGCACTCTCTGCACTCACTGCACTGCATCACCAGTGGTGCCAGTGCACTCTCTGGACTCACAGCTGTGCATCCCCAGTGGTGCCAGTGCACTCTCTGGACTCACTGCACTGCATCCCCAGTGGTGCCAGTGCACTCTCTGGAGTCGCAGCACTGCATAAACAGTGGTGCCACTGCACTCTCTGGAGTCACTGCACTGCATCCCCAGTGCTGCCAGTGCACTCTCTGGACTCACTGCACTGCATCCCCAGTGGTGCCAGTGCACTCTCTGGACTCACTGCACTGCATCCCCAGTGGTGCCAGTGCACTCTCTGGACTCACTGCACTGCATCCCCAGTGGTACCAGTGCACTCTCTGGACTCACTGCACTGCATCCCCAGTGGTGCCAGTGCACTCTCTGGACTCACTGCATTGCATCCCCAGTGGTGCCAGTGCACTCTCTGGACTCACTGTACTGCATCCCCAGTGGTGCCAATGCACTCTCTGGACTCACTGCACTGCATCACCATTGGTGCCAGGGCACTCTCCGGACTCACTGCAGTGCATCCCCAATGGTGCCAGTGCACTCTCTGGACTCACTGCACTGCATCCCCAATGGTGCCAGTGCACTCTCTGGACTCACTGCAGTGCAGCCCCTGAGGTGCCAGTGTACTCTCTGGACTCACTGCACTGCATCCCCAGTGGTGACAGTGCACTCTCTGGAATCACTGCAGTGCATCCCCTGTGGTGCCATTGCAGTCTCTGGACTCACTGCACTGCATCCCCAGTGGTGCCAGTGCACTCTCTGGACTCACTGCAGTGCATCCCCAGTGGTGCCAGTGCACTCTCTGGACTCACTGCACTGCATCCCCAGTGGTGCCAGTGCACTCTCTGGACTCACTGCACTGCATCCCCAGTGGTACCAGTGCACTCTCTGGACTCTCTGCACTTCATCCCCAGCGGTGCCAGTGCACTCTCTGGACTCACTGCATTGCATCCCCAGTGGTGCCAGTGCACTCTCTGGACTCACTGCACTTCATCCCCAGTGGTGCCAGTGCACTCTCTGGACTCACTGCATTGCATCCCCAGTGGTGCCAGTGCACTCTCTGGACTCACTGCACTGCATCCCCAGTGGTGCCAATGCACTCTCTGGACTCACTGCACTGCATCACCATTATTGCCAGCCACTCTCCGGACTCACTGCAGTGCATCCCCAATGGTGCCAGTGCACTCTCTGGACTCACTGCACTGCATCCCCAGTGGTGCCAGTGCACTCTCTGGACTCACTGCACTGCATCCCCAGTGGTGTCACTGCACTCTCTGAACTCGCTGCACTGCATCACCATTGGTGCCAGGGCACTCTCCGGACTCACTGCAGTGCATCCGCAGTGGTGCCAGTGCACTCTTTCGAGTCACTGCAGTGCATCCCCAGTGGTGCCAGTGCACTCTCTGGACTAACTGCACTGCATCCCCAGTGGTGCCAGTGCACTCTCTGGAATCACTGCAGTGCATCCCCTTTTGCGCCAGTGCACTCTCTGGAATCACTGCAGTGCATCCCCTGTGGTGCCATTGCACTCTCTGGACTCACTGCACTCCATCCCCAGTGGTGCCTGTGCACTCTCTTGAGTCACTGCACTGCATCCCCAGTGGAGCCAGTGCACTCTATGGACTAACTGCACTGCATACCCAGTGGTGCCAGTGCACTCTCTGGACTCACTGCACTGCATCCCCAGTGGTGCCAGTGCACTCTCTGGACTCACGGCACTGCATCCCTGGTGGTTCCAGTGCACTCTCTGGATCACTGCACTGCATCACCATTGGTGCCAGGGCACTCTCCGGACTCACTGCAGTGCATTCCCAGTGGTGCCAGTGCACTCTTTCGAGTCACTGCACTGCATCCCCAGTGGTGCCAGTGCATTCTCTGGACTCACTGCAGTGCATCCCCATTGGTGCCAGTGCAGTCTCTGGAGTCACTGCAGTGCATCCCCAGTGGTGCCAGTGCACTCTCTGGACTAACTGCACTGCATCCCCAGTGCTGACAGTGCACTCTCTGGACTCACTGCACAGCATCCCCAGTGGTGCCAGTGCACTCTCTGGACTCACTGCAGTGCATCCCCTTTTGCGCCAGTGCACAATCTGGACTCACTGCAGTGCATCCCCTTTTGCGCCAGTGCACTCTCTGGACTCACTGCACTGCATCCCCAGTGGTGCCAGTGCACTCTCTGCACTCACTGCACTGCATCCCCGGGGGTGCCAGTGCACTCTCTCGACTCACTGCACTGCAACTCCAATGGTGCCATTGCAGTCTCTGGACTCACTGCAGTGCATCCCCAGTGGTGCCAGTGCACTCTCTGGAGTCACTGCGCTGCATCCCCAGTGGTGCCAGAGCACTCTCTGGACTCACCGGAGTGCATCCCAAGTGGTGCCAGTGCACTCTGTGGACTCACTGCAGTGCATCCCCAGTGGTGCCAGTGCACTCTGTGGACTCACTGCAGTGCATCCCCAGTGTTGCCAGTGCACTCTCTGGAGTCACTGCACTGCATCCCCAGTGGTGCCAGTGCACTCTCTGGACTCACTGCACTGCATCCCCAGTGGTGCCAGTGCACTCTCTGGACTCACTGCAGTGCGTCCCCAGTGGCGCCAGTGCACTCTCTGGACTCACTGCACTGCATTCCATTGGTGCTAGTGCACTCTCTGGACTCACTGCACTGCATCCCCAGTGGTGCCAGTGCACTCTGTGGACTCACTGCACTGCATCCCCAGTTGTGCCAGTGCACTCTCTGGACTCACTGCAGTGCATCCCCAATGGTGCCAGTGCACTCTCTGGACTCACTGCACTGCATCCCCAATGGTGCCAGTGCACTCTCTGGACTCACTGCAGTGCAGCCCTTGAGGTGCCAGTGTACTCTCTGGACTCACTGCACTGCATCCCCAGTGGTGACAGTGCACTCTCTGGACTCACTGCACTGCATCCCCAGTGGTGCCACTGCACTCTCTGGACTCACTGCAGTGCATCCCCAGTGGTGCCAGTGCACTCTCTGGACTCACTGCACTGCATCCCCAGTGGTACCAGTGCACTCTCTGGACTCTCTGCACTTCATCCCCAGTGGTGCCAGTGCACTCTCTGGACTCACTGCATTGCATCCCCAGTGGTGCCAGTGCACTCTCTGGACTCACTGCACTTCATCCCCAGTGGTGCCAGTGCACTCTCTGGACTCACTGCATTGCATCCCCAGTGGTGCCAGTGCACTCTCTGGACTCACTGCACTGCATCCCCAGTGGTGCCAATGCACTCTCTGGACTCACTGCACTGCATCACCATTGGTGCCAGCCACTCTCCGGACTCACTGCAGTGCATCCCCAATGGTGCCAGTGCACTCTCTGGACTCACTGCACTGCATCCCCAGTGGTGCCAGTGCACTCTCTGGACTCACTGCACTGCATCCCCAGTGGTGTCACTGCACTCTCTGGACTCGCTGCACTGCATCACCATTGGTGCCAGGGCACTCTCCGGACTCACTGCAGTGCATCCGCAGTGGTGCCAGTGCACTCTTTCGAGTCACTGCAGTGCATCCCCAGTGGTGCCAGTGCACTCTCTGGACTCACTGCACTGCATCCCCAGTGGTGCCAGTGCACTCTCTGGAATCACTGCAGTGCATCCCCAGTGGTGCCAGTGCACTCTCTGGACTCACTGCACTGCATCCCCAGTGGTGCCAGTGCACTCTCTGGACTCACTGCATTGCATCCCCAGTGGTGCCAGTGCACTCTCTCGACTCACTGCACTGCATCCCCAGTGGTGCCACTGCACTCTCTGGACTCACTGCACTGCATCACCATTGGTGCCAGTGCACTCTCCGGACTCACTGCAGTGCATCCGCAGTGGTACCAGTGCACTCTTTTGAGTCACTGCAGTGCATCCCCAGTGGTGCCAGTGCACTCTCTGGACTCACTGCAGTGCATCCCCAGTGGTGCCAGTGCACTCTCTGCACTCACTGCACTGCATCACCAGTGGTGCCAGTGCACTCTCTGGACTCACTGCATTGCATCCCCAGTGGTGCCAATGCACTCTCTGGACTCACTGCACTGCATCACCATTGGTGCCAGGGCACTCTCCAGACTCACTGCAGTGCATCCGCAGTGGTGCCAGTGCACTCTTTCGAGTCACTGCAGTGCATCCCCAGTGGTGCCAGTGCACTCTCTGGACTCACTGCAGTGCATCCCCAGTGGTGCCAGTGCACTCTCTGGACTCACTGCACTGCATCCCCAGTGGTGCCAGTGCACTCTCTGGACTCACTGCACTGCATCCCCAGTGGTGCCAGTGCACTCTCTGGACTCACTGCACTTCATCCCCAGTGGTGCCAGTGCACTCTCTGGACTCACTGCACTGCATCCCCAGGGGTGCCAGTACACTCTCTGGACTCACTGCACTGCATCACCATTGGTGCCAGGGCACTCTCCGGACTCACTGCAGTGCATCCGCAGTGGTGCCAGTGCACTCTCTGGACCCACTGCAGTGCATCCCCAGTGGTGCCAGTGTACTCTCTGGACTCACTGCACTGCATCCCCAGTGGTGCCAGTGCACTCTCTGCACTCACTGCACTGCATCCCCAGTGTTCCCAGAGCACTCTCTGGACTCACTGCAGTGCATCCCCAGTGGTGCCAGTGCACTCTCTGGACTCACTGCAGTGCATCCCCAGTGGTGCCAGTGCACTCTCTGGACTCACTGCACTGCATCTCCAGTGGTGCCAGTGCACTCTCTGGACTCACTGCACTGCATCACCATTGGTGCCAGGGCACTCTCCGGACTCACTGCAGTGCATCCGCAGTGGTGCCAGTGCACTCTTTCGAGTCACTGCACTGCATCCCCATTAGTGCCAGTGCATTCTCTGGACTCATTGCAGTGCATCCCCAGTGGTGCCAGTGCACTCTCTGGACTCACTGCACTGCATCCCCAGTGGTGCCAGTGCACTCTCTGGACTCACTGCACTGCATCCCCAGTGCTGACAGTGCACTCTCTGGACTCACTGCACTGCATCCCCGGTGCTGACAGTGCGCTCTCTTTACTCACTGCAGTGCATCCCCAGTGGTGCCAGTGCACTCTCTGGACTCACTGTACTGCATCCCCAGTGGTGCCAGTGCACTCTCCGGACTCACTGCAGTGCATCCCCAGTGGTGCCAGTGCACTCTCTGGACTCACTGCAGTGCAACCCCAGTGATGCCAGTGCACTCTCTGCACTCACTGCACTGCATCCCCAGTGGTGCCAGTGCACTCTCTGCACTCACTGCATTGCATCCCCGGTGTTCCCAGAGCACTCTCTGGACTCACCGAGGTGCATCCCCAGTGGTGCCAGTGCACTCTCTGGACTCACCGCACTGCATCCCCAGTGGTGCCAGTGCACTCTCTGGACTCACTGCAGTGCAGCCCCTGAGGTGCCAGTGCACTCTCTGGACTCACTGCACTGCATCCCCAGTGGTGACAGTGCACTCTCTGGAATCACTGCAGTGCATCCCCTGTGGTGCCATTGCACTCTCTGGACTCACTGCACTCCATCCCCAGTGGTGCCTGTGCACTCTCTTGAGTCACTGCACTGCATCCCCAGTGGAGACAGTGCACTCTATGGACTAACTGCACTGCATACCCAGTGGTGCCAGTGCACTCTCTGGACTCACTGCACTGCATCCCCAGTGGTGCCAGTGCACTCTCTGGACTCACTGCACTGCATCCCTGGTGGTTCCAGTGCACTCTCTGGATCACTGCACTGCATCACCATTGGTGCCAGTGCACTCTCCGGACTCACTGCAGTGCATTCCCAGTGGTGCCAGTGCACTCTTTCGAGTCACTGCACTGCATCCCCAGTGGTGCCAGTGCATTCTCTGGACTCACTGCAGTGCATCCCCATTGGTGCCAGTGCAGTCTCTGGAGTCACTGCAGTGCATCCCCAGTGGTGCCAGTGCACTCTCTGGAGTAACTGCACTGCATCCCCAGTGCTGACAGTGCACTCTCTGGACTCACTGCACTGCATCCCCAGTGGTGCCAGTGCACTCTCTGGACTCACTGCAGTGCATCCCCTTTTGCGCCAGTGCACAATCTGGACTCACTGCAGTGCATCCCCTTTTGCGCCAGTGCACTCTCTGGACTCACTGCACTGCATCCCCAGTGGTGCCAGTGCACTCTCTGCACTCACTGCACTGCATCCCCAGTGGTGCCAGTGCACTCTCTGGACTCACTGCACTGCAACTCCAGTGGTGCCATTGCAGTCTCTGGACTCACTGCAGTGCATCCCCAGTGGTGCCAGTGCACTCTCTGGAGTCACTGCGCTGCATCCCCAGTGGTGCCAGAGCACTCTCTGGACTCACCGGAGTGCATCCCAAGTGGTGCCAGTGCACTCTCTGGACTCACTGCAGTGCATCCCCAGTGGTGCCAGTGCACTCTGTGGACTCACTGAAGTGCATCCCCAGTGTTGCCAGTGCACTCTCTGGAGTCACTGCACTGCATCCCCAGTGGTGCCAGTGCACTCTCTGGACTCACTGCACTGCATCCCCAGTGGTGCCAGTGCACTCTCTGGACTCACTGCAGTGCGTCCCCAGTGGCGCCAGTGCACTCTCTGGACTCACTGCACTGCATTCCATTGGTGCTAGTGCACTCTCTGGACTCACTGCACTGCATCCCCAGTGGTGCCAGTGCACTCTGTGGACTCACTGCACTGCATCATCAGTTGTGCCAGTGCACTCTCTGGACTCACTGCAGTGCATCCCCAGTGGTGCCAGTGCACTCTCTGGACTCACTGCAGTGCTTCCGCACTGGTGCCAGTGCACTCTCTGCACTCACTGCACTGCATCAACAGTGTTGCCTCTTCACTCTCTGGACTCACTGCACTGCATCCCCAGTGGTGCCAGTGCACTCTCTGGACTCAGTGCACTGCATCCCCAGTGGTGCCAGTGCACTCTCTGGACTCAGTGCACTGCATCCCCAGTGGTGCCAGTGCACTCTCTGGACTCACTGCACTGCATCCCCAGTGGTGCCAGTGCACTCTCTGGACTCACTGCACTGCATCCCCAGTGGTGCCAGTGCACTCTCTGAGCTCACTGCAGTGCATCCCCAGTGGTGCCAGTGCATTCTCTGGACTCACTGCACTGCATCCCCAGTGGTGCCAGTGTATTCTCTGGACTCACAGCAGTGCATCCCCAGTGGTGCCAGTGCAACTACTGGACTCACTGCAGTGTAGCTCACTGGTGCCAGAGCACTCTCTGGACTCACTGCACTGCATCCCCAGTGGTGCCAGTGCACTCTCTGGACTCACTGCACTGCATCCCCAGTGGTGCCAGTGCACTGTCAGGACTCACTGCAGTGTATCGCCATTGGAGCCGGTGCACTCTCTGGACTCACTAAACTGCATCCCCAGTGGTGCCAGAGAACTCTCTGGTCTCACTGCAGTGCATCCCCAGTGGTGCCAGTGCACTCTCTGGACTCACTGCATCCCCAGTGGTGCCAGGGCACTCTCTGGACTCACAGCACTGCATCCCCAGGGTGCCAGTGCACTCTCTGGACTCACTGCACTAAAACCCCAGTGCTGCCAGTGCAGTCTCTGCACTCACTGCACTGCATCCCAAGTGGTGCCAGTGCACTCTCTGGACTCACCGGGGTGCATCCCCAGTGGTGCCAGTGCACTCTCTGGACTCACTGCACTGCATCCCCTGTGGTGCCAGTACACTCTCTGGACTCACTGCAGTGCATCCCCAGTGGTGCCAGTGTACTCTCTGGACTCACTGCACTGCATCCCCAGTGGTGCCAGTGCACTCTCTGGACTCACTGCAGTGCATCCCCAGTGGTGCCAGTGCACTCTCTGGACTCACTGCACTGCATCCCCAGTGGTGCCAGTGCACTCTCTGGACTCACTGCACTGCATCCCCAATGGTGCCAGTGCACTCTCTGGACTCACTGCAGTGCAGCCCCTGAGGTGCCAGTGTACTCTCTGGACTCACTGCACTGCATCCCCAGTGGTGACAGTGCACTCTCTGGAATCACTGCAGTGCATCCCCTGTGGTGCCATTGCAGTCTCTGGACTCACTGCACTGCATCCCCAGTGGTGCCAGTGCACTCTCTGGACTCACTGCACTGCATCCCCAGTGGTGCCAGTGCACTCTCTGGACTCACTGCAGTGCATCCCCAGTGGTGCCAGTGCACTCTCTGGACTCACTGCACTGCATCCCCAGTGGTACCAGTGCACTCTCTGGACTCTCTGCACTTCATCCCCAGTGGTGCCAGTGCACTCTCTGGACTCACTGCATTGCATCCCCAGTGGTGCCAGTGCACTCTCTGGACTCACTGCACTTCATCCCCAGTGGTGCCAGTGCACTCTCTGGACTCACTGCATTGCATCCCCAGTGGTGCCAGTGCACTCTCTGGACTCACTGCACTGCATCCCCAGTGGTGCCAATGCACTCTCTGGACTCACTGCACTGCATCACCATTGGTGCCAGCCACTCTCCGGACTCACTGCAGTGCATCCCCAATGGTGCCAGTGCACTCTCTGGACTCACTGCACTGCATCCCCAGTGGTGCCAGTGCACTCTCTGGACTCACTGCACTGCATCCCCAGTGGTGTCACTGCACTCTCTGGACTCGCTGCACTGCATCACCATTGGTGCCAGGGCACTCTCCGGACTCACTGCAGTGCATCCGCAGTGGTGCCAGTGCACTCTTTCGAGTCACTGCAGTGCATCCCCAGTGGTGCCAGTGCACTCTCTGGACTCACTGCACTGCATCCCCAGTGGTGCCAGTGCACTCTCTGGAATCACTGCAGTGCATCCCCAGTGGTGCCAGTGCACTCTCTGGACTCACTGCACTGCATCCCCAGTGGTGCCAGTGCACTCTCTGGACTCACTGCATTGCATCCCCAGTGGTGCCAGTGCACTCTCTCGACTCACTGCACTGCATCCCCAGTGGTGCCACTGCACTCTCTGGACTCACTGCACTGCATCACCATTGGTGCCAGTGCACTCTCCGGACTCACTGCAGTGCATCCGCAGTGGTACCAGTGCACTCTTTTGAGTCACTGCAGTGCATCCCCAGTGGTGCCAGTGCACTCTCTGGACTCACTGCAGTGCATCCCCAGTGGTGCCAGTGCACTCTCTGCACTCACTGCACTGCATCACCAGTGGTGCCAGTGCACTCTCTGGACTCACTGCATTGCATCCCCAGTGGTGCCAATGCACTCTCTGGACTCACTGCACTGCATCACCATTGGTGCCAGGGCACTCTCTGGACTCACTGCAGTGCATCCGCAGTGGTGCCAGTGCACTCTTTCGAGTCACTGCAGTGCATCCCCAGTGGTGCCAGTGCACTCTCTGGACTCACTGCAGTGCATCCCCAGTGGTGCCAGTGCACTCTCTGGACTCACTGCACTGCATCCCCAGTGGTGCCAGTGCACTCTCTGGACTCACTGCACTGCATCCCCAGTGGTGCCAGTGCACTCTCTGGACTCACTGCACTTCATCCCCAGTGGTGCCAGTGCACTCTCTGGACTCACTGCACTGCATCCCCAGGGGTGCCAGTACACTCTCTGGACTCACTGCACTGCATCACCATTGGTGCCAGGGCACTCTCCGGACTCACTGCAGTGCATCCGCAGTGGTGCCAGTGCACTCTTTCGAGTCACTGCAGTGCATCCCCAGTGGTGCCAGTGTACTCTCTGGACTCACTGCACTGCATCCCCAGTGGTGCCAGTGCACTCTCTGCACTCACTGCACTGCATCCCCAGTGTTCCCAGAGCACTCTCTGGACTCACTGCAGTGCATCCCCAGTGGTGCCAGTGCACTCTCTGGACTCACTGCAGTGCATCCCCAGTGGTGCCAGTGCACTCTCTGGACTCACTGCACTGCATCTCCAGTGGTGCCAGTGCACTCTCTGGACTCACTGCACTGCATCACCATTGGTGCCAGGGCACTCTCCGGACTCACTGCAGTGCATCCGCAGTGGTGCCAGTGCACTCTTTCGAGTCACTGCACTGCATCCCCATTAGTGCCAGTGCATTCTCTGGACTCATTGCAGTGCATCCCCAGTGGTGCCAGTGCACTCTCTGGACTCACTGCACTGCATCCCCAGTGGTGCCAGTGCACTCTCTGGACTCACTGCACTGCATCCCCAGTGCTGACAGTGCACTCTCTGGACTCACTGCACTGCATCCCCAGTGCTGACAGTGCGCTCTCTTTACTCACTGCAGTGCATCCCCAGTGGTGCCAGTGCACTCTCTGGACTCACTGTACTGCATCCCCAGTGGTGCCAGTGCACTCTCCGGACTCACTGCAGTGCATCCCCAGTGGTGCCAGTGCACTCTCTGGACTCACTGCAGTGCATCCCCAGTGATGCCAGTGCACTCTCTGCACTCACTGCACTGCATCCCCAGTGGTGCCAGTGCACTCTCTGCACTCACTGCATTGCATCCCCGGTGTTCCCAGAGCACTCTCTGGACTCACCGAGGTGCATCCCCAGTGGTGCCAGTGCACTCTCTGGACTCACCGCACTGCATCCCCAGTGGTGCCAGTGCACTCTCTGGACTCACTGCAGTGCAGCCCCTGAGGTGCCAGTGCACTCTCTGGACTCACTGCACTGCATCCCCAGTGGTGACAGTGCACTCTCTGGAATCACTGCAGTGCATCCCCTGTGGTGCCATTGCACTCTCTGGACTCACTGCACTCCATCCCCAGTGGTGCCTGTGCACTCTCTTGAGTCACTGCACTGCATCCCCAGTGGAGACAGTGCACTCTATGGACTAACTGCACTGCATACCCAGTGGTGCCAGTGCACTCTCTGGACTCACTGCACTGCATCCCCAGTGGTGCCAGTGCACTCTCTGGACTCACTGCACTGCATCCCTGGTGGTTCCAGTGCACTCTCTGGATCACTGCACTGCATCACCATTGGTGCCAGGGCACTCTCCGGACTCACTGCAGTGCATTCCCAGTGGTGCCAGTGCACTCTTTCGAGTCACTGCACTGCATCCCCAGTGGTGCCAGTGCATTCTCTGGACTCACTGCAGTGCATCCCCATTGGTGCCAGTGCAGTCTCTGGAGTCACTGCAGTGCATCCCCAGTGGTGCCAGTGCACTCTCTGGACTAACTGCACTGCATCCCCAGTGCTGACAGTGCACTCTCTGGACTCACTGCACTGCATCCCCAGTGGTGCCAGTGCACTCTCTGGACTCACTGCAGTGCATCCCCTTTTGCGCCAGTGCACAATCTGGACTCACTGCAGTGCATCCCCTTTTGCGCCAGTGCACTCTCTGGACTCACTGCACTGCATCCCCAGTGGTGCCAGTGCACTCTCTGCACTCACTGCACTGCATCCCCAGTGGTGCCAGTGCACTCTCTGGACTCACTGCACTGCAACTCCAGTGGTGCCATTGCAGTCTCTGGACTCACTGCAGTGCATCCCCAGTGGTGCCAGTGCACTCTCTGGAGTCACTGCGCTGCATCCCCAGTGGTGCCAGAGCACTCTCTGGACTCACCGGAGTGCATCCCAAGTGGTGCCAGTGCACTCTCTGGACTCACTGCAGTGCATCCCCAGTGGTGCCAGTGCACTCTGTGGACTCACTGAAGTGCATCCCCAGTGTTGCCAGTGCACTCTCTGGAGTCACTGCACTGCATCCCCAGTGGTGCCAGTGCACTCTCTGGACTCACTGCACTGCATCCCCAGTGGTGCCAGTGCACTCTCTGGACTCACTGCAGTGCGTCCCCAGTGGCGCCAGTGCACTCTCTGGACTCACTGCACTGCATTCCATTGGTGCTAGTGCACTCTCTGGACTCACTGCACTGCATCCCCAGTGGTGCCAGTGCACTCTGTGGACTCACTGCACTGCATCATCAGTTGTGCCAGTGCACTCTCTGGACTCACTGCAGTGCATCCCCAGTGGTGCCAGTGCACTCTCTGGACTCACTGCAGTGCTTCCGCACTGGTGCCAGTGCACTCTCTGCACTCACTGCACTGCATCAACAGTGTTGCCTCTTCACTCTCTGGACTCACTGCACTGCATCCCCAGTGGTGCCAGTGCACTCTCTGGACTCAGTGCACTGCATCCCCAGTGGTGCCAGTGCACTCTCTGGACTCAGTGCACTGCATCCCCAGTGGTGCCAGTGCACTCTCTGGACTCACTGCACTGCATCCCCAGTGGTGCCAGTGCACTCTCTGGACTCACTGCACTGCATCCCCAGTGGTGCCAGTGCACTCTCTGAGCTCACTGCAGTGCATCCCCAGTGGTGCCAGTGCACTCTCTGGACTCACTGCACTGCATCCCCAGTGGTGCCAGTGTATTCTCTGGACTCACAGCAGTGCATCCCCAGTGGTGCCAGTGCAACTACTGGACTCACTGCAGTGTAGCTCAGTGGTGCCAGAGCACTCTCTGGACTCACTGCACTGCATCCCCAGTGGTGCCAGTGCACTCTCTGGACTCACTGCACTGCATCCCCAGTGGTGCCAGTGCACTGTCAGGACTCACTGCAGTGTATCGCCATTGGAGCCGGTGCACTCTCTGGACTCACTAAACTGCATCCCCAGTGGTGCCAGAGAACTCTCTGGTCTCACTGCAGTGCATCCCCAGTGGTGCCAGTGCACTCTCTGGACTCACTGCATCCCCAGTGGTGCCAGGGCACTCTCTGGACTCACAGCACTGCATCCCCATTGGTGCCAGTGCACTCTCTGGACTCACTGCACTAAAACCCCAGTGGTGCCAGTGCAGTCTCTGCACTCACTGCACTGCATCCCAAGTGGTGCCAGTGCACTCTCTGGACTCACCGGGGTGCATCCCCAGTGGTGCCAGTGCACTCTCTGGACTCACTGCACTGCATCCCCTGTGGTGCCAGTACACTCTCTGGACTCACTGCAGTGCATCCCCAGTGGTGCCAGTGTACTCTCTGGACTCACTGCACTGCATCCCCAGTGGTGCCAGTGCACTCTCTGGACTCACTGCAGTGCATCCCCAGTGGTGCCAGTGCACTTTCTGGAGTCACTGCAGTGCATCCCCTGTTGTGCCAGTGCACTCTCTGCACTCACTGCACTGCATCCCCAGAAGTGCCAGTGCACTCTCTGGACTCACTGCACTGCATCCCCAGTGGTTCCATTGCACTCTCTGGACTCACTGCATTGGATCCCCAGTGGTGTCAGTGCACTCTCTGGACTCAGTGCAGTGCATCCCCATTGGTGCCAGTGCACTCTCTGGACTCACTGCAGTGCTTTCCCACTGGTGCCAGTGCACTCTCTGGACTCACTGCACTGCATCCCCAGTGGTGCCAGTGCACTCTCTGGACTCACTGCACTGCGTTGCCATTGGTGCCAGTGCACTCTCTGGACCCACTGCAGTGCATCCCCACTGGTGCCAGTCCACTCTCTGGACTCACTGCACTGCATCCCCTATGGTGCCAGTGCACTCTCTGTAGTCACTGCACTGCGTCCCCAGTGGTGCCAGTGCACTCTCTGGACTCACTGCAGTGTATCCCCTGTGGTGCCAGTGCACTCTGTGGACTCACTGCACTGCATCCCAGTGGTGCCAGTGCACTCTCTGGACTCACTGCACTGCATCCCCAAGGTGCCAGTGCACTCTCTGGACTCAACTGCACTGCATCCCCAGTGCTGCCAGTGCACTCTCTGGACTCACTGCAGTGCATCCCCAGTGGTGCCAGTGCACTCTCTGGACTCACTGCAGTGCATCCCCAGTGGTGCCAGTGCACTCTCTGGACTCACTGCACTGCATCCCCAGTGGTGCCAGTGCACTCTCTGCACTCACTGCACTGCATCACCAGTGGTGCCAGTGCACTCTCTGGACTCACAGCAGTGCATCCCCAGTGGTGCCAGTGCACTCTCTGGACTCACTGCACTGCATCCCCAGTGGTGCCAGTGCACTCTCTGGAGTCGCAGCACTGCATAAACAGTGGTGCCACTGCACTCCCTGGAGTCACTGCACTGCATCCCCAGTGCTGCCAGTGCACTCTCTGGACTCACTGCACTGCATCCCCAGTGGTGCCAGTGCACTCTCTGGACTCACTGCAGTGCATCCCCAGTGGTGCCAGTGCACTCTCTGGACTCACTGCACTGCATCCCCAGTGGTACCAGTGCACTCTCTGGACTCACTGCACTGCATCCCCAGTGGTGCCAGTGCACTCTCTGGACTCACTGCATTGCATCCCCAGTGGTGCCAGTGCACTCTCTGGACTCACTGCATTGCATCCCCAGTGGTGCCAGTGCACTCTCCGGACTCACTGCAGTGCATCCCCAGTGGTGCCAGTGCACTCTTTCGAGTCACTGCAGTGCATCCCCAGTGGTGCCAGTGTATTCTCTGGACTCACTGCACTGCATCCCCAGTGGTGCCAGTGCAGTCTCTGGAATCACTGCAATGCATCCCCAGTGGTGCCAGTGCACTCTCTGGACTCACTGCACTGCATCCCCAGTGGTGCCAGTGCACTCTCTGGACTCACTGCATTGCATCCCCAGTGGTGCCAGTGCACTCTCTGGACTCACTGCATTGCATCCCCAGTGGTGCCAGTGCACTCTCCGGACTCACTGCAGTGCATCCCCAGTGGTGCCAGTGCACTCTTTCGAGTCACTGCAGTGCATCCCCAGTGGTGCCAGTGTATTCTCTGGACTCACTGCACTGCATCCCCAGTGGTGCCAGTGCAGTCTCTGGAATCACTGCAATGCATCCCCAGTGGTGCCAGTGCACTCTCTGGACTCACTGCACTGCATCCCCAGTGGTGACAGTGCACTCTCTGGACTCACTGCATTGCATCCCCACTGGTGCCAGTGCACTCTCTGGACTCACTGCACTGCATCCCCAGTGGTGCCACTGCACTCTCTGGACTCACTGAACTGCATCACCATTGGTGCCAGTGCACTCTCCGGACTCACTGCAGTGCATTCGCAGTGGTGCCAGTGTAGTCTTTTGAGTCACTGCAGTGCATCCCCAGTGGTGCCAGTGCACTCTCTGGACTCACTGCACTGCATCTCCAGTGGTGCCAGTGCACTCTCTGCACTCACTGCACTGCATCACCAGTGGTGCCAGTGCACTCTCTGGACTCACAGCAGTGCATCCCCAGTGGTGCCAGTGCACTCTCTGGACTCACTGCACTGCATCCCCAGTGGTGCCAGTGCACTCTCTGGAGTCGCAGCACTGCATAAACTGTGGTGCCACTGCACTCCCTGGAGTCACTGCACTGCATCCCCAGTGCTGCCAGTGCACACTCTGGACTCACTGCACTGCATCCCCAGTGGTGCCAGTGCACTCTCTGGACTCACTGCAGTGCATCCCCACCGGTGCCAGTGCACTCTCTGGACTCACTGCACTGCATCCCTAGTGGTACCAGTGCACTCTCTGGACTCACTGCACTGCATCCCCAGTGGTGCCAGTGCACTCTCTGGACTCACTGCATTGCATCCCCAGTGGTGCCAGTGTACTCTCTGGACTCACTGCACTGCATCCCCAGTGGTGCCAATGCACTCTCTGGACTCACTGCACTGCATCACCATTGGTGCCAGTGCACTCTCCGGACTCACTTCAGTGCATCCCCAATGGTGCCAGTGCACTCTCTGGACTCACTGCACTGCATCCCCAATGGTGCCAGTGCACTCTCTGGACTCACTGCAGTGCAGCCCCTGAGGTGCCAGTGTACTCTCTGGACTCACTGCACTGCATCCCCAGTGGTGACAGTGCACTCTCTGGAATCACTGCAGTGCATCCTCTGTGGTGCCATTGCAGTCTCTGGACTCACTGCACTGCATCCCCAGTGGTGCCAGTGCACTCTCTGGACTCACTGCAGTGCATCCCCAGTGGTTCCAGTTCACTCTCTGGACTCACTGCATTGCAACCCCAGTGGTGCCAGTGCACTCTCTGCACTCACTGCACTGCACCCCCAGTGGTGCCAGTGCACTCTCTGGACTCACTGTATTGCATCCCCAGTGGTGCCAGTGCACTCTCTGGACTCACTGCACTTCATCCCCAGTGGTGCCAGTGCACTCTCTGGACTCACTGCATTGCATCCCCAGTGGTGCCAGTGCACTCTCTGGACTCACTGCACTGCATCCCCAGTGGTGCCAATGCACTCTCTGAACTCACTGCACTGCCTCACCATTGGTGCCAGGGCACTCTCCGGACTCACTGCAGTGCATCCCCAATGGTGCCAGTGCACTCTCTGGACTCACTGCACTGCATCCCCAGTGGTGCCAGTGTACTCTCTGGACTCACTGCACTGCATCCCCAGTGGTGACAGTGCACTCTCTGGAATCACTGCAGTGCATCCCCTGTGGTGCCTCTGCACTCTCTGGACTCACTGCAGTGCATCCCCAGTGCTGCCAGTGCACTCTCTGGACTCACTGCACTGCATCCCCAGTGGTGCCAGTGCACTCTCTGGACTCACTGCAGTGCATAGCCAGTGGTGCCAGTGCACTCTCTGGACTCACTGCACTGCATCCCCAGTGGTACCAGTGCACTCTCTGGACTCACTGCACTTCATCACCAGTGGTGCCAGTGCACTCTCTGGACTCACTGCATTGCATCCCCAGTGGTGCCAGTGCACTCTCTGGACTCACTGCACTGCATCCCCAGTGGTGCCAATGCACTCTCTGGACTCACTGCACTGCATCACCATTGGTGCCAGGGCACTCTCTGGACTCACCGAGGTGCATCCCCAGTGGTGCCAGTGCACTCTCTGGACTCACTGCACTGCATCCCCAATAGTGCCAGTGCACTCTCTGGACTCACTGCAGTGCAGCCCCTGAGGTGCCATTGCAGTCTCTGGACTCACTGCACTGCATCCCCAGTGGTGCCTGTGCAGTCACTTGAGTCACTGCACTGCATCCCCATTGGAGCCAGTGCACTCTATGGACTAACTGCACTGCATCCCCAGTGGTGCCAGTGCACTCTCTGGACTCACTGCACTGCATCCCCAGTGGTGCCAGTGCACTCTCTGCACTCACTGCACTGCATCCCCAGTGGTTCCACTGCACTCTCTGGATCACTGCACTGCATTACCATTGGTGCCAGGGCACTCTCCGGACTCACTGCAGTGCATCCCCAGTGGTGCCAGTGCACTCTTTCGAGTCACTGCAGTGCATCCCCAGTGGTGCCAGTGCATTCTCTGGACTCACTGCAGTGCATCCCCAGTGCTGACAGTGCACTCTCTGGTCTCACTGCACTGCATCCCCAGTGGTGCCAGTGTACTCTCTGGACTCAGTGCACTGCATCCCCAGTGGTGCCACTGCACTCTCTGGACTCACTGAAGTGCATCCCCAGTGGTGCCAGTGCACTCTATGGACTAACTGCACTGCATCCCCAGTGCTGACAGTGCACTCTCTGGACTCACTGCACTGCATCCCCAGTGCTGACAGTGTACTCTCTGGACTCAGTGCACTGCATCCCCAATGGTGCCACTGCACTCTCTGGACTCACTGCACTGCATCCCCAGTGGTGCCAGTGCATTCTCTGGACTCACAACAGTGCATCCCCAGTGGTGCCAGTACACTCTCTGGACTCACTGCAGTGCATACCCAGTGGTGCCAGTGCACTCTGTGGACTCACTGCACTGCATCCCCAGTGATGCCAGTGCACTCTCTGCAGTCACTGCACTGCATCCTCAGTGGTGCCAGTGCACTCTCTGGACTCACTGCACTGCATCCCCAGTGGTGCCAGTGCATTCTCTGGACTCACTGCAGTGCTTCCGCACTGGTGCCAGTGCACTCTCTGCACTCACTGCACTGCATCAACAGTGGTTCCTCTGCACTCTCTGGAGTCACTGCACTGCATCCCCAGTGGTGCCAGTGCACTCTCTGGACTCACTGCACTGCATCACCATTGGTGCCAGGGCACTCTCCGGACTCACTGCAGTGCATCCGCAGTGGTGCCAGTGCACTCTTTCGAGTCACTGCACTGCATCCCCATTAGTGCCAGTGCATTCTCTGGACTCATTGCAGTGCATCCCCAGTGGTGCCAGTGCACTCTCTGGACTCACTGCACTGCATCCCCAGTGGTGCCAGTGCACTCTCTGGACTCACTGCACTGCATCCCCAGTGCTGACAGTGCACTCTCTGGACTCACTGCACTGCATCCCCAGTGCTGACAGTGCGCTCTCTTTACTCACTGCAGTGCATCCCCAGTGGTGCCAGTGCACTCTCTGGACTCACTGTACTGCATCCCCAGTGGTGCCAGTGCACTCTCCGGACTCACTGCAGTGCATCCCCAGTGGTGCCAGTGCACTCTCTGGACTCACTGCACTGCATCCCCAGTGATGCCAGTGCACTCTCTGCACTCACTGCACTGCATCCCCAGTGGTGCCAGTGCACTCTCTGCACTCACTGCATTGCATCCCCGGTGTTCCCAGAGCACTCTCTGGACTCACCGAGGTGCATCCCCAGTGGTGCCAGTGCACTCTCTGGACTCACCGCACTGCATCCCCAGTGGTGCCAGTGCACTCTCTGGACTCACTGCAGTGCAGCCCCTGAGGTGCCAGTGCACTCTCTGGACTCACTGCACTGCATCCCCAGTGGTGACAGTGCACTCTCTGGAATCACTGCAGTGCATCCCCTGTGGTGCCATTGCACTCTCTGGACTCACTGCACTCCATCCCCAGTGGTGCCTGTGCACTCTCTTGAGTCACTGCACTGCATCCCCAGTGGAGCCAGTGCACTCTATGGACTAACTGCACTGCATACCCAGTGGTGCCAGTGCACTCTCTGGACTCACTGCACTGCATCCCCAGTGGTGCCAGTGCACTCTCTGGACTCACTGCACTGCATCCCTGGTGGTTCCAGTGCACTCTCTGGATCACTGCACTGCATCACCATTGGTGCCAGGGCACTCTCCGGACTCACTGCAGTGCATTCCCAGTGGTGCCAGTGCACTCTTTCGAGTCACTGCAGTGCATCCCCAGTGGTGCCAGTGCATTCTCTGGACTCACTGCAGTGCATCCCAATTGGTGCCAGTGCAGTCTCTGGAGTCACTGCAGTGCATCCCCAGTGGTGCCAGTGCACTCTCTGGACTAACTGCACTGCATACCCAGTGCTGACAGTGCACTCTCTGGACTCACTGCACTGCATCCCCAGTGGTGCCAGTGCACTCTCTGGACTCACTGCAGTGCATCCCCTTTTGCGCCAGTGCACAATCTGGACTCACTGCAGTGCATCCCCTTTTGCGCCAGTGCACTCTCTGGACTCACTGCACTGCATCCCCAGTGGTGCCAGTGCACTCTCTGCACTCACTGCACTGCATCCCCAGTGGTGCCAGTGCACTCTCTGGACTCACTGCACTGCAACTCCAGTGGTGCCATTGCAGTCTCTGGACTCACTGCAGTGCATCCCCAGTGGTGCCAGTGCACTCTCTGGAGTCACTGCGCTGCATCCCCAGTGGTGCCAGAGCACTCTCTGGACTCACCGGAGTGCATCCCAAGTGGTGCCAGTGCACTCTCTGGACTCACTGCAGTGCATCCCCAGTGGTGCCAGTGCACTCTGTGGACTCACTGCAGTGCATCCCCAGTGTTGCCAGTGCACTCTCTGGAGTCACTGCACTGCATCCCCAGTGGTGCCAGTGCACTCTCTGGACTCACTGCACTGCATCCCCAGTGGTGCCAGTGCACTCTCTGGACTCACTGCAGTGCGTCCCCAGTGGCGCCAGTGCACTCTCTGGACTCACTGCACTGCATTCCATTGGTGCTAGTGCACTCTCTGGACTCACTGCACTGCATCCCCAGTGGTGCCAGTGCACTCTGTGGACTCACTGCACTGCATCCCCAGTTGTGCCAGTGCACTCTCTGGACTCACTGCAGTGCATCCCCAGTGGTGCCAGTGCACTCTCTGGACTCACTGCAGTGCTTCCGCACTGGTGCCAGTGCACTCTCTGCACTCACTGCACTGCATCAACAGTGTTGCCTCTTCACTCTCTGGACTCACTGCACTGCATCCCCAGTGGTGCCAGTGCACTCTCTGGACTCAGTGCACTGCATCCCCAGTGGTGCCAGTGCACTCTCTGGACTCAGTGCACTGCATCCCCAGTGGTGCCAGTGCACTCTCTGGACTCACTGCACTGCATCCCCAGTGGTGCCAGTGCACTCTCTGGACTCACTGCACTGCATCCCCAGTGGTGCCAGTGCACTCTCTGAGCTCACTGCAGTGCATCCCCAGTGGTGCCAGTGCACTCTCTGGACTCACTGCACTGCATCCCCAGTGGTGCCAGTGTATTCTCTGGACTCACAGCAGTGCATCCCCAGTGGTGCCAGTGCAACTACTGGACTCACTGCAGTGTAGCTCAGTGGTGCCAGAGCACTCTCTGGACTCACTGCACTGCATCCCCAGTGGTGCCAGTGCACTGTCAGGACTCACTGCAGTGTATCGCCATTGGAGCCGGTGCACTCTCTGGACTCACTAAACTGCATCCCCAGTGGTGCCAGAGAACTCTCTGGTCTCACTGCAGTGCATCCCCAGTGGTGCCAGTGCACTCTCTGGACTCACTGCATCCCCAGTGGTGCCAGGGCACTCTCTGGACTCACAGCACTGCATCCCCATTGGTGCCAGTGCACTCTCTGGACTCACTGCACTAAAACCCCAGTGGTGCCAGTGCAGTCTCTGCACTCACTGCACTGCATCCCAAGTGGTGCCAGTGCACTGTCTGGACTCACCGGGGTGCATCCCCAGTGGTGCCAGTGCACTCTCTGGACTCACTGCACTGCATCCCCTGTGGTGCCAGTACACTCTCTGGACTCACTGCAGTGCATCCCCAGTGGTGCCAGTGTACTCTCTGGACTCACTGCACTGCATCCCCAGTGGTGCCAGTGCACTCTCTGGACTCACTGCAGTGCATCCCCAGTGGTGCCAGTGCACTCTCCGGACTCACTGCAGTGCATCCCCTGTTGTGCCAGTGCACTCTCTGCACTCACTGCACTGCATCCCCAGAAGTGCCAGTGCACTCTCTGGACTCACTGCACTGCATCCCCAGTGGTTCCATTGCACTCTCTGGACTCACTGCATTGGATCCCCAGTGGTGTCAGTGCACTCTCTGGACTCAGTGCAGTGCATCCCCATTGGTGCCAGAGCACTCTCTGGACTCACTGCAGTGCTTCCCCACTGGTGCCAGTGCACTCTCTGGACTCACTGCACTGCATCCCCAGTGGTGCCAGTGCACTCTCTGGACTCACTGCAGTGCATCACCAGTGGTGACAGTGCACTCTCTTGAGTCACTGCACTGCATCCCCAGTGGTGCCAGTGCACTCTCTGGACTCACTGCACTGCATTCCCAGTGGTGCCAGTGCACTCTCTGCACTCACTGCACTGCGTTGCCATTGGTGCCAGTGCACTCTCTGGACCCACTGCAGTGCATCCCCACTGGTGCCAGTCCACTCTCTGGACTCAGTGCACTGCATCCCCTATGGTGCCAGTGCACTCTCTGTAGTCACTGCACTGCGTCCCCAGTGGTGCCAGTGCACTCTCTGGACTCACTGCAGTGTATCCCCTGTGGTGCCAGTGCACTCTGTGGACTCACTGCACTGCATCCCAGTGGTGCCAGTGCACTCTCTGGACTCACTGCACTGCATCCCCAAGGTGCCAGTGCACTCTCTGGACTCAACTGCACTGCATCCCCAGTGCTGCCAGTGCACTCTCTGGACTCACTGCAGTGCATCCCCAGTGGTGCCAGTGCACTCTCTGGACTCACTGCAGTGCATCCCCAGTGGTGCCAGTGCACTCTCTGGACTCACTGCACTGCATCCCCAGTGGTGCCAGTGCACTCTCTGCACTCACTGCACTGCATCACCAGTGGTGCCAGTGCACTCTCTGGACTCACAGCAGTGCATCCCCAGTGGTGCCAGTGCACTCTCTGGACTCACTGCACTGCATCCCCAGTGGTGCCAGTGCACTCTCTGGAGTCGCAGCACTGCATAAACAGTGGTGCCACTGCACTCCCTGGAGTCACTGCACTGCATCCCCAGTGCTGCCAGTGCACTCTCTGGACTCACTGCACTGCATCCCCAGTGGTGCCAGTGCACTCTCTGGACTCACTGCAGTGCATCCCCAGTGGTGCCAGTGCACTCTCTGGACTCACTGCACTGCATCCCCAGTGGTACCAGTGCACTCTCTGGACTCACTGCACTGCATCCCCAGTGGTGCCAGTGCACTCTCTGGACTCACTGCATTGCATCCCCAGTGGTGCCAGTGCACTCTCTGGACTCACTGCATTGCATCCCCAGTGGTGCCAGTGCACTCTCCGGACTCACTGCAGTGCATCCCCAGTGGTGCCAGTGCACTCTTTCGAGTCACTGCAGTGCATCCCCAGTGGTGCCAGTGTATTCTCTGGACTCACTGCACTGCATCCCCAGTGGTGCCAGTGCAGTCTCTGGAATCACTGCAGTGCATCCCCAGTGGTGCCAGTGCACTCTCTGGACTCACTGCAGTGTATCCCCTGTGGTGCCAGTGCACTCTGTGGACTCACTGCACTGCATCCCAGTGGTGCCAGTGCACTCTCTGGACTCACTGCACTGCATCCCCAAGGTGCCAGTGCACTCTCTGGACTCAACTGCACTGCATCCCCAGTGCTGCCAGTGCACTCTCTGGACTCACTGCAGTGCATCCCCAGTGGTGCCAGTGCACTCTCTGGACTCACTGCAGTGCATCCCCAGTGGTGCCAGTGCACTCTCTGGACTCACTGCACTGCATCCCCAGTGGTGCCAGTGCACTCTCTGCACTCACTGCACTGCATCACCAGTGGTGCCAGTGCACTCTCTGGACTCACAGCAGTGCATCCCCAGTGGTGCCAGTGCACTCTCTGGACTCACTGCACTGCATCCCCAGTGGTGCCAGTGCACTCTCTGGAGTCGCAGCACTGCATAAACAGTGGTGCCACTGCACTCCCTGGAGTCACTGCACTGCATCCCCAGTGCTGCCAGTGCACTCTCTGGACTCACTGCACTGCATCCCCAGTGGTGCCAGTGCACTCTCTGGACTCACTGCAGTGCATCCCCAGTGGTGCCAGTGCACTCCCTGGACTCACTGCACTGCATCCCCAGTGGTACCAGTGCACTCTCTGGACTCACTGCACTGCATCCCCAGTGGTGCCAGTGCACTCTCTGGACTCACTGCATTGCATCCCCAGTGGTGCCAGTGCACTCTCCGGACTCACTGCAGTGCATCCCCAGTGGTGCCAGTGCACTCTTTCGAGTCACTGCAGTGCATCCCCAGTGGTGCCAGTGTATTCTCTGGACTCACTGCACTGCATCCCCAGTGGTGCCAGTGCAGTCTCTGGAATCACTGCAGTGCATCCCCAGTGGTGCCAGTGCACTCTCTGGACTCACTGCACTGCATCCCCAGTGGTGACAGTGCACTCTCTGGACTCACTGCATTGCATCCCCACTGGTGCCAGTGCACTCTCTGGACTCACTGCACTGCATCCCCAGTGGTGCCACTGCACTCTCTGGACTCACTGAACTGCATCACCATTGGTGCCAGTGCACTCTCCGGACTCACTGCAGTGCATCCGCAGTGGTGCCAGTGCAGTCTTTTGAGTCACTGCAGTGCATCCCCAGTGGTGCCAGTGCACTCTCTGGACTCACTGCACTGCATCTCCAGTGGTGCCAGTGCACTCTCTGCACTCACTGCACTGCATCACCAGTGGTGCCAGTGCACTCTCTGGACTCACAGCAGTGCATCCCCAGTGGTGCCAGTGCACTCTCTGGACTCACTGCACTGCATCCCCAGTGGTGCCAGTGCACTCTCTGGAGTCGCAGCACTGCATAAACTGTGGTGCCACTGCACTCCCTGGAGTCACTGCACTGCATCCCCAGTGGTGCCAGTGCACTCTCTGGACTCACTGCACTGCATCCCCAGTGGTGCCAGTGCACTCTCTGGACTCACTGCAGTGCATCCCCAGTGGTGCCAGTGCACTCTCTGGACTCACTGCACTGCATCCCCAGTGGTACCAGTGCACTCTCTGGACTCACTGCACTGCATCCCCAGTTGGGGCCAGTGCACTCTCTGGACTCACTGCATTGCATCCCCAGTGGTGCCAGTGCACTCTCTGGACTCACTGCACTGCATCCCCAGTGGTGCCAATGCACTCTCTGGACTCACTGCACTGCATCACCATTGGTGCCAGGGCACTCTCCGGACTCACTTCAGTGCATCCCCAATGGTGCCAGTGCACTCTCTGGACTCACTGCACTGCATCCCCAATGGTGCGAGTGCACTCTCTGGACTCACTGCAGTGCAGCCCCTGAGGTGCCAGTGTACTCTCTGGACTCACTGCACTGCATCCCCAGTGGTGACAGTGCACTCTCTGGAATCACTGCAGTGCATCCTCTGTGGTGCCATTGCAGTCTCTGGACTCACTGCACTGCATCCCCAGTGGTGCCAGTGCACTCTCTGGACTCACTGCAGTGCATCCCCAGTGGTTCCAGTTCACTCTCTGGACTCACTGCATTGCAACCCCAGTGGTGCCAGTGCACTCTCTGGACTCACTGCACTGCATCCCCAGTGGTACCAGTGCACTCTCTGGACTCACTGCACTTCATCCCCAGTGGTGCCAGTGCACTCTCTGGACTCACTGTATTGCATCCCCAGTGGTGCCAGTGCACTCTCTGGACTCACTGCACTTCATCCCCAGTGGTGCCAGTGCACTCTCTGGACTCACTGCATTGCATCCCCATTGGTGCCAGTGCACTCTCTGGACTCACTGCACTGCATCCCCAGTGGTGCCAATGCACTCTCTGAACTCACTGCACTGCCTCACCATTGGTGCCAGGGCACTCTCCGGACTCACTGCAGTGCATCCCCAATGGTGCCAGTGCACTCTCTGGACTCACTGCACTGCATCCCCAGTGGTGCCAGTGTACTCTCTGGACTCACTGCGCTGCATCCCCAGTGGTGACAGTGCACTCTCTGGAATCACTGCAGTGCATCCCCTGTGGTGCCTCTGCACTCTCTGGACTCACTGCAGTGCATCCCCAGTGGTGCCAGTGCACTCTCTGGACTCACTGCAGTGCATCCCCAGTGGTGCCAGTGCACTCTCTGGACTCACTGCAGTGCATAGCCAGTGGTGCCAGTGCACTCTCTGGACTCACTGCACTGCATCCCCAGTGGTACCAGTGCACTCTCTGGACTCACTGCACTTCATCACCAGTGGTGCCAGTGCACTCTCTGGACTCACTGCATTGCATCCCCAGTGGTGCCAGTGCACTCTCTGGACTCACTGCACTGCATCCCCAGTGGTGCCAATGCACTCTCTGGACTCACTGCACTGCATCCCCAGTGGTGCCAGGGCACTCTCTGGACTCCCGGCACCGCATCCCCAGTGGTGCCAGTGCACTCTCTGGACTCACTGCACTGCATCCCCAATAGTGCCAGTGCACTCTCTGGACTCACTGCAGTGCAGCCCCTGAGGTGCCATTGCAGTCTCTGGACTCACTGCACTGCATCCCCAGTGGTGCCTGTGCAGTCACTTGAGTCACTGCACTGCATCCCCATTGGAGCCAGTGCACTCTATGGACTAACTGCACTGCATCCCCAGTGGTGCCAGTGCACTCTCTGGACTCACTGCACTGCATCCCCAGTGGTGCCAGTGCACTCTCTGCACTCACTGCACTGCATCCCCAGTGGTTCCACTGCACTCTCTGGATCACTGCACTGCATTACCATTGGTGCCAGGGCACTCTCCGGACTCACTGCAGTGCATCCCCAGTGGTGCCAGTGCACTCTTTCGAGTCACTGCAGTGCATCCCCAGTGGTGCCAGTGCATTCTCTGGACTCACTGCAGTGCATCCCCAGTGCTGACAGTGCACTCTCTGGTCTCACTGCACTGCATCCCCAGTGGTGCCAGTGTACTCTCTGGACTCAGTGCACTGCATCCCCAGTGGTGCCACTGCACTCTCTGGACTCACTGAAGTGCATCCCCAGTGGTGCCAGTGCACTCTATGGACTAACTGCACTGCATCCCCAGTGCTGACAGTGCACTCTCTGGACTCAGTGCACTGCATCCCCAATGGTGCCACTGCACTCTCTGGACTCACTGCACTAAAACCCCATTGGTGCCAGTGAAGTCTCTGGACTCACTGCACTGCATCCCCATTGGTGCCAGTGCACTCTCTGGACTCACTGCTCTGCATCCCCAGTGGTGCCAGTGCACTCTCTGGACTCACTGCAATGCATCCCCAGTGGTGCCAGTGCACTTTCTGGAGTAACTGCAGTGCATCCCCTTTTGTGCCAGTGCACTCTCTGGACTCACTGCACTACATCCCCAGTGTTGCCATTAAACTCTCTGGACTCACTGCACTGCATCCCGAGTGGAGCCATAGAACTCTCTGGACTCACTGCAGTGCATCCCCAGTGGTGACAGTGCACTCTCTGTAATCACTGCGCTGCATCCCCGTTGTGACAGTGCACTCTCTGGACTCACTGCAGTGTAACCCCTGCGGTGCCAGTGCACTCTGTGCTCTCAGTGCAATGCATCCCCAGTGGTGCCAGTGCACTCTCTGGACTCACCGCAGTGCAGCCCAAACGGCGCCAGTGCACTCTCTGGACTCACTGCAGTGCAGCCCCTGAGGTGCCAGTGCACTCTCTGGACGCCTTGAAGTGAATCCCCGGTGGTGCCAGAGCACTCTCTGGACTCACTGCACTAAATCCCCAGTGGTGCCAGTTCACTCTCTGGACTCACTGAACTGAATCTCCAGTGGTGCCAGTGCACTCTCTGCAGTCACTGTACTGCATCCCCAGTGGCCTGTGAAGTCTCTGGACTCACTGCAGTGCATCCCCAGTGGTGCCAGTGCCCTCTCTGGACTCACTGCAGTGCATCCCCAGTGGTGCCAGTGCAATCTCAGGACTCACAGCAGTGCAGCTCCAGTTGTTGCCAGTGCACTCTCTGGACTCACTGCACTGCATCCCCAGTGGTGCCAGTGCACTCTCTGGACTCACGGCAGTGCATCCCCAGTGGTGCCAGTACACTCTCTGGACTCACTGCAGTGCATCCCCTTTGGTGCCATTGCACTCTCAGGACTCACTGCACTGCATCCGCATTGGTGCCAGTGCACTCTCTGGTCTCACTGCACTGCATCCCCATTGCTGACAGTGCCTTCTCTGGACTCACTGCACTGCATTCCCAGTGGTGCCAGTGCACTCTCTGGACTCACTGCAGTGCATCCCCAGTGGTGCCAGGGCACTCTCTGAAGAAATGCAGTGCATCCCCAAAGGTGACAGTGCACACTCTGGACACACTGTACTGCTCGAGCTGCGGCAGCCTCTCCAGCCGCGTTAGCCCCTCCAGCCTCGGCAGCCGCTCCAGCCGCTCCAGCCGCGGTAGCCGCGGCAGCCGGTCCAGCCGCGGCAGCCGCTCCATCCGCGGCATACGCGGCAGCCGCTCCAGCCGCTCCAGCCGCGGCAGCCGCTCCAACCGCGGCAGGCGCTCCAGCAGCGGCAGCCGCTCCAACCGCGGCAGCCGCTCCAGCCGTGGCAGCCGCTCCACTCGGTAGCGGCTTTCGCGGCTGCCGCGGCTGGAGCGGCTGCCGCGGCTGCCGCGGCTGGACCGGATGCCGCGGCTCGAGCGGCTGCGGCGGCTGGAGCGTATAGAGCGTCTGCCGCGGCTGGAGGGGCTACCGCGGCTGGAGCGACTGAGGCGGCTGGAGCGGATGCCGCGGCTGGAGCAGTGCAGTGAGTCCAGAGAGTCAACTGGCACCACTGAGGATGCAGTACAGTGAGTCCAGAGAGTGCACTGGAACCATAGGGGATGCACTGCAGTTACTCCAGAGAGTGCACTGGAACCACTGGGGATGCAGTTCAGTGAGTCCAGAGAGTGCACTGGCACCACCGGGGATTCAGATACATTCTCACTTCAGTGAGATCCCCAGTAGTGCCAGTGCACTCTCTGGACTCACTGCACTGCATCCCCCATTGCTGACAGTGCCCTCTCTGGACTCAGTGCACTGCATCCCCAGTGGTGCCAGTTCACTCTCTGGACTCACTGCAGTGCATCCCCAGAAGTGCCAGTGGCTCTCTGGACTCATTGCACTGCATCACCTGTGGTGCTAGTGCCCTCTCTGGACTCACTGCACTGCATCCCCAATGGTGCCACTGCACTCTCTGGACTCACTGCACTGCATCCCCAGTGGTGCCAGGGCACTCTCTGGACTCACTGAAGTGCATCCCCAGT